>NW_027411866.1:80191368-80753868 GCF_047663935.1 Musca autumnalis
TTCCGCTGCATTAAGAACGATCAACTTTGGTATTGCAGAGACATTTAAGGTCAAAGATAAAATTTTGAGTTTTCTTTGATTTTTATCCTTCAAAATACCGAAATTAGGGAGTTACCGTCCTATGGCGGCTACATCACAACGTCGATCTATACCGACAAATTTCTGGCGGAAAGAAGACTTAATACCAAATTTCCGATGTTTCGTGGCTAAAACTTTCAAAATAACGAAAATCAAAAGGTACGATTCTATGGGGGATATAGGAAGAAGTTGACATATACTGATAATTCTCTTCTGGAATATTTTATAGCCCAATGGAAGACTAAATAAAACGATTTCAGTCAACGTAAATACCTAATTCCAGCCATTTCGGTGGGTGCCACAAAAGTTAAAATACTACATGAAGGCATGGACCGACAAATTTCTAGGGTAAAGTTGTATGGGGTATACAACAAATACTAAATACCAAATTTTAGCCGTTTCAGTGGAATATTGAGGCCAAGGCTTTCAAAATGACGAAAATTGGGAGGTATCGTTCTATGGGAGCTATATGAAGGCGTGAACTTGTACCGAAATTTTCTGGGGGTAAATTTGAATACCCCCAAGGAAGACTAAATCTCAAATTTCAGTCATTTGGATGGGTTATTGTGGCCACAACCTTCAAAACACCGAAAATCGGGAGGTACCGTTCTATGGAAGCTATATAAAGGCGTGAACCTGTACCTAGAAATTTCTGGGGGAAAGTTGTACACTTCCAAAAAACATTAAATACCAAATTTCAGCCATTTCGGTGGAATACTGAGGCTAAAACCTTCAAAATACCGAAAATCGGGAGGCACCGTTCTACTGGGGCTATACAAAGACGTAAAGCTATACAGACATATGGAAAGCATTATAACCCCAATAAAGACTAAGTATCAAATTTCAGCCATTTCGGTGGGTTATTGTGGCCACACCCTCAAAATACCGAAAATCCGGAGGTACCTTTCTATGGGGGCTATATGAAGGCGTGGACCTGTACCGACAAACTTATGGGGGAAAGTTTTATACCCCCAATGAAGACTAAATACCAAATTTGAGCCATTTCGGTGGAATATTGAGTCCAAAACGTTTAAAGTACCGGAAATCCGGAGGTACCTTTCTATGGGGGCTATATGAAGGCGTGAACCAGTACCGACAAATTTCTGGGGGAAAGTTTTATACCCCAATGAAAACTAAATACCAAATTTCAGCCATTTCGGTGGGTTATTGTGGCCACACCCTCAAAATACCGAAAATCCGGAGGTACCTTTCTATGGGGGCTGTATGAAGGCGTGGACCTGTACCGACAAATTTCTGGGGTAAAGTTGTATACCCCCAATGAAGACTAAATACCAAATTTCAGCCATTTAGAAGGAATATTGAGGCCACAATCTTCAAAACCGAAAATCGGCAGGTACCGTTCTATGAGGTATATATGTATGAAGGCGTCGACCTATACCGACAAATTTCATATGAAAGTTTTATACGCCAACTGAAGATTAAATACCGAATTTCAGCCATTTCGGTGTGATAATGAAGCTAAAATCTTCAAAATGCCGAAAATCGGGTGGTACCGTTCTATGGGGGCTATATCAAAACATGGACTGATATAGCCCATTTGTAATACCAAACATCATAGAAATAATAGAAAGTTATATACCAAATTACAAAACCCCATCCTAAAACTTGCGAGCTGTATTTTGATTTCAACAGTTATATCGGTTATATCGACTTAAATTTTTACCCTGATCAATAATATATATATTTTTTCTAGGGTCTCCGATGAATATTTCGATGTGTTGCAAATGGAATGACAAATTTAATTATAACCTCCATATTATAGTGGAGGGTATAATAAAAACTATTGTAAACATTTCTTTCGAATAAATTAAAATTTGTTCATAAATTAAAACAAAAAAAAAACTCATATATTTAAAAACAAGTAAGCAAAGGCTATAGTCGGACAGGGCCGACCATACGATACCCTACACTACTACCCTGCGAGTTAGCTTTCAGCAAATCAAAGTTTCTTTTGGACAAATAAGCTCATTGCAAGAATTAAATTTTTGGAGTCTGCAACCTTATCACATTAAGTTTAAATAACAATAAAATAATTGTTCCACAAACATCACAGAAGGGACAGGGCGTGCATCATGATTCATATTACAGCAATAGTATGGGGCCTACTGTTTATCGCCGAGTCCGAAAGGCATGTCTTAAAACACCACCTGTAGAGAAGTTGTACATGGTTGAAATACTCAGAAAATGTCGCCAATTTTACTGAGGGGTATTTTGCCATCGTTGGAAATTTGATGTTTGCTGGCCGGTAATCGAACGCCCGACCTTCAGCGTGCAAGGCGGGTGTGCAAACTTAATTTTTTGCATATTTTGACATATTTGCTAAACCACATGCAAGACTTTGTGCCCTAAATATCCCATCGAATTGGCTGAAAGTTTGTATTAAGTATTCGTTCATCACAATTTTAGACCTGAAATTTATCGGTATAGGTCCAGGTCTTCATATAGCTCCCATAGAACCGTACCTACCGATACCCGGTATTTTGAAGGTTGTGGCCTCAATATCAAACTGAAATGGCTGACATTTTGTATTCAGTCTTCGATGGAGGTAAAAAAAACTTTCCACCTGAAATTTGTCGTTATATGTCCACTTCTTCATATAGCTCCCATAACCAGAACCTACTGATTTTCTGTACTTTGAAGGTTATGGCCTCAATATCCCTCCGAATTGGCTAAAATTTGGTATTAAGTCTTCATTGGGGGTATTAAACTTTCCATCTGAAATTTGTCGGTATAGGTCTAGAAAATTGGCGTCGTTTAGCAATTTCTGCTACATCTTTAAATTTTGAACAATTGGACAGGTAATATGATAGGGTTCCACACAATTTGTAAGAACTGGGAATTTGTCTGTCATGATAGAGAAAATTTGTAGCATGGGAGGAAGATGTGGTTCTCTTCACAAAACTCATTATATCTTAGATAGTAGGTCCGTTACTAAGCACACATATTGCAGTTTTCATTAGAGGAAAGATCGGTAGTTAATTATTCATATATAGGCGACTTTGCCGGTATATGGCCTCCAGGGATTCAAATATGGACCAAAAATAAAATGTTTTTATTTAGCATACAAAAGTAATGGTCCATTGCACCCGCTAAATAATATCACATCATCATCAAAAATTGTAGGCATCTTCTTCGACCTAAACCCCTACCTCGTGCAAAATTTCGTGACTATTGATCTATAATTGCGAACTCTAGTATGCTTTTGATTACATTACAAGCAAAACACTCGATATATTAGGCTGTAACTCTGTTATCTGACCACATAAATCAACATAATTGGCATTAATTGAAAGGGCAAGAGTTGAACTTCCAAATATTATTTATGTGGGTGGAATGTGTGGTCCAGGAATCAAGATATTACCGGTATATTAAAAATTTTCACAATTTTCACACAAAAGCTGTGGTCCATTTAACCCTCTTAACATCATCCGATCACCATCTCAAATTGCAAGCTTCTTCTTTGTCATATAATCTTACATTATTTAAAACTTCGAGGCGATCGGACTATAATTGCGACATACAGAGCCGCTACAAAATCGGATAAAAATTTTGTTTTTAGTCCATTTCACCCGCTTAATATTTCTCGATCATCACCAATAAGAATAGGGATCTATTCTGATCTGAACTCGACCTCCATACAAAATTTCGTGACGATCGGTCCATAATTGCGGCCTGGAGCGTGTTTACAATTTATAATGGACAGACGGACGGACGGACGGACAGACACACATCTCAAAATCGCTTTATCTCGTCGAGATATGAAGATTGGTATACCACATTGGGGGTCTCCGACGAATATTTCGCGGTGCTACATGAATTTTTACCAAAACAAACTTATAATACCCTTTTCCACATTGTGGTATAGGGTATAAATATTCCATTTGTGTGAAAAATATGTAATTATATGGAAAACGGTATGGAAAAAAATATTTTTATCCATGTAATTTCAATAAATTTAAAACATGCTTTAAACGTACGGAACGGGTACAAAGGTATGTATGGCCTGAAAGAGAACACTCCCAGGCATCATTCTGCTAAATCGAGTCTCTGTTCCCTGCTGTTCCTTAAAAGTTCTAGTTTACAAAATTTGGAATTTCACTAAAATTTAATACCTGAGGAAAAATAAAAAACGAACTTCGTGTAAACGCTACGGTAATTTATTAAAACGGTTCTTAATGACAACAATCCTACCTACCTAACAAAAAACAATAAACACAATATCTGTTATAGTTTCCGAGAAATATATACACTGGTGTGCGAAATAATAGAGCCACTGTAGTTACAACGCATTAAACGTTTCTAAATCTCTTCTGAAAAGTGTGATATGGCGCAATTTGCGTTTTTGTACTAGAACATTATCCCATAAATAAAATTCAGTCAACATTTGTCCAAATTGGGGGTTGATCCTGTATTATGCAGGGCAGAGCCTGTAAAAAGGTGTGCGAAATAATAGAGCCACTTTAAGTAAATAAGACAATTCCTTAAAGAAATTTAAATTTGACCGTCAAAATCATAGGGAATACGTTAGTTTTCCTTCCTAACATTATTTTCCTGAATAACCCTGCACCAAAAATTAAAATTTTAACTCCCCTTCCAGAGTTAATGGGGCTGAAAACCCATATGGGCCCAGAACCAAAGATAATGCCCCATAAAGACCTCTAAAATAATGCAAATATCAATAATATTTGTGATTGTGAAGAAAATATGCCAAACTACTACACTGCTCAACAAAATTGAAAAAGTTGAATGTGAATGAACGAAGTTGCAGTTGTTTCTAGATGAAATCGGCGAGTTATTTTCAAATTCGGTCCCGGTTTTTCTCCATCAGCTCTTGTTTTTGAGATATAGCTCAAAATCGGTTGTTACGATTTTAACCCAGACTTTCGTTATTTTCGGATACAAACAAATATTTTTTGTGGGTTTTTCGACATTAATATATTAAGGAGATGTTGTACGCTCGATACAAATCGTTTTTGAAATAGTTATGGTGAGTATATATCAAAAAAATATAGAAAATATACGACGGACCTTGTAAAAATTGCTTATTTTGAGTACTTTAAGCTGTAATTACGTCATCGGGGGAAGTCATAGGATCTTCATATGGTAATGCGGATATGCTTAGGGTGTCTACTATATAGTCCAGTATTCAAATATATAATATAAAGTTCATAGCGCCCATAATTCGGCCATAACCTAAAAATCATCATGAAGACTGCCATTGAAAAGTAAATGGCTTATGTGGTAATGATATCACTGGTAAACTATTTCCCTTTAGCAGTCTTCATGGCGATTTTTAGGTTATGGCCGAATCATGTGGGCTATGAACTTTATATTATACATTTGAATACTGGATTATATAGTAGACACCCTAAGCATATCCGGAGTACCATATGAAGATCCTATGACTTCCCCCGATGACGTAATTGCAGCTTAAAGTACTCAAAATATGCAATTTTTACAAGGTCCGTCGTATATGTTCTATATTTTTTTGATATATACTCACCATAACTATTTCAAAAACGATTTGTATTGAGTGTACAACATCTCCTTAATATATTAATGTCGAAAACCCCACAAAAAATATTTGTTTGTATTCAAAAATAACGAAAGTCTGGGTTAAACTCGTAAAAACCGATTTTGAGCTATATCTCAAAAACAAGAGCTGATGGAGAAAAACCGGGACCGGATTTGAAAATAACTCGCCGATTTCATCTAGAAACAACTGCAACTTCGGTTAAAACAAAAGTCCTGTTGACCAGTGCTATCAACAAAAAAGAAAACATCAAAAACCGGTCGAAAAAGTTAATATTTTAATGCTTTTAGAGCAAAAAATGGGGGGTCCTGTAAGGAATATTACCCTATGTAGCTCCTCTGCTCCAATAAACGAGTAAATACTTGATTGTTGTCAACCCTAAAGGATCTTTGGTGTCATTAAGAACAGCCTACAACAATTTATGGGTACAGAAATCACGAATCTTAAACATAAAGACAGAATATGTTTACACGTGATCGTAGATGAACGCGTGGGTTGACCTATGGCTGAATATTTTCCTTGACAGGTGGTGTAAAATTTATTTACTTTGAACAGACAGCTTCGGATGTTATTTTCATTTACCACTAGTAGGCTTGACGTTTGATAAAGCTAACCTCGATGTTTTACAAGGCCAGAAATACTCAGCAATAAAGGAGGTAGCCACAGATGGGCATCTTTCGAGAGCAGTTATAAACATACTCTGTCTTTATGTTTAAGATTCGCGATTTCTGTACCCATAAATTGTTGTAGGCTGTTCTTAAATAACACCTAAGATCTGTTAGAGTTGACAACAATAAATTATTTACTCGTTTATTGGAGCAGAGGATCTACAAAGGCAATATTCCTTACAGGACCCCCCATTTTTTGCTCTAAAATCATAAAAATATTAACTTTTTTCCACCGGTTTTTGATGTTTTATTTTTGATAGTAGTTTATCACATTTTCTTCACAATCACAAATATTATTGATAATTTGCGATATATTGGAGGTATTTATTGGGCATTATCTTTGATTCTGGGCCCATATGGGGTTTTAGCCCCATTAACTCTGGAAGGGGAGTTAAAATTTTAATTTTTGGTGCAGGGTTATTCAGGAAAATAATGTTAGGAAGGAAAACTAACGTTTTCCCTATGATTTTGACGGTCAAATTTAAATTTCCTTAAGAAATTGTCTTATTTACTTAAAGTGGCTCTATTATTTCGCACACCTCTTTACAGGCTCTGCCCCGCATAATACAAGATCAACACCCAAATTTGACCGATGTTGACTGAATTTTATTTATGGGATAATGTTCCACTATAAAAATGCAAATTGCACCATAACACACTTGTCAGAAGTGATTTAGAAACAGTGACTCTATTATTTCGCACACCAGTGTATCTCTTTCTTTAGAAATGTGCAAAAATTACGAATTTTCCAAAATTGGGAAAATTGTCGTATTTAGGCGCACGCCACGCCCACACCTCCCAATATTTATACCCTACACCACTATGTGGAAAGGGTATTATAAGTTTGTTTTGGTAAAAATTCATGTAACACCGCGAAATATTCGTCGGAGATTCCCAATGTGGTATACCAATCTTCATATCTCGAAGAGATTTAGCGATTTTGAGATGTGTGTCCGTCCGTCCGTCAGTCCGTCTATTATAAATAGTAATCAAACTCCAGGCCGCAATTATAGACCGATAGTCACGAAATTTTGCATGGAGGTCGGGTTCAGACCAGAATAGATGCCTATTTTTGTTGGTGATGATCGTGAAATATTTAGCAGGTGAAATGGACCAAAAACATAATTGTTATCCAATTTTGTAGCGGTTCTGTAGGTCGCAATAATAGTCCGATCGACGCGAAATTTTAAATATGGTAAGAGTATATGGCAAAAAAGTAGCTTGCAATTTGAGATGCCGATCAGATAATATTTAGAGGGTTAAATGGATCAGAACTTTTGTGTGAAAATTGTGAACATTTTTAATAAACAGCTTATATCTTTGTTCCTGAAAGACACATTCTTCCCTCGTGAGTTACCTTTGCACTGATGTCGATTACGTTGATGTACGTGATCAGATCACAGAGCTACAGCCTAATATATCCAGTTTTTTGTTTGTAGTGTAGCAATAAACACTCTAGAGGTCGCAATTATAGCTCAACAGTCACGAAATATTGCACGAGGTAAGAGTTTTGGTAGAAGAAAATGCCTAAAATTTTGCATGTTGATCTGATATTATTTAGCTAGTGACATAGACCACTACTTTTGTTTGAAAAATATACAAATTTTATTTTTGGTCCATATTTTAATTCCTGGAGGGCATATACCGACAAAGTAGCATACATATGGAATAATAACTACTGACCATACCCCTGATGCAAATTGCAATAATGTATCTGCTAGATAACGGGCCTACTGCCTAATATATAATGGGTTTTGTGTAGAGAACCACAAGTTCCTCCCATACTACAAATTGTCTTTATCTTGACAGAGAATTTTTTAGTTCAGTTGTTGGATTGGATTTTTTTATACAAATATTGCAGCATGGTGTCGCTTCGCCAACTATTTTATACCCTCGATGTGCCTCATCGAAATAATGGTTTTAGACCCCAAGTATGTTTGGAAGAAATTTGTTTCAGATAATTTGGAGTCTATTTAGCCCTGTCCGTTCATCTGTCTCTCTTAATGTCTAGCTGGCTGGTGCGCACGATAACTCTCGAACGGATCTACTAATTAGAACCAAATTTTATACTTCGTAATATTTTGTCGAAACTTTGTTTAAGTTCAAATGTAGGCTATGTCGGTCCACACCTCCCCCAAAAAAGTTCAAACTTGTTTTCGAAAAATTGTGTGAACGATAACTGGCGAAGTGAGCAATCGATTTACTCCAAACTTTCCATATATTATTATTCCTTCCAGATATAGATCGGATAAGACTATATCGGTCCACACCTTAGGGTACCTCCCACACAAAATTCGGAAAAGGGAAATTTAAGAGTCCTCTCGAATCGTTTTGAATTTTTTTCAGCAGATTGTACTTGCGCCGCAAATCCGCAAGATAACTCTCCGTATCGGATATATTTGATTTTTTAAGAAGGTTCTTTTCTTTCCCTATTCTGGTCCCTTTTCCGGGGTAAGTCATACTTCCTGAGATAATTTGGGTAGTCTTTGGCCGGATCTACATCCTCATATTAAAATAATGAACAAAATCTTGCAATTAACCCGCAAAAATTGTCTTCGAAAAGTGATGAGTTATTTGGTTTGAGTCGCAATGCCTCGTATAACAGGAGTATTTCTTCGTCTATACGTTTATTAGTTTATGGTAAAACACTGTCCTTTGCATTGATTGTAAAGCAGATGTGCATAACATTTTCCGAACCAATATGGGACTTATGCATGTAGTAAAATAGCACAAATATTCGTAAACTTGGTTCAATGTAAATGTAAACACAAACGAATCTCTTTCAATGGCGTGCCTACTGGCGCTCCCCCATCGAATCTGTTCAATGTTGTTTTTATACCCTCCACCATAGGATGGGGGTATATTAAGTTTGTCACTACGTTTGTAACTACTCGAAATAATCATTGTAGACCCCACAAAGTATATATATTCTTGATCAGCGTGCAATTCTACATCGATATAGCCATGTCCGTCCGTCTGTCCGTCTGTCCGTCTGTGGAAATCACTCTAGCGTCCGAACGGATTGACGTAGGTTGATGAAATTTTGGGAAAATATGTTATATTTACGTAGGACTTTTGGTATTGAAAGCGGGCTATGTAGGTCCACGCTTTCGTATAGCCCCCATACAAAATGACGCGTGACGCGTCGTCGTTTTAAGGAATTTTTAAGATATTTGGCCCATTTTACCACCGAAATGGTTTTAATTTGGTACTTTGTGTCTCCAGAGGCCAAAAAATATTCCTACCAAAGTTGGGTTATATAGGTCCACGTTTTGGTATAGCCCCCATATAAGGTCCCATATAAAGTACGCGTCATTTTAATATATTTTGAATGTATTAGACCCATTTGACCACAGAATTGGTTGTAATTTGGTATTTTGTGTCTTCAGAGGCCAGAAAACATTCCTACCAAAGTTGGGTTATATGGGTCCACGTTTTGGTATAGTCCCCACATAAGACCCCTTATAAAGTACGCGTCATTTTAATATATTTTGAATGTATTAGACGCATTTGACCAAAGAATCTGTTGTAACTTTGTATTTTGTGTTTCCAGAGGCTAAGAAACATTTCTACCATAAAATGTTTATATAGGTCCACGTGTTGATATAGCCCCCATAATACAATATCTCCCGGTTTTCGATATTTTGAACGTTTTAGCCTCATTACCACACCGATATGGCTGAAATTTGGTATTTAGTCTTCTTTAGGCGTATAAAACTTTCCCCCAGAAATTTTTAGGTATAGGTCCACGCCATCATATAGCCCCCATAGAACGGTACCTTCCGAATTTCGGTATTTTGAAGGTTGTGGCCACATTAATCGACCGAAATGGCTGAAATTTGTGGTGGAGGGTACAAAAAGTTCGGCCCGACCGAACTTAACGCTTTTCTTACTTGTTATTTTTGTTTTTATTCATTGGTTGCAAGGAAGGCTGGCAACAATAAGTCCCTGGCTACACGACAAACATATCACTGTGATGCAGCTAAATTTGCTGCTGCCACTGTTGTTGCGATTGCATTGAATACGAACGGAATCCGCCTATTTGGCATTGAGCTGAAATAAATCTATACATTGTCGAGTACATTTCCCGTTTATGGGGAATTTGCATCTTTCTTCAATGGATTGTTTGGTATTTTTGTATCTTAGCGCATGTTATGGTTTTTTTATGGCTTAATAACAATCCTTTATGTTGTAGTACTTGTTGTTGGTTTTGGGGGGAAAGGCAGATTTTGGTCTCCATGTTTATGTTAAAAATAGACATCACTTTGAGGGAGTTTAGGTTAAGCTTAAAAATATTAACATGCATGAAAGGCATTTATGTTTACTAACCATGAACAGCTGAATTGCTACTTTTTTGAGTCATAACCATATTCTGACACTGCAGCGTGGTAGAAGGCCAAAACAGAGAAGATACGTGTCTCGGCTTTTTTCGCTACCTTATGCACTTTCACAGATTTGAGTCCTTCATATCAAAGGGGTGATTTTGTCAGTCTCAAAAAATTATGAGCACATAATATGAAGGGTATAATTAAATTTGTCATTCCGTTTACGCATTGAAATATTCGTTGGAAATATGCAGCAAAACTTGTTCTTGGAAAGCAAAAACCACCTCCTTAAAATCCACGGTAGGATCAGGAGTGAAGCAACTGAAAGAAGAACGTGCCTTACAAGCTAGCTCTACAGTCAGTAGCAACACGAAGCGCCAAAGAAAAATATCGGAAGATTTGGTGATAAGAGAAGCATATTTTAAGAATATTACAACAGGGGTGCCAAGTTGGTGGTTTTCCCGCTACTTGTGGTAATTTTTGACGTACAAAAACCACTGTTTAAGCAGGAATGTCAAATGTTTTAAGGTAAAAATCGCTACAGACCTATGGGGCGTATGTGGCTGTAGCGATTTTTACATCGGAACAGTTGGCATCCCTGTATTACAATACGCATTACACTGGTTTTAAAATATCGATCTCTGATTTTCTCTCTGATTTTTTATGCGGTACCCCCCCTAAACTGTTTAGTTTTGTTAGATTTTAAGATTGCCAAACTTTGAGCACAATCGGAATATGTTAACACGTACCACTGGGGCCTCTAAGTTTCTATGTGCCCTATATATAGCTAATAATAAAATCCGACTCTGAACCCTGATATATAGCTAATATTAAAATCCAACCCTGAACCCTGAACTGGTAAAAGTTTTCATCGATTGGACAATAAATGTGCCCTTTAGACCAATTTCGTGAAAATTCACCTTTGATCCCATACAAATTACTATGGAAACTTTGAGGGCCCAGTGACATGTGTTAACATATTCCGATTGAGCTCAAACTTTGGAAATCTTAAAATCGAACAAAACTAAATCGAACAAAATTAAAAAGTGGTTTTTCTTTTATTTTGTGCTGTGTTGATGCTGCTCCTCAGCAAAACATTTCAGTATATTTTCAGATTTTTTTAACTAACGGTTCCAGAGATTTCGCGTCTTGATAAAGTCGAATTCTGTAAAAACTATATGCAAAGAAACACTCATAACTTCTTTAATATTTAATATTTCTCTATTTTATTGACTTGACTGAAGAGAATTTTAAACAAAAAATTGTACACACAAACTTTTTTGCACCTATTATTGAAATATTTGTTGCATAAGAAAATATGTAAAATTCATAAATTTTGCATATGCACATATTATTTTTTGCACATTAAAAATTTATGCATTTTGCATAATTTTGCACATTTTTAATATGTTTCGATTCCAATTTAATCAGAAGTCAAAAATTTGCCCAGTCCCAAAATTTGACATGAATCGGACCAAAAATAGGGGTTGCATAAAATTCCGCTGCCTATTTATCATCTAGCTAAAAAAAACTAGATATAATAATAATGGTGTGTGGGTTGATTTATTAGGCGAAAAGTACTGATGATTTTACCTGGTGTGGGGAGACGCGTTACAATTCGCAAGTAAACAGACGAGTGCGTTCTGGTGTAGGGCAATCACTGATTGTTGCAAAGTTCTCACTACGATCCACACTGAAATAGTCTCCGAGAAAATTTGATAATTGGAAATATCACCCTACTATCCGCCGTAAGTGAACATAGTTTATCGGATGGTTTGTAGTGAATACTTAAGGAAGGGAGACCTCTCTGCGAACCCAAGTAGGCGAACAAAGGCTCCCTGAAGATTTGTAGTGAAATACCAATAGTCTTTCTAACTTAAACAGAGGGCTTGTTTACAATGTTCGCGATTTAATACTTAAAATCAATTTTTAACAATGATTGTACTTTTCGATTTTCTTGAATTTTTATACCCTGCACCACTATGTGGGGACGGTACTATAACTTCGTTTTGGTCAAAAAGTTTGTAAAGCATCGAAATAATGGTCGTAGACCAATACTTATATATCACCAATATTTTTGAAAATTTAACATAGCTGAAGCCAAGGTTTACCCTCTTAGAACACGCGACTCGTGATTGTATATTGTACAAATTAAATACTTTTGGATAAAATGAAATGTTTTTGGACGTGGCAAAAAATATTGGCTTTAAAAGATAATTTGCGTGGAAGCTGTGGCTATATTTATGTTAAAAAATTGGTGAAAATGGGTTGAAGCCATCATGTCTTTTTTGTTATATCTCGATTTGTGAGTAAACCACACTTCCCTCGAGTTTCATTTCAAAGTAAAAGCAGAAGCAAACTAAATAAGGATCATCTCATTAATGTACTGCTTTTCAAAATTTCGTCTGCTTCTACCATAAAATGATGCTGACATTTTGAAGCCAGATTTACAGTGTTTTTTGAAATTTTCTTCTAATTTCATTCCGCAAACAGGTTTTTCAAAAAACCATATATAGGATTGTAGTACTTGCGATTCTGAGTTATTTGATACGAATATTGTGAATGTAGTCTGCACAGCTTCATAGAAATCTGCATACAAATGCGAAAATTTTGTGCGTACATTTTTCTAAATATCATATTTTTCGGGCCTAATTTTAACAATTGTCATTCGATTTCTTCGTACTTGATTGCACATTTTATTTTTTTACGTTCCTGATCCAATAAATCATTCCCCGTGAAAATCCATCTACTAAAACGCGAGTTACAAGAAATTCCAAAGTAGAAAAAGCATCTAAAATTGTTTTTGGAAATATCGCGTATTTTATCGTGTTTTCTACTGTTCGTTTCCACTGCAATGAAACAACTAGTACAGCATCTTCGTTTTAGCGGAAACAGAGATTTGAAAACTTCACTGATAAGGGAGCTACATTCATTTTATCCCAAAAAATAGTGTGTGATGCTACATCCACGGTTCTTGATTGATCGCCTTGAATTAGATATATATCGATCTAGATTTTCATGGCGGACAAAAATTGTATGTACCTTGCGCAAATTAGCGATATTTTATAGGTTTTTTAATGCTAGGATGCAGCCGATGCTACATCCTAGCCTCCAATGTAAATTTCGAAAAATATAGTTAAATTAAAAGATATGATCTTGCTGTACATGAAAATCACATGCGGACAAAATGATTTTGATAATAATGCGATTTACACGTATTTTAAAATGCATGTAAATTAAAATGGGTTATTTGACCTCTGTTTCCATTTCATAAGCTTAGAGATATATCCTCATCAACCCAATTACCTTCCCTAATAGGAAAGCTTTAATATGAATGTCAATAAAGCAAAATCCGTCTATTTTATTGGAAGATTTAAGCAAAATGAAGGAAGTATTCCTATAGATTTTTCCAATATTTTCTACTACATAATGCATGTGAAAAAATATTTTTTCAATCAAAAAATTCTTTTTTGACCAAAATATGTGCTTATTTTGGCTGTAACATCAAAACTATAACATCAATCTGTACGACTGTAGTCTCATTTGATTCGCCGCGAAATTTTGATCCACAACTAATTTTTATGTAATTTTATAACCACAAAATGGGCCTTTATTTTGAAAAAAGTTGACTTATATTCAATAATTTATCAATTTAATGTACATTCCGCGAATTCTGTGTAACATTTTGCAGGTATTATGCAATATACTCGCTGAAGTCACTTCGATATAACTTTTTTGTAACAATGGTGCTCATTTAAATAATTTGCGTTTTTATAATATTTTCGTTCTTAAAAAGCGAAATAAAAGCGCCATAACTTTTTTCCGCAACAACCAAAAATTGGCTCGCGACCAGATTCGTTCTGGGAATTTTTTTCTTAACCTACATATCAAAAATCGTTCATGTAGCGCGAAAAAAAATTATCCTTTTTTCTGAAATGGAATATTAAATAATTGACAATATTCGTGATATACCAAAATTAATGTCTAGACGAGCTGAGTCGATCTGGCTATGTGTGTCCGTCCTACCGTCCTTCCGTCCATCTGTCCATCTAAACCTTGTAATCACGCTACATGTTGCAATTTTGAACGAATCGTCACCAAATTTTGGGTGTTGATGGGAGTCCCGGAGGGGAATCAGCCTTTTGATTTTGGTAATGGTCGGATGATATTTAGGGGTCGGAATGGATAATTTTTTTTTTTTTTTTTTTTTGAAAAAAGTCAACGTTTTATTTCATAGCGAATATAAGCGTTATACCAAAAACTAAACCTGACAATGAAAGTAGAAAATACCACCTTTCTATCGATGTAAAGTAGGTTGTCACAGGTCTCTTTCTAGACCATGAAGATCCCTCCTGACATGCCTGGTTGGGTGTCCTATTTACCATATGGTGATTAGGAAGGCTTTCACGGCAACCAGTTCAAGAGATATCACCTCACCTTGGGGAACTTCCTGTTTCTTGTTCCTGAATTCCACGTACGACTGGCGTACACACTTATATTTGATTCTCCAACGTTTCAAACTTGGCCGGATGGTTGGATTAAAGCCTCAAGAGTCTTTACTACGGGCGAAAAAAGCTTATGATTCACCTTTGCTGGGACCCTTCCCTCGCTTTAGTAGCTGGACCACCCTGTCAATTTTTTAGATTTCGGAAACAATGTGGATGGCTAGCGATAGGTTGAGAACTTTAGTGAGATACTCGACTCTTGGCACATCCAGCTGTTTCAGCATTATATGGAAGTTCCATCAGCGGGACGTAATACACTTCTCATCGCCCTGTCACTCCCTCGTTGCTCGACAAACTGTCGGTTGAAATAACTTGTGCAACTCTTTGGATCAGTCAGCTTAACGTTGCCACATGTGACTATCTTCCTTATTTCTAGGGTTCGAGAGTCAATTAATTTGGTCTCACATCGGGTATTCGACCAGCAGGTATATGGCGAACGGCAGCAGCAGGATGTCTCGCAACGTTTTTTCGGCTACCCGAATATCAGAAGTGTTGGGCAGATCTCTGAAGCGGTAATTAGTGAACTCTCTGAAAGTTGGTCAATTTGCTTTACCATGATTGATGAAATTGCGGCGTACAGAGGTGATGGAATCGGGCGCTCTGCTCACGC
Source organism: Musca autumnalis (assembly GCF_047663935.1). Lineage (NCBI taxonomy): Eukaryota > Metazoa > Arthropoda > Insecta > Diptera > Muscidae > Musca > Musca autumnalis. Next base: position 80,207,109 of record NW_027411866.1, read on the forward strand.
AGACACTTATGGGGAGATCGTATGATCCAAGTAATACGACAGGTTGCCAGGGAGAGTCGCTTATTCTAATGACGTCGACGACTCACTGGGGGCTGTGTTCACACAGCACGCAGCGAAGTCCTTCGCATGGACAAGCCCAGAAAAACATTTGAGATGCACCCACTCCAGACATCTATAGCATATCGACGACCTTTTTGTGTGGTAGTTGCGGATGTGTCAAAATGGGTTTCCTCCGTCCCTGTACGGACCAAAAGAATCCGGAGCAGGCATTCCGGCATATGCTACTACCAACACAGAACAAGTAAGAACTGTGTTAAGTTCGCCCAGGCCGAACATGTTGTATTGAAGTAAGATGGAACAATTAACTTCCTTTCGTTTATGAAGAAGACTACGTACAAATTTCAGCAAGTTCGGTAAAACAAACGTTGATATATACCTACAAATTTCTGGCGGAAAGTTTTTGGACTCAAAGAAGACTAAATACGAAATTTCCGATTTTTCGGTAAAACCTTCAAACTATCGAAAATAAAGAGGCACGCTTCTATGGGGATATTGAAACCTGCGGACTTATACTAGTACTTCTCTTCTGGAATATTTTATAACCCCATGGAAGACTTAATAACAAATTTCAGTTTTTTTATACCCTCAGCCTTGATACGACCAAAAATGTGCCTCGCCGAAATAACGGTTTAAGACCCCAAGTATGTTTGAACGAAATTCATTTCAGACAATTTGGAGTCGATTTAGCCATGTCTGTCTGGTTGGTGAGCACGACAACTCTCGAACGGATCAATTGATTCGAACCAAATTTTGGGTATCGTAATAAAATAAACTTAGTTCAAGTTCGAAAATGAGCCTTCGGGTATCTTCCCCACAAAAGAAAAAAAAATTGTTTGTAAAATGGTTTGAACGATAACTCTTCAAGCGAGCAATCGATTTGGTCCAAACTATGCACATCGTATTATTCCTTCTAGATATATGTAAATCGGTTTCGAATATGGAGTATATTAGTCCACTCCTTCAGGTACCTCCCACACAAAATTCGGTTGAAGTGAAGTTTAAGAACTCCTCTCGGATTGTTTTGAAATTTATTTTAGTAAGTTTTCCTTGCGGCTCCCTTTACGATGGTACAATTTTTTTCTTGCTGTCTTGCGCAAGAGATATTGGCTTAAAAGTTCCAAGAAACCCTGACGGCACCAACCAAAATGGCAAATACGCAGGTAATTCTCGCAAGGTGTTTCTGATTAGTGCAGACTTTGCACATCATATTATTTCATCCAGTCATGTATTGGAATATGGACTATATCGGTCCACATCTTCGGGTACCTCTTACACAAAATTCGGATAAAGTGAAGTTTAAGATCTCCTCTCGGATCGTCTTGAATTATTTGCCACCAGGTTGTCCTTGCAACTCCCTTTATGACGGTATAATTTTTTCTTGCTTAAGTCCATACTTCCTGAGATTTTGGTCTTAATGTTCCAAGAAACCCTGACGGCACCAACCAATATGGTGAAAATTTCTTCCAAACTTTTTTTGATGTAATTTAATATTTCGAGTCCTTTATGAACAAGTTTGTCTACTAACAAGTAAAACAGTGTCAGTCGGCTTTGCCGACAGAGATATACCCTCAGCCTGTGTAGATTGAAATACTTTTTTCCAAAAAAAAACTTATGTATTTAGGGGGGTTCTCAAAATTTTGGCCGTATGAACCGACAAAAGTGTGGATAGGATTGAAGCTCAAAAATTTGGGATATCGTAAGATATCGCTTTTCTATCACACTAGCCTACGATAAACATAATATCGCTGTAAACAGGGCCACTACGAAAACCTTCGGTAAAAATGCCCAAAGGATCCTCGAACAGACCCTTAATAACACAAAAATGTTTAACATTTGTGTGGATGGTACCACAAGGATTGGACAGATAGGGCCCAAATTTGAACATAAACTAAGTTTCGACAATATTTAGATACCAAATCGTGTATGAGAAATCGCGCGTACCATTTTAGCGAATATTTTCGAACTTTTGTGTTGGAGGTACCAGAAGGAGTGGACCTATAAGCACCACCTTCGAATTTCATCTAATATTCGAAGAAATGTTACAATATCCTAAGTGCGGAAGAACGCAGTATTCGGTTCGAGCTCTCCAGGCACTACATATGGTGCCATAGGGGTTTTTTCAACTTTCGGGATGTTTTCTCAAGAAGTATGGACTTTTCCCTAAAAAACTTTTACTGTCGCAATTGAGGCAGCGAATGCAAGTTGCTTCAAAAAAAACTAAAGTGATTCGAGAGCGCACAATTTTTGCGAACATTTTTGAACTTTTGTGGGGGAGATACCTGAAGGAGTGGACCGATATGGCTTATCTTCGAACTTAAACTAAGTTTGCACAAAATATTACAATATTACGAAGGCCATAGGGCTTTTTTGTACCCTTCAGGCTATTTTCTCAGGAAGTATGGACTTGCCCCTGATGAAACTTATACGTAGGAGGGGCAGTGAATACATGTTGCTGCAATAAAAATCAAAGCGACTCGAGAGCAGGTCCTAAACTGAACTTTTCCGAAATTTTGTGTGGGAGGTACCCGAAGGAGTGGACCGATATAATCCATCTTCGAACTTGAACTAAGTTTGGACAAAATATAACGAAAGCCAAATTTTGGACCGAATCGGTTGATACGTTTGAGAGTTATCGTGCGCTCCAACCAGACAGACAAACAGACGGACAAACATGGCTTAATAAACTCCAAATTTTCTGAAACACATTTCGTCCAAACATACATGGGGTCTAAAACCATTATTTTGATTAGGAACATTTTGCCCGTATGAAAGTGTATATGGCGAAAAACAAAAATTTTTTACAATCGATGAATCCGAGTTTCACCCTTTCAGAATTCGCGAACTGTTAACATATTCTATATAGTATGATATACATTCTTTAAACTGAAGTGTTTTAGCAGGAATCCCATAAGGTCGACCATTAAAATTAATTTACGTGGAAGCTGTGTTGGCATCAATGTAGAAAAATAGGTAAAAATGGGTTGAAGCCAACAAGTTTTTTTATGCTCCCTTCCGATTTTAGGCTTAACCTTACATTTTATAGACATATGCCCAAAGAAAGACTCAAAGAATACTTCATGGGCAATATGATACTAGTGTATCATTTTTCGATATATCCACTGCATCCACCTAAAATTGATGCTGACATTTTGAAGCCGGAATTTCAGGGTTTTTTGAATTGTTTTAATAATTCGGACGCGCAACAAGATAATATTCAAAACTCACATTAGGATTATAAAACTCGTGATTCTACGTCGTTAATTGCATATCTCATGAGTGTGCTCCTTACAGCATCCTAGTAATTGGAGTCTAAAAGCCAATATTTGATGCGTGATTTTTATTAAAAAACCTATTTTTTGCGTTTAAAATTTACAAGTGCCATTCAATTTCCTTTGTACCCCGCGTGAATTTAGTTTTTTTACGCGACGGATCTAATGAGACCTTCCGCGATCGAATCCATCCACTAAAACCGCGGATATAGATACCCTGAAAATAGGAAAAACAGCAAAAAATTATTTCGACAAATCCGCGTACTAAACCGCGATTTTCTTGAAATTTTTTTACGTAAATGGAATCCTTTATACGCGATTATAATATTTGCGAAAACGCGTGTCATAAATTACAGAGATTCGCGTGTAATATGGGTTTTTCACCAAAAATAGAATGTGGAGGCACATCCGCGGTTCTTGAAGAATCTAATTAAAATTGGTATATTTGGACGTATTTTTGATAGGCGCTGACGAAACCGGATGCGCATCAAAATCGTATGCACATTGCGCGACTTTTACCAACTTTAAGGTTTTTTGCAGTGTATGATGCAACTGGTGGCACACAATGGCCCCTGAGTGAAACATCGAAATATGCATAAATTTTGACAGAGATTGATTCGCTGTATCCAAAAACGGATGCGCATCAACCGACTTTAACTAATTCGCGAATAACAGGCTTTTTAATTATAATATTAATTGAATGATTGTAATTTCAATGTTACTCTTAATTTCCTACCCTTATAAGTTATCACAGTAATCAGTTAAACTCTCGCGATGGTAAACCATATGTTTTGATGAAGTTTTAACTGTATACATTCATTATTCTATGGGATTTTAGCAAAATAGTTGGAGAACTCCCAAATATTTTTTTCTAATTTTTAGAATCAAACCAAAAAAATATTTGCAACAATATTTTCCAACAATAAGTTTTTCTCTTTTGTTGTTGCTATAATATGCAATTTATGTACCCAATCTCTATAAATTTGGTATCATATTTTTCTACGCATTGTCTAGATTCCGCATATATTCTTTAATTTATTTTTTGAGGGTTTGTACGGATTCTGGGTCAGGATAATTTGGATTTACTTCAATTTTTTTTTTATTATTTGTTGACTTTCCGCGAAAATAATAATAAATTTAATAACTATTTAAACATCTACGAATAGATATGGACTGCTGTTAACGATTTATGCATACATTTTCTCATAACAACAAAAAAGATATTTTTAAATATTTTTTCTTTATATGAGAATAAAAACCGCTATAACTTTTGCGCGCATTGGCCAATTTCGTGAACGCGAGCAGATTTGAAACCGGATTTTTTTCCTTTGCATCTGTACCAAAAATCGTAGATGTGCTCGTAAAAAAAATTTTTAATTTTTTTCAAATGGAATTGTAAAGGAATTTTGTTATTCGCCATATACCCTCGTTAGCATAAATGCTGAGGGTGTAAAAATGTCTGGTATATGTCAATGATTTGGTATACATATTTGTCAGTGGCTGAGGGTATATATAAGTAAGCAAAGCTGACTAATACTTTCTTACTTGTTCGATAGGATACGGGTGTTACAACCTACCGAATTACGAAAATCGGGAGGCACCGTTCTATGGGGGCTATATCGAAACGTGGACCTTCACCGACCAATTCAGTCAGAAATATCTCAATTTGATATGTTTGGGTAAAACATATTTTTTATGTTAGAACATCTTTTTCGTGGGTGGAAGGAGGACGTTTGTCAACGAGAGTAATAACAGTGCTCTCGTGGCTGCGGAATGCTGTTTTATAATAAAGAGTTGTGTGTATTGTATAATAGAAGACGTGGGGGCTTTGGTGCTTTAATGGCGTGTATGCGTCAAACTCGTGTGTTTCTTGTTTTGTTGTTGTTAACCAACGTAGCAGGCGAAGATGGTAAGAAGAAATGGTATGAACTATTTTGTGTTTTTTTTTCTACAGTGTTTTAGTTGCCAGCGTAGCGTCAAGACGGTAAAGTGAGTGAATAAATCAGTGTTTGTGTTTTCTTAAAGAAATTGTGTTTTTAGTAAAATAAATGCCCAATTCATTTTATAATTGAATCGAAAAGTTGAATGGAATTATTTTATTGGACAAGGAAGAAGTCGGATTTAATATTGGTAATTACATACATATGTATATTTGAAGTATGGTATATCCATATTTATTTATTACATAATCATTTCATTCCAGATGATGTCAACTTTGAGTAAAATTTGTTTTATTTCACAACTAAGGAGAAGCGTTCAACTACGTTTCTATATATTTTTTCTTTTTAATAGTGTGACTATTTACAAATTATTTCAATCAGTTTTTCTTTTATTAAAGTGTGTTATGTATTTCTTTGGAGTTTTGTATGTACCTATGTGTCTGTTGTTGTGTCTTTCAATAAACAAAAACACTACCATTTGTGTGTATATTATAGAGATATCAAGTGAGCTCTTACTGAGAGCAAGAGAGCATACATTTCAAAGTGTTTACATTGAAATTTACGCTGCCTTGTGGCTTTTGGGTTTGTATTTGTTTGCACCCAAACATTTAAATTGTTTGCACCCACACGTTTAAATTGTTTGCACCCAAACATTTAAATTGTTTGCACCCAAACATATAAATTGTTTGCATCCAAACATATGTCTGCTCCCTATTGCATATAAGATAGTATCTGGCATATTGTGTGAGAGACTAAAGCCTATGATCAATGAAATTATTGGACCCTATCAGTGCGGCTTTAGACCTGGCAAATCCACCATTGACCAGATATTTACCTTGAGACAAATCCTGGAAAAGACCCAAGAAATGCAGATCGACACCTTCCATCTTTTCGTCGATTATAAAGCAGCATTCGACAGCCCTATACGTTCAAAGGTGTTCCAAGCCATGTCTGATTTTGGTATTCCTGCAAAGCTCATTCGACTTTGTAGAATGACATTAACTGAGACTAGATCCTCAGTTAAAATTGGAAAGAACCTCTCCGAAGAGTTTACTACCAAAAGAGGTTTCAGACAAGGAGACGGCCTGTCGTGTGATCTATTCAACATCCTGCTGGAAAAGGTCATACGAGACGCGAAGGTCAAAAGAAATGGAACGATATACATGAACAGCCACATGTTACTGGCTTATGCCGACGACATTGACATCATGGGTCGATCGGTAAAGGAAGTAACTGACACCTTTGCAAAAGTCGAAAGAGAATCTGCTAAAGTTGGTCTGGCAGTAAACGGCGTACAAACCAAGTTGATGGTATCGACACGTAATATGTCCATAAACACAGCACCATCTGTGAATGTTGGTACCTATAATTTTGAGGTAGTAAAGGACTTCGTCTACCTCGGCACCGCCATAAACACAACAAATAACATCAGTTGTGAAATACGAAGAAGAATAGTGTTGGCTAACAGATGCTACTTGGGGCTGAGTAAGCAGTTTAGGAATAAAGCCACCTCTCGTCAAACAAAAATAACACTGTACAAAACACTGATACTACCCGTGCTAATGTATGGTTCCGAAGCATGGGTACTTGCTCAAGCAGATAAGGCAGTGCTTTGTGTGTTTGAGAGAAAAATTCTTCGAAAGATCTACGGGCCAATCTGTGTTGACGGCGAATATCGGCGTCGTATGAACATCGAGCTGTATCAACTATACAATGACATCAATATAGTTGAACGAATCGAGATACAACGATTGCCATGGCTAGGCCATGTTATAAGAATGAGTGATGATAAACCCGCTAAAAAGGCGTATAAATACGGGCCACATGGAGGTTCTCGCAGATCTGGAAGGCCAAAGCTTCGTTGGAGCGAACAAGTGAAACGAGATATCACAAAGCTACATATCCCAGATTGGGAAAATACAGCAGCAAACAGAGAGGATTGGAGATTTTTTCTTAGTTCGGCTTATGGAACAAATGTTCTGTAAAAGGCCAGCTAAGTAAGTAAGTAAGCATCCAAACATATATTTGTTTGCAGGACAAACATAACATATGTTTGGGACTGTTGCAAACATATATTTGTTTGATGCAAAATATGTTTGGGACATATGTTAGAGAGGCCGTTTTTTCTGCGTGTGGAATATTGAGGCCAAAGCCAACGAAGACTAAATACCAAATTTCAGCCATTTCTGAGGAATAATGAGGCCACAACCTTCAAAACACCGAAAATCGGGAGGTATGTACGTTCAATGGGGGCTGTATAAAGACGTGGACCTATACCGAAAAAGTTCATATGGAACGTTTAATACCCCCAAATGAAGGTCAAATACGAAGTTTCAGCCATTTCGGTGTGATAATGAGGCTAAAACCTTCAAAATACCGAAAATCGGGTAGTACCGTTCTATGGGGGCTAGATCAAAACGTAGAGTAATAGAAACTTCTATACTAAATTTCAAAGCGCTATCTCAAAAAATGCGAGCTTTATCTTGATTTCAACAGACGGACATGGTTATATCGACTTAGTATTTTACCATGATCTATAATATACATATATACTTTATAGGGTCTCCGATGAATATTTCGATGTGTTACAAGCGAATGACAAATACAACATTGAGGACATTGAGGTGGCAGCCGCAGATCGGAGAAAGGATGTTGTGTGGTTCTGGGTCAATCCGGCATCGAAGAACGCGCCGCCGTAGGATTTTGTTCGAGAGTTGTCGGGCGCTCCAGCCAGCCAGATGAACTGACCACAGAATCGACTCCAAATTGTCTGAAATTCGTCCAAATAGGCTTGGCTTCTAAAAACATTGTTATTTTTGCCGTATGAAAGTGTATATAGCCTGTTTAGCCTAAAGGCTATGCTCTCCAAAGTTGACCGACTTAAATCTTTTGGTATCAAAAGCCTAATGCATAATCGTATACAAATTTCACCACTTTCAATCAAATATCTTTAACTTCAATTCTTTAAAATTAAATAAAACCTGTAGAATTTAACAAAAAACCAAATGTGCTCAAAAAGAAAGACGTACAATTTTAGTTACATTAAACTTTCTGCAGAGAGAAAACAAGAAGCTGCAGGAAAAGTATTTTAAAAGTAAAAGTTGAATAAAAGTTTATCCTTTCAATCCACACTACACTAATGTATTCATATGTTTTCATTCTGTTGTAACTGAGAAAATCAAATTAGAAACGAAGATATGAGGAAAAAGGTAAGAGCGATGTGAAATCTATGGTTTCAATTAAAGTCTGACAAGTTTTGTATTTAAGTATATATGGTGAGTGACACACCGTAAGGCGTTAACAAACAAAAATCAATATTTTGAGAAAAGCTAATAGGAAATGGTAAACATAAACAAATACAGTCTGTGACCGTAATTAACAAGGCTGAGATAGACTCTAGGGGATGTCATGGTTATATTTATGTAGCTGTTTTCTCTCAGTATCTAGATAATATTTAAGGTTATCAAAGTAAATGAAGTCGGTCTTTGTATCACTTATTTTGCAAAACTTAATTACCGTTCACTTAAAGGAACAATTTTAAAAATCACGAACTATTTAATTAAAATTATTGGATACTCTTCGAGATACTCATTGAAAACTCCTTCAGGCAAATTTACTTGCATAATATTACCTTTTATAATACTCCATTAAAGATATACTTATGTATGTATATCAATGTGTATGTATGCAAATATATACATATTTTAATATAAACATATTTTCTCAATTTCTTCTTGTTCATCAGACTGAACAGCAATTGTTTTTATTTTGTCTACTCTGGCATGAAATCAAAACACATAAAACAAAGGAGCCGGAAAAGTGTTTCTGAACAGACTACATCGACAATCTGGACGTTTAGCATGAAATCGCTTTGAAATTCCAAATTTATTTCAATGCACAAGTAAAAGACAATGTGATGACCACCATCAGCAAAATGCAGATGCAAAAGTGAAACTGGAAAGACAATAAAAATTGGCACATGACAGACAAATAAAAAATATAACAACTTTTCCAAATGTCCCCGCATCCTGTTTCCAAAAGCAAAAGGACAACATAGACAATAGAAAAGCAAACAAAAGTATTTAAAAAACAAACACATCTACATATGTATGTATATATACATGTGAATTCCATTACTTACTTTACAAAATAAATACCAGTTTCCGCAACATGGCATAAATTTGGAAACAGTGATTACATAAAAAATTTGCTTTATATATTAAAAAGTGCTTTAAGACTCTATAATTGAAAACAAGTGAGCAAAGGCTATAGTCGGGACGGGGCCGACCATGTGATACCCTACACCACTACCCCTGTGCATAAGCTTCTCACTGGTAAACATTTACTTTAGTGAACACAATCCGACTACCACCAAACATATTTTGGGTTTTAATCAAAACCATAATCCTCTTTCTCTCTGGGACCCCCATAAGCAACCAAAATTTTGTGACCATCCGATCAAATATTCGACCTGTAGAATGGAAGAATTGGATGCATTACCGACTATTATGGTATATCCCTTTTTTGACCACCTTCGCCAACCTACTTTACACCAATGTACAGGTAATATTTTCTTCTTCCATTGGCAGGCTTTCCTTTTGGAATACTCCTACTAGAAGCGGAAATATTCGCATAAGAAAAAAAAACTTTGACTTTTCCCCACATAAGCTTTTCGCTTATTCCGACCCCTGAATATTATTATTATTATTATTGGGGGTCACCGTGGTGCAATGGTTAGCACGTCCGCCTTGCACTCAGAAGGTCTGCGGTTCGAATCCCAGGCCAAGCAACATCAAATTTTCAACGGTGGCAAAATTCCCCCTCAGTAATGCTGGCGACATTTCCTGAGTATTTAAGCCATGAAAAACTTCTCTACAAGTGGTGTCGTAAGACACGCCGTTCGGACTCGGCAATAAAAAGTAGGTCCCATATCATTGAGCCAATATGAATCGGCGTGCACTCATTGATATGAGAGAAATCCCCCTTGTCCCATCTGGGATGTTTGTGGAACAATTATTATTATTATGAATATTATCCGACCATCACCAAAATAAATAGGCTTCTTCCTCTGTGGGACCCGCATACAATTCCAAAAACTTCGTGACGATCCGATCAAAATTGCGACCTGTAGCGTGATTACAAAAAAAAAAAAAAAAATCGGAAAATGGGATGCATTACCGACTATTGCGATATCTCTGTTGTTTGAACAGCTACGACAACCTACTTTACATCATTGTAAAGGTGATATTACCTACTTTCCTTGCCAGGTTTTGCTTTTGATACACCTCTTAAAGAAACAGAGATATTGGCTTTGAGATCAAACGTTGACCATTCTCCAAATAAGTTTTGCCCATCCCGACCCCTTAATATTATCCGACCATCATTAAAATCAGTAGGCTTCTTCCTCTGTGGGACCCCCATTAACCCCCAAAATTTCGTGACGATCCGATCAAAATTGCGACCTGTAGCGTGATTACAAACAAATCAGAAAATGGGATGCATTATCGACTATTGCCATATCTCTGCTATTTGACCACCTACGACAACCTACTTTACATGCTTGTAAAGGTGATATTTTCTACTTTCCTTGCCAGGTTTTGCTTTTGATATACCTCTTAAAGAAACAGAGATATTGGCTTTGAAATAAAACGTTGACTTTCTCCAAATAAGTGTTTGCCCATTCCGACCCCTGAACATTATCCGACCATCATCAAAATCGATAGGCTTCTTTCTCTTTGCGACCCCCGTTAACCCCCAAAATTTCGTGACGATCCGATCAAAATTGCGACCTGTAGCGTGATTACAAAAAAATCGGAAAATGGGATGCATTATCGACTATTGCCATATCTCTGCTATTTGACCACCTACGACAACCTGCTTTACATGGTTGTAAAGGTGATATTTTCTATTTTCCTTGTCAGGTTTTGCTTTTGATATACCTCTTAAAGAAAAAGAGATATTGGCTTTGAAATAAAATGTTGACTTTTCTCCAAAAAACTTTTTTGCCCATTCCGACCCCTAAATATTATCCGACCATCACCAAAATCAATAGGCTTCTTCCTCTGTGAGACCCCCATTAACCCTCAAAATTTCGTGACGATTCGATCAAAATTGGGACCTGTAGCGTGATTTCCAAAAAAATGGATAAATGGGATGTATTGCCGACTATTGCGATATCTCCGTTATTTGGTTACCTACGCCGATCTAGTTTACATCATTGTAAAGACGGGATCTTCTACTTTCATAGTCAGGCTTTGCTTTTGGAAAGTTTCTAACCAAAGCTGTAATATTCGTCAATATAATTAAAATCGCAAAAATTAAAATTGGGGTTTTATTTGCTAGTATTGTGATATCTTTGTTGTTTGATCACCTACGAGCACCAACTTTACATCATTAGCAAGGTTATATTTTCTACTTTCATTGTCAGGTTTTGCTTTTCGTATACCCCATATAGAAGCTGAGATATTCGCTTTGGAAAAAAACTTTGTCTTTTTATCCACCTAAGTTTTTTGCCCTTTCCGACCCCTAAATATTATCCGACCATCACCAAAATCAATAGGCTTCTTCCCCTCCGGGACCCCCATCAATATCCAAAATTTCGTGACGATCCGATCAAAACTGCGACCTGTAGCGTGATTACAAGGTTTAGATGGACAGACGGACAGACGGACAGACGGACGGACGGACGGACTGACGGACGGACACACACAGCCAGATCGACTCAGCTCGTCGAGACATTCATTTTGGTATATATAAGTATGGGTCTACGACCATTATTTCGATGCGTTACAAACTTTTTGGCCAAAACCAACTTATAATACCCTCCCCACATAGTGGTGTAGGGTATAATAATACCCTCCCCACATAGTGGTGTAGGGTATAATCATCAACATCTACCTCGAAAGGGACGAAGGAATGCAGGTCTCACAAGAATATCTAAGTGCTCCAAAATATAATATTAACAGTGAGAGGAAATTTTGTTTTTAAAAGCTAAGTTAGCCCAAAGTAGTGTATGGATTAGGGCTACGACTTTTCGAAATTAAAAAAAAAGAAAAAAATCCTGTATCACGGATGAATGAACTTTTGCCTATTAATCACTAATATAACGTTTACTCCATTGAAATATAAATAAAAGTTCACCCACAAATCGATTTAAAGAAATTCTTTTTTTAAAAAATGTATGAAATGACAAAAAATTTTGTTCTAAAAAATTATTTCCTGTTGCACGAATGAATAAACTTAAGCTTACTAATAACTAAAATAACAAATATTGAAAAAGGCCACACACAAACCGCTTTGAAAAAAATGTTTATATTCTTTTTTATATCTTTGAAAAAAAAAACGTTCACGACATTTTTGTGATTCTCAGAATTAAAGAAAATTAGTGAGAAGCAAATTTTATATCATGTGGCTCTTTTTTCAATTATATATCTCTAGTGCGATTCTGTAACTTTTTTAATAACGAACCGACATCGGTAGTTAACGAAAATATTCGGTTGAGTTAACGAATGTGCTTCGGTTGTGGTTACCCCTGCGCCGATTTAATTGATGCTACATAAAGATCGTCCAAGGAAAAGTTACGAGTTAATCGAAGATCCACAACTTTCTCCTTTATGCAGCTTTAATAAAATCGGCGCCGGGGTAACCACAACTGTGGCGAAGCTGCCCCATGTTATCTTACATAGTTAACACTTATGTAAATTCCTTAAGAAGATTTTTTCTCAAAAGGGCGGAATTTACCTTGAGTGCCCTCTTTGTTATCTTTATATATGTTCATATAAAAACGCCGTTTTTTTAAAGAAATCAGCAAAATATTGCAATAATGTACTGTCGTTAAGACTTAACGACAACTTTTTTGTCGTTGTTAACTTAACAATAATTTTCGGTAATTAACGACAAAATTTACCGACAAAAATCGTTAAAACTGCTATACAGAATAGCACTCACCGAAAATTATCGTTAACTACCGACATTCGTCGTTAATTCTGTCGTTACGGAGTTACAGAATCGCACTACTGCAATTAAAATTTTGAAACAAGTAAGAACGGTGTTATGTTCGGCCTTTACATACACTCCACCATGAGTTGTATTGAAATGAAATGGAAACAAGTAGAAAAGTATCAGTCGACTTTGCCCACAGAGATATACCCTCAGCTTTTGATACACCTCTTAAAGAAACAGAGATATTGGCTTTGAGATCAAACGTTGACCATTCTCCAAATAAGTTTTGCCCATCCCGACCCCTTAATATTATCCGACCATCATTAAAATCAGTAGGCTTCTTCCTCTGTGGGACCCCCATTAACCCCCAAAATTTCGTGACGATCCGATCAAAATTGCGACCTGTAGCGTGATTACAAACAAATCAGAAAATGGGATGCATTATCGACTATTGCCATATCTCTGCTATTTGACCACCTACGACAACCTACTTTACATGCTTGTAAAGGTGATATTTTCTACTTTCCTTGCCAGGTTTTGCTTTTGATATACCTCTTAAAGAAACAGAGATATTGGCTTTGAAATAAAACGTTGACTTTCTCCAAATAAGTGTTTGCCCATTCCGACCCCTGAACATTATCCGACCATCATCAAAATCGATAGGCTTCTTTCTCTTTGCGACCCCCGTTAACCCCCAAAATTTCGTGACGATCCGATCAAAATTGCGACCTGTAGCGTGATTACAAAAAAATCGGAAAATGGGATGCATTATCGACTATTGCCATATCTCTGCTATTTGACCACCTACGACAACCTGCTTTACATGGTTGTAAAGGTGATATTTTCTATTTTCCTTGTCAGGTTTTGCTTTTGATATACCTCTTAAAGAAAAAGAGATATTGGCTTTGAAATAAAATGTTGACTTTTCTCCAAAAAACTTTTTTGCCCATTCCGACCCCTAAATATTATCCGACCATCACCAAAATCAATAGGCTTCTTCCTCTGTGAGACCCCCATTAACCCTCAAAATTTCGTGACGATTCGATCAAAATTGGGACCTGTAGCGTGATTTCCAAAAAAATGGATAAATGGGATGTATTGCCGACTATTGCGATATCTCCGTTATTTGGTTACCTACGCCGATCTAGTTTACATCATTGTAAAGACGGGATCTTCTACTTTCATAGTCAGGCTTTGCTTTTGGAAAGTTTCTAACCAAAGCTGTAATATTCGTCAATATAATTAAAATCGCAAAAATTAAAATTGGGGTTTTATTTGCTAGTATTGTGATATCTTTGTTGTTTGATCACCTACGAGCACCAACTTTACATCATTAGCAAGGTTATATTTTCTACTTTCATTGTCAGGTTTTGCTTTTCGTATACCCCATATAGAAGCTGAGATATTCGCTTTGGAAAAAAACTTTGTCTTTTTATCCACCTAAGTTTTTTGCCCTTTCCGACCCCTAAATATTATCCGACCATCACCAAAATCAATAGGCTTCTTCCCCTCCGGGACCCCCATCAATATCCAAAATTTCGTGACGATCCGATCAAAACTGCGACCTGTAGCGTGATTACAAGGTTTAGATGGACAGACGGACAGACGGACAGACGGACGGACGGACGGACTGACGGACGGACACACACAGCCAGATCGACTCAGCTCGTCGAGACATTCATTTTGGTATATATAAGTATGGGTCTACGACCATTATTTCGATGCGTTACAAACTTTTTGGCCAAAACCAACTTATAATACCCTCCCCACATAGTGGTGTAGGGTATAATAATAACCTCCCCACATAGTGGTGTAGGGTATAATCATCAACATCTACCTCGAAAGGGACGAAGGAATGCAGGTCTCACAAGAATATCTAAGTGCTCCAAAATATAATATTAACAGTGAGAGGAAATTTTGTTTTTAAAAGCTAAGTTAGCCCAAAGTAGTGTATGGATTAGGGCTACGACTTTTCGAAATTAAAAAAAAAGAAAAAAATCCTGTATCACGGATGAATGAACTTTTGCCTATTAATCACTAATATAACGTTTACTCCATTGAAATATAAATAAAAGTTCACCCACAAATCGATTTAAAGAAATTCTTTTTTTAAAAAATGTATGAAATGACAAAAAATTTTGTTCTAAAAAATTATTTCCTGTTGCACGAATGAATAAACTTAAGCTTACTAATAACTAAAATAACAAATATTGAAAAAGGCCACACACAAACCGCTTTGAAAAAAATGTTTATATTCTTTTTTATATCTTTGAAAAAAAAAACGTTCACGACATTTTTGTGATTCTCAGAATTAAAGAAAATTAGTGAGAAGCAAATTTTATATCATGTGGCTCTTTTTTCAATTATATATCTCTAGTGCGATTCTGTAACTTTTTTAATAACGAACCGACATCGGTAGTTAACGAAAATATTCGGTTGAGTTAACGAATGTGCTTCGGTTGTGGTTACCCCTGCGCCGATTTAATTGATGCTACATAAAGATCGTCCAAGGAAAAGTTACGAGTTAATCGAAGATCCACAACTTTCTCCTTTATGCAGCTTTAATAAAATCGGCGCCGGGGTAACCACAACTGTGGCGAAGCTGCCCCATGTTATCTTACATAGTTAACACTTATGTAAATTCCTTAAGAAGATTTTTTCTCAAAAGGGCGGAATTTACCTTGAGTGCCCTCTTTGTTATCTTTATATATGTTCATATAAAAACGCCGTTTTTTTAAAGAAATCAGCAAAATATTGCAATAATGTACTGT
This sequence comes from Musca autumnalis, assembly GCF_047663935.1. Classification (NCBI taxonomy): domain Eukaryota; kingdom Metazoa; phylum Arthropoda; class Insecta; order Diptera; family Muscidae; genus Musca; species Musca autumnalis. Next base: position 80,223,090 of record NW_027411866.1, read on the forward strand.
CGTTAAGACTTAACGACAACTTTTTTGTCGTTGTTAACTTAACAATAATTTTCGGTAATTAACGACAAAATTTACCGACAAAAATCGTTAAAACTGCTATACAGAATAGCACTCACCGAAAATTATCGTTAACTACCGACATTCGTCGTTAATTCTGTCGTTACGGAGTTACAGAATCGCACTACTGCAATTAAAATTTTGAAACAAGTAAGAACGGTGTTATGTTCGGCCTTTACATACACTCCACCATGAGTTGTATTGAAATGAAATGGAAACAAGTAGAAAAGTATCAGTCGACTTTGCCCACAGAGATATACCCTCAGCCTATGTGAACTGAAAATTCCATCCATGGTCAGATCGAATGTCTTTAGTGTCTTTTCAGTATTTTGTGGCCTTTTTGGACATTTTAACTCGCCGACGAAAATGTGGATTAGGATTAAAGTTCAAAAGTGTTGCAGAGGAGGTACCCAAAGGAATGGACCGCCATAGTCCATTATGGAAGTGAATCTTATTTCTTATTTTGGGAGTCATATCTTTTCGATAGATATCGCGCCGTGTAGTCATTTCAGTGGGTCATCGTATAACTTTTGGGCCAGTATGCCAGGAAGCATGGACCACCACAACGAACAGCATCGGTATACATTTCCAAAGGATCTTCGAACAGACTCTAAACCGCACTTAGACACAAATGTTGAATTTTTGTGGAGGAGGTACCCTAAAGTACCTCCATTTTAGAAGTTAAACTAAATTTGGACAAAACATTAGGAGATCCAAAGTTTTGACCAAATTTCTTCAAGAGATAACGTGCTTACCATTTGAGTGACTTTTTATACCCTACACCACTATGTGGGGAGGGTATTATAAGTTGGTTTTGGCCAAAAAGTTTGTAACGCATCGAAATAATGGTCGTAGACCCATACTTATATATACCAAAATGAATGTCTCGACGAGCTGAGTCGATCTGGCTATGTGTGTCCGTCCGTCAGTCCGTCCGTCCGTCCGTCTGTCCGTCTGTCCGTCTGTCCATCTAAACCTTGTAATCACGCTACAGGTCGCAATTTTGATCGGATCGTCACGAAATTTTGGATGTTGATGGGGGTCCCGGAGGGGAAGAAGCCTATTGATTTTGGTGATGGTCGGATAATATTTAGGGGTCGGAATGGGCAAAAAACTTATGTGGATAAAAATACAACGTTTTTTTCCAAAGCGAATATCTCAGCTTCAATATGGGGTATACCAAAAGCTGAACCTGGCCATGAAAGTAGAAAATATCGCCTTTCTAATGATGTAAAGTAGGTTCTCGTAGGTGATCAAACAACGAATATATCGCAATAGCCGCTAATAGAACCCAACTTTTTATTTTTGCGATTTTAATAATAATGACGAATATCACAGCTTCGGTTGGGGATCTTCCAAAAACAAAGTCTGACTATGAAAGTAGAAAATCCCATCTTTACAGTGATGCAAAGTAGGTTGGCGTAGATGGCCACATAACGGAGATATCACAATAGTCGGCAATACATCCAATTTTTTCATTTTTTTGTAATCACGCTACAGGTCGCAATTTTAATCGGATCGTCACGAAATGTTGGGGGCTAATGGGGATCCTACAGAGAAAGAAGCCTATTGATTTTGGTCATGGTCGGATAATATTCAGAGGTCGGAATGGGCAAAAAACTTATTTGGAGAAAAAGTCAACGTTTTATTTCAATGCGAATATCTCTGCTTCTAAAAGGGGTATATCAAAAGCAAAACCTGCTGATGAAAGTAGAAAATATCACCTTTGCAACGATGTTACGTAGGTTGTCGTAGGTGGTCAAACAACGAAGATATCGCAAAAGCCGCTAATAGAACACAACTTTTCATTTTTGCGATTTTAATAATAATGACGAATATCACAGCTTTTGTTCCGGACCTTCCAAAAGCAAAGTCTGACAATGAAAGTAAAAAATCCCATCACTACAATGATGTAAAGCAGGTTGGCGTAGGTATCCAAATAACGGAGATATCGCAATAGTCGGTAATACATCCCATTTTTCCACTTTTTTGGAAATCACGCTACAGGTCGCAATTTTATTTGGATCGTCACGAAATTTTGGGTGTTATTGGGGGTCCCACAGAGAAAACAAACCTTTTGATTTTTGATAATGGTCGGATATTATTCAGGGGTCGGAATGTGACAAAAAAAAAAAAAAAATATTTGGAAAAAAGGCCAACTTTTTATTTCAAAGTTAATATCTCCCTTCTGTAGGAGGTATATCGAAAGCAAAACCTGGCAAGGAAAGTAGAAAATATCACCTTTACAACGATGTGAAGTAGGTTGTCATAGGTGGTCAAAAAACAGAGATATCGCAATAGTCGGTAATGCATCCCTTTTTCCATTTTTGTGCAATCACACAACGAAATTTTGATCGGATCCTCACGAAATTTTGGGGGTTGATGGGGGTCTAACACAGAAAGAAGCCTATTGATGGTTGGCATACATCCCACTTTTCCATTTTTTATTTGGACCTGTGTTAATGAAGACATTCAGAGCAAAGGCGCTAAGCTATCGCAATTTTAATATTTTGAATTTTATTAGTCAAAAGCTTATGAACAGGGGTAGTGGTGTAGGGTATCACATAGTCGGCCCCGACCCGACTATAGCCTTGGCTCACTTGTTTAAATATTCGGGGGAAGTAATGGAAGTTGAGGACCGGTATTTCCTATCATCGAACTGAAACTATGACAAAATATGACGAAGTCCAAATGTTGGACCAAATCGGTTGGTCAGTTCGAGAGTTATCGTGCTCTCCTGCCACTACATATGGTGCCATAGTGGGTTTTTTATATCTTTCGGGCTGTTTTATCAAGAAGTATGGATTGGCCCTGAAAAAATTGTTACAGTCGTAATTGAGGCAGCGAATTCAAGTTGCTTCAACAAAAATCAAAGTGATTCGAAAGCAGGCCTTAAAGTGAACTTATCCGAAATTTTGTGTGGTACCGATCACATCGAAGGAGTGGACAAATATAATCCATATCTGATCTATATCTGGTAGACATATTAGGATATGTAAAGTATGGACGGTCACTCCTTTCAAGAGCTATCGTGCGAACAATTGTTGCGAACATTTTTGAACTTTTGTGGGAGGTAACTGACAGGGTGGACCGATACGGCTTATTTTCGAACTTAAACAAGTTTGGACAAAATATTACGAACTCCAAATTTTGGACTGAATCGGCACATCCGTTCAAAAGTTATCTTGCGCTCCGAACACTACACACTGTGTCATAAGGGGTTTTTTGTACCTTTTACGCGATTCGAGAACAGGTCCTAAAGTGAACTTTTCCGACATTTTGTGTAGCAGGTACCCGAAGGTGTGGAGCGATTGAGTCCATACTAGAACCTCAACTAAGTTAAGTAAAAATTTCACAATGTGCAAAGTATGGACCAAATCGGTTACTCCCTTCAAGATTTATCGTACGCACAAATTTTCCAAACATTTTCGAACTTTTGTGGAGGAGTACCGGAAGGTGTGGACCGATATAACCCATCTTCGAACTTGAACTAAGTTTGTACAAAATATTACTAAAGCCAAATTTTGGACTTAATTTGGTCATCCGTTCGAGAGTTATGATGCGAACCAGCCAGACAGACAGACGGACGGACATTACTAAATCGACTCCAAATTGTCTGAAATGGATTTCGTCCAAACCTACTTGGGGTCTAATGCCAAGTTTACACTTGCGCTCCAAAATCCACTGGATTTCACGAAATCCTGAAATTCACCCCGGTGTTTACACTTATTTTTTGTTGATTTCAAACATATCACAATGATCAAGGTAGATGCAAATGCGCAGCTGATCGAACATGAATTTTCAAAACAAGTTGTTGTAAATTGAATTAATCATCAAAAATATACGACAATATAGAACTTTACAACTTTATTTGGAAAATTATCTTTATATCGTATTAATTGTGTATAGTACTAACAAATGAAAAAATAAAAAAATGATTTTATCGTTGAGATGTCTTAATAATAAATTTTGATAGATAAAAGTTGTGCTCACAGAGCCTGCACAATGTTAGTACTTGCAGTAGTTTTCCCATTTAGTGCTAAAAATGCGTTCCCGTACTCCGAAATCTTGCAAGACTTGCACTTGGTCTTTAAACAAAAATAGCGCCGAATAACACCCTCTTCTCCTGTTTTCTGCAATGCAATTTTGGCCTAGTAGAAACTAGCAGCAAGCATGTTCATTGGCATCTAATATGATATCTGATACGTTGATTTTGATATTTATGCTGGAGTTTTTGCCATTTCCGTCATTTTTCCGTTTCCGTATTTTTTTAGAAATTTGTATGGGGAAGCAATTTTTGACAATTCGCTCTTTTTTCTAACATTACCATTAAAAAAGTACGGGAACACAATGAAAAATAGCATTGTAACAAAGTAATATAATAATTTTTTCACATTGTTTACAAATTTTGATACTAAAATTTTTGTTGCAGCAATTGACCATCTACCTTGTTTATCGTGAAAAGTTTTGCAACTTTTGGTACTTTTTTAGGCAAAAACAGGGTTGTATATCATGTGTACTGTGATTTCGATGTTGATTTTGCTGAAATCACCAAATGAGATGATTTTATTTTTGTATGCGAAATCATGATATATTTTGCTTGATTCCGCGCGAAATCACGAAACGCCTTCGAAATCACGAAACAACGCCGAATGTAAACCAAGCATAAAACCATTATTTCGATGAAGCAAATATTGCCCGTATGAAAAAGTATACACCCTCGTTAGCATAAATGCTGAGGGTATAAAAACTATATTCCTTTCGTTTATGAAAGTACTAAATTCTGCGCCACGTCAAGGCTTATCCCACAAGAAGTGGAATATGCCAACTTTCTTTTTAATAACGTTTAATACCAATAAGACATCGATGTTTTATACACATTTAAAACCGGAAATGCTATGTTACAGTCATTCCAATTCGACGATGCGTGCACAAACTTAAAATATGTAAACTCAGCAGGTACCTGCGTACATACCTGACATAATTATTTTGACAAAATCTACATTTGTCTTATAAGGCATATAATTATTGTCAGCATTCATAAAACGTGATATTAACAGATTATGGATTTTCTTTGACCTCTCAGCTAATCAAAATGAATCGATCAAAGAAATTCCAGCTTCATTACTGATTAGATAGGCGAATGTTAAAAAAGGGAGGCAAAAGTAGAACGGCATAAGTATTTTGACACGTCATAATTATGTTACTTTTGGTACTTAATCGTACCTTTTGATACCAAAATTAATTGCTTTAGCTAAATTATTAAAATTTAAGTAAAAATGTACTTGACAGTCATAGATTTTAAATTAGAATAGGAACTGTTGGTGTCAAAAGTTGTAACGAAATTTAAAATGACAGTTTCGGTGAAAAGTATAGCTAATGGTTAGATATTGCTGCAGTTATCTATTTATTTTGTAACGAATTAATATCAAAATACTGAAAACGCTGTAAATATGCACGATCTAGGCAGAAAATGTGAAATTACAGAAGTTGGTCTCCTGTAAATAGAACAGAATTACAAATCTTATCTTACTTATGCACACAAATAGTCATCTGCTGAGCAATTTCGATGTGAAAGCAAGTTCTCTATTAAGACTAGACCCTCTAGACATTAGAAAAAATTATTTGAAGTCATATTTTGCTATTCCACTCGGTTGATAAGGCATAGCTAAAAAAATTTTCAATTAGATTTTTAATAAAAATCATTTGCACCCCACAATCATTGTGGCAGAGCATATTGTGGACTGATAAAAATATAGTTGAACATAATTCATATTAAAATACAAATTTCAGTTAGCTTGAGTAAAAAAAGGCAAAAAGTTGTGTATCTTTGTGAAATAAATGTCCTTCTGATGCTATTTCCATGCCCAAACGCTCCCAGGAATCAGAATAGTCGGATCCACCATTTACAATACTGCGATATTTAATTTTTATCGTTAATGCAGTGGACTATAATGAATATTTTGGCGCTTTGAACGATCTTTCATAACATCATGGTAGCAAACTGATCAAAGTGGGTCCATATTGGTACAGGTGTGTGTGAAATATATTATTTTAACCGTAACTGACAATAATCAAAAATATAAATAAGACATTTTTATTTGTTGAGGTCTAAAAATCGTATATTTGAATTGATAAAATTTATTATAAAGGATTATCCAGAATATTTTTTCATATTGTTGTAGAAGACTAATCCGGTAAAAATCCAAACACATTAATTTTTCAAACTTGTCAAAATAATTATGCCAGGCACTGTATTAACCTATACTGATTATTTTCTGAGTGGAGGTTTCCTACCCATTTCTAAGAACCCTAAATATCTCAGATATATCAAAACGTGCATCTTTACCCAAAATTCTATATATGCATGTTTTATACCCATGTCGAATACTATGTGCCGAATTTCATACATTTTGGTTAGATATTAAGGCCAAAACCTTCAAAATACCGAAAATTTGGAAGTACCGCTCTATGGGGCTATATGAAGACGTTGACCTACATCGAAAATTTTCAGATGGAAAGTTTATTACCCTCAACGAGGACCAAATTCGAATTTTCAGCCATTTCTGGGTGGGGAGGGGGGTGATATTGAGGCCACAGTTTTCGAAAATCGGAAAGTACCGGTACCATTAAACTACGAAAATCGGGAGGGGCTATATGAAGACGTTGAACTATACCGAGTAACATCAGATGAATATTTTACTACCCTAACGAAGACTAAATTCAAAATTTCTGCCATTTCGGTGGGATATTGAGGCCACAACCTTCAAAATACCTAAAATCGGGAGATGCCGCTCTACGGGGGTTATATGAAGGCTTGGACCTCTACTGACAAAAATTTCAGGTGGATTCTAAATACCAAAGTCCAGTCATTTCAGTTGTATATTGAGGGTAAAACCTTGAAAATACCGCAAATGGGGAGGTACCGTTCTATTTGGGCAATATGAAGACGTGAACCAAAATTTGAGGTGGAACGTTTAATATATCCCCAACGTAAACGTTGGATATTGAGGCCACAACCTTCAAAATAGCGGAAAGGGGGGTACCGTTCTATGGGGGCTATATAAAGACGTGGACCTATAGAGATAAAATTCAGGTGGAAAGTTTTATACCCACAACGAATACTAAAAATCAAATTTCTGCCATTTCGGTTGGATGTTGAGTACCGTTCCATGGGGGGGCTATATTAAGGCGTGGACCTTTACAGACAAATTTCCGGTAGAAAGTTTAATACCCCCAACGAAAACTAAATACATTATTATTTTAGGCATTTCGCTGAGATATTGAGGCCGCTACCTTCAGAATACCAAAAATCGGGAGGTACCTTTCTATGGGGGCTATATGAAGGTGTGGACCTATACCAAGAACTTTCAGATTGAGTGTTCTATACCCTCCAGGAAGACTAACTACCAATTTTCAGCCAGTTCGGTGGGATATGGAGGTCCCAACCTTATATTCACCGAAAATCGGAGGTATTGTTCTATGGGGGCTATATAAAGCGTGTACCGACAAATTTAAGGTGAAAAGTTTTATACCTCCAACGAAGACTAAAACCAAATTTTAGCCATTTCGGTGTGATAATAAGGCTAAAACCTCTAAAATACCGAGGTACCGTTCCATGGGGGCAATATCAAAACTTGGACCGATATAGCTTATTTTCAATACCAAAGATCCTAGGAGTAATAGAAACTTCCATACGAAATTATAAAGCTCTATTTTAAAAATTGCGAGCTGTATCTTGGTTTCAACAGATGGACGAACGAAAAGACGAACATAGTTAAATCGCCTTAGAATTTTATGCTGACCAAGAATATAAATACAGTTGAACCTCGATTATCCGTGAATCGATTATCCGGGAACCTCCATTATCCGTGACAGAAAAGAAATTTTGGACTTTTTTCCATTTCTTCTATTTTTCGTTATAAACTTCACTACCCGGGAGCAAAAACACACTTTCCAATTAATTTGATTAAGCAAACAAAAGGTAAACAAACGAAATCTGGAAATTCTTCCCGTATTACACAATTTGTGTATTTATGGTATCACCAAAACCATGGGACAAAGCCAATTAAGATGAATCTGATGATGATAATATTATGCATCGTTCTAAAATTTGGTGGATTACCGTAATAAATTTAATAAAAATTGCAGATTTTCATATTTTACAATATTATGCCATTTTTACTTAAAAATATGTTCAATAACTGCATAAAAGCATTGCCTCCATTGTCCGGGAAAATCGATTATCCGTAATGCGTCCGGTCCCGACCATCACGGATAATCGAGGTCCGACTGTACTTTATAGGCTCTCCGATGAATATTTCGATGTGTTACAAACTTAATAACAAATTTAATTATACCCTCCATATTATGATGGAGGGTATAATAAACGGCAAGCGTTTTATTTGAGAGATTCATCATGATAAGGAATATGCTTATTGAGGCTAAAAGAAAAATTATTTTCTAGTTTTTAGTGCATTTATAAATTAAACACTGTAACTTATTTTTTTAAATATTTTTCAAATCAAATATCATAAAACTTTGTGCTAGTTTTTTTAATCATATAAAATTCTTTGTCTATTTAGATGATAGTGAGTCACTTATGGCAGCAGTAAATTGTGGTAATCATCAGAGTTCAATTTTGGCGCCGTACTTCTATAATATTTACATTTTTTTATCAATTCACAATTTACGATTTTTCATCAATTCCGCGAATGCCAGGGCATTCTATATGCAGAAGTAGTATTACTTTATACACATGATGAGTCACATATCAAAGCCTTGATCACTATAAATGTTCGGAAATGTCAGGCAATTTTTCTAAGGAATGCATCCGGTAAGTGCAAGTACTTTGTAGTTCCCCTGATTTAGAATCTATATTTATTCTTGAATGGTCAGGATATTCTATTCACAGATAGTTTTAAGTATTTGGTTAGTATGGGTAGTAAGTATTTTGGTATTAACTTTTCAAAACTGATGAAGTTTAACCAACACGCTCGGCTTGTTCTCGGAAAAGCCTGTGGTGTTAAAGCTGCATTTCATGTCTATTTAATAATAAGTATCTTCCAGCAGAGACAAAACTTTTGGTATAAAAAGTAAGCATTCGTCCTCTCTTATTGTATGCTTTTCCGATTTAGTTTGGAATTTCTCCAATAGTTATTAACGAATTTCCAGAAAATACTTCGTTTGTGCATCAATCGTAATTTCCAACCTTTTAATAATAGTTATTCCAATCGCTACATTTACGACAAAGCGAACCTTGTGCCTCTGGCTTCTTATGCTATGAACGGAGTGAGTGCATTTACTTCGCGTTTATCTCATTCACCTAATCCCCTAATACAAAGGCTCTGTTAAGTCAATCCTCGTATAATTATATCTCACCACTCGGCTTTAATGAAAATTAAAGCAGCTTGTAAGCGTAGCTGATATGGCTTCATACGAAAGAACAACACAAGATTTCTTTTGAATGAATACTTTTACTCTTTGTTTAGTGTTTATTTCTAGCTTATGAATCTATATCCATCAACTTGGGCAAGCGTGGTAGATTATAAACTTTCAATGTTGGCTAAACAAGTTAGAGTGACTTTATTGAAATTTGGGATCGTTTAAGTACTCAACGTGAGAAGCGAGTAAGTCAACTAGTATTGGTTGTATACAAGAGGTATTAGGATCAAAGATGTAAATTAATAGTAATGTTTACAAAATATGTACATGGTTGTATTTTAACTGTTAAATTCTAATATTTAAATCAGGGTTGTATTCTTAATAGGTAAATGCTAAATGAAAAAGTAAGTGTTTAGACTATCATAAATAAAATATGTACATAAGTGGAATTCAGTGAAAAGTAAACATATGAAATAAGGTAAAAATAAAATAGTTCATGGTATTTTAAGGTTGGTATTTTAAGTGGAATTCAGTGAAAAGTAAACATATGAAATAAGGTAAAAATAAAATAGTTCATGGTATTTTAAGGTTGATCCGCTTCAGTCTCCCCCTTCTGATGCTCCAATCGTCCCGATTAAGCATCAGATTACTTCTTCTTCGGCCGTCCTCTACGTCTTAGAATTCGTACTGGTTGGGCTTCTTCGTTAGTTTCTCCAACGACTGGTGTAAGAGCAGATGCATGGTAAGTTCCCAACGGCAATGTGAGGTCATCTTCATGGGCTATAACATAAGATGTTGTACCCTTACGTTCAATGATAGTGTATGGGCCATCACGTTTGGGAACAAATTTCGATGTTAGTCCTTTATCGCTGTTGCTTAGCACGTGTGTGGTGACAAACACTTTATCACCGACATCTAGTTCAGGTTGTGGTCTTCTATGGATGTTGATGTTTCTTTTATTATTGTCTTGCTGTCGGTGTACGTCCTCCTTAACTTCCTTAAAGACATTGGCTAAATTTTGGAGATGTGGTGTAACTTCCGGGATAAAGTTTTCCGACTGCACGACGGATTTTAAGTCATGCTGTACATCATCAACAGTTCGGAGTTCTCGGCCAAACGTTAAGTAAGCTGGCGTATACTCAGTACTTTGACAAAACGCTGTGTTCATTGCAAAACGTATACTAGGGAGTTTCTCGTCCCAAGACTGGTGCTCATTTCCAACTAAAATAGATAGCTGTGCTTTCAGGTCTCGATTCTTTCGCTCAACTGGGTTAGCTTCTGGATGGTAAACAGGCGTCAGAATATGTTGAATGTTTAGGCAGAAGACAACCTGTTGCATGACGGCGGAAACAAACTGGACTCCGTTACCGCTAATTACCTTCCGCGGTATACCATACCTTAAGAACACTTCGTCAATTAATGTTTTGGCACAGTTTTGGGCTGTAGCAACTCGTAATGGGAATAGTTCAACCCATCTGCTTGCAAGATCTTCAGTGATAAAGACCCATTGGAATCCATTAGGTGTGACGGGTAGTGGGTCAAACAGGTCAATTGCAACTACTTCGAATCGTTGATTGCTGGCAACAGTCTGGTAAAATCCAGCTGGTTTCAGATTGGTGGCTTTGTACCTTTGACATTCGATGCATTCCCTAACAAATTTGGCAATATCCCGACGTAATCCAGGCCATTAATAGCGGTTCGCAATTTTCTGGGTTGTTCTTTGGATCCCATAATGACCTCCAGTGTCACTGCTGTGGTAAAATTTTAAGATTTCCGTTCGCTCCTCTTTTGGTACTACTAGCTGCGGTTCTTCCGTTTCACCATCATTATAGCAGTATAATACACCTTCGTTGATAAAATAACCTCTCTTGGACCAATGTGATTCGTCTTCTTCCTTTTTATCCAAACACTCGATGATGGTTTTGAGTTTTGCGTCACTTAGTTGACTTTCTCTAATCTCTTTAGAATTTCTCCTGGGCATATCAATGGAGAAGGCACATACTTCGCATGGTTCTTTTTCTTCATGGATATCTGGACATGGAGGGCGAGACAAAGTATCTGCGACTACGTTTGTCCTTCCAGGCTTATACTCGATTTGAATATTAAACGGTTGCAGGAGAAGTGCCCATCTGGCCAGACGTCCTGTTGGTGACTTAATGGACATTAACCATTTTAAGGGCTGATGGTCAGTTATCAATTTTACTTGAGAGCCTTCAACATAACCTCGGAATTTTTGCATTGCCCTTACAATGGCCAGGGCTTCTCTTTCAATTGTTGAATAGTTCCGTTCTGCATTTGTAAGTAATCTGCTTGCGTATTCGATTGGATGCTCATCAGGACCCTCCCCCTGGAGTAAAACTGCACCAAGAGCATAGCCACTAGCATCAGTTTTCAGCACAAACATTTCATTATCCACAGCTTGCTTGAGAATGGGAGCTGTCGTTAATACTTCTTAAGTTGATCAAACGCATTCTGTTGTTCCGACGTCCATTTCCATGTGGCATTTTTCTTTGTAAGTGACGATAGTGGTTTTGATATGTCAGCAAAAGATGGTATGAAGCGGCGGTACCAGGAACATGCTTGTAGAAATGACATCAGCTCTTTAACATTGCGGGGTTCTCTTCGCTGAGTAATAGCTTCCACTTTACTAGGGTTTGTCATTATGCCTTTTGGGGTTAAAACGTGTCCCAGGTAGTGAACTTCAGCACACGCAAAACGACATTTCTCCAAGTTAGCCTTCAGACCGAATTCCCGAAGTCGCTGAAATAGTTGACGTAAATCATCCAAATGCTGCTGAAACGTGGGTGAACAAACAATAATGTCATCAAGGCATGCTAACAATATTATTTCACTGAGCGTTGTCTTCAAACGATCGATCAAGCGCTGGAACGTTGCAGGAGCGTTTCGTAACCCAAATGGCATGCGGACAAACTTATACATACCAAATGGAGTTATGAAAGCTGTCTTCTCTTGATCATCTCGGTGAACGCCAATTTGCCAATATCCGCTTTGAAGATCAATGGTGGACATAAAACTTGTTGCTTTTGCTTCATGAAGAATATCATCCATCCTCGGTAGAGGATAACGGTCGGGAATGGTAATGGCATTCAATTCTCTGTAGTCAATACATACACGAATATCCCCCCTTTTCTTTGGAACCATTACAACTGGAGCAGCCCAAGCTGACTGTCACTCTACAATGACTCCCAATTTTAACATTCGATCTACTTCTGCTTTGAGGACGTTTTTTCTGGACGGCGACAGACGATATGGAGGGCTCGCAATAGGATCACTTTCCTTAGTGTAAATACGATGAACTGCAAATGGTGTGGTACTTGTAGGTTCGGAAAAAATGTCATCGTTATTTACCAACAACCTGTTGAGATCTTCCCTTTGTTCTTCACTGAGCAAAACTCCATCATTTTCTTTCAGCATGCTTATTTCAATACTGTATAGTGGCATGAATATGCTATCTAAGTACTCATCGTCTTCTTTTTGCCTTGCTTTACCGGTGGTCCAAACAGCCTTGACGTATCACCTGGAGTTGTTTGATCAGCTGGGATGGCACCACGAAATATGTTTTGGATGGAATGAGGCGAGTATTCATTGTTTTGCTGCATAATGGCCATTGATGATACTGCAGCAGCAGGAGCATTGCCTGCGAGAGGAGAAGGGTGAAGATTCTGAGTTTCTCGCAATACTCTTGGTGTTGGTGGTATTGGAGAAATCTTCTTCTGCCCTTCCACGAACTCGATGAATTTCGAAATGCCAGCAACGGCTTTAGTTGTTGGTGAGTCTTCATGGCCCTGGACATCCAATGAAAAGACTTGCATCTCCAATGGATTGGTAAACGAATATCTTGTCTTCGGCTCATCTTCGAAATACCAATATCGTTGCGCCATATTCAGTGTGATGCCGGATTGCTCCATAAAATCTGCACCAAGGAGTGTTCTGTTTTTTGTGGCATTGGGTAAACAGACAAATCTAATTCTTCGTGTCCTCTTTCCAATACGTATGTCGCATATTGTAGATTCGACGTTTTCAGTTGTTGATGAACCTTTTGGAAATTGCAACCATTTTCTCTCAGTATATTTCTTAAATTCATGCTGGCAACACTAATTTTTGCGCCGGTGTCGAAAACAGCTTCTCCCAATAAACCAAACACCTCGACATGAGTTGTAGGAAGAGCGCGACCAATAGTACCAGCGGCAATGGTGTTGAATGAAAGTGGCTGAGGGCTGTCCTTGTTGTTGTTGCTACATGTAGTGCAATTCGCTCTGTATACACCAGGCGCACCACATCCATAACAAGCAACTGTTGGTTTTCTCTGCTACACACTTTGAGCTGACGTCTGCGGACGTTGTTGCTGATCTTGCTGCGAGTACTGTTGTTGTTGTTTCTGCTCTTGCCGTTTCTTCAATTTCACACAAGCATTCACTGTATGGCCTTTTTCTCGACAGAAATTGCAACGGGTAGATTTTGTTTCGCTTTTCTGCTTCTCTTCTTTCGTGTGCGCTTCTAATAACATTAATTCTGCTTCTCTGCAGGCAGACAACAATTCTTCAAATGTTTTCACATTTTCTCGACGCACACGCTCTCGCATATTCGTGTTGAGCAAACCAAACACGATATTCAATTGGACTTCTTCGGCGATAGACACTTTCAATTGCGAAAACAACAACCTTTTCTTGCAAATGAATGTGTCTGTGTGCTCTTTTGCTTGTTGTCTGGTCTCATAAATCGACGAAAATATGCGCCAGTCAGGTAGTGGCGGAGAAAATGTGTTTTTTATGAGTTTTATTGCTTCGCTAAATGTGGTCACTGTGTTTTTCACTCCTATCCACCAGTTAGCAGCATAATCCTCAAAAAGCAACTGCAACCCTTTTACTGCGTCAGCGTCAGAGATCGATTCAATTTCTTTGTAAACCGATATGGCTGTTATAAACTCCTCAACTGCGGCGGCATCTCTCTGCCCCCGAAAACGCGAAATACAATGCGAAAACGAACCCGTCCGGTTATTGTTTTGCATTGCCTGGATCAGTTGTTTGAATTGGCTGTCTGTAAACTGCGCCATCTCTGCTTCTTCGCCTGACACGTACTCGTCGCTATCTGCTTTGGTTTTTTCTTCGTCTTCAATCTTTGTGTCGTTGTTCGTGGTCACTTAGTTGGGCGTCAATAAAGCAGCTTGTGAGCGTAGCTGATATGGCTTCATACGAAAGAACAACACAAGATTTCTTTTGAATGAATACTTTTACTCTTTGTTTAGTGTTTATTTCCAGCTTATGAATCTATATCCATCAACTTGGGCAAGCGTGGTAGATTATAAACTTTCAATGTTGGCTAAACAAGTTAGAGTGACTTTATTGAAATTTGGGATCGTTTAAGTACTCAACGTGAGAAGCGAGTAAGTCAACAAGTATTGATTGTATACAAAAGGTATTAGGATCAAAGATGTAAATTAATAGTAATGTTTACAAAATATGTACATTGTTGTATTTTAACTGTTAAATTCTAATATTTAAATCAGGGTTGTATTCTTAATAGGTAAATGCTAAATGAAAACGTAAGTGTTTAGACTATCATAAATAAAATATGTACATAAGTGGAATTCAGTGAAAAGTAAACATATGAAATAAGGTAAAAATAAAATAGTTCATGATATTTTAAGGTTGATCCGCTTCAAAATTAAATAGATGCAAATTTCCTTTCATTTATTCCAAATTTGTACACAAGCACTTTGGCTGGCACACAATTGTTTTATTAAATTTGGATATATGTAAGTTTTAGTTTGAAGGTTTTAGTTTTAAGATACATTTTTTGGAGAACAACCCTCCATGGTATGTTAAACCCGGGAGCAAGCGTGTCTTCTTTAACATAACACATACATACGTTTGTATACTTTTTATCTACGTATAATATAAACAAAAGCTGTGTCTTTTTACGTGATAATTAGTAATAATTATTACTAATGTTGCAGATTTTGACAGTTGTATAAAGGAAAAGTTGCTGAAAAAATGTTTCAGCAACATTTAGTAACAACATTTAGTAAGTAAAAAGACACACCTAATAAGTGTTGATGACAGCATATGGGTAGGTTGCCAAACACAAGACAACAATGTTTATCAACAGTTACATATCGAGTCGCACACATAACAAAGAAATAAAAACGGGAAAGGTACATAACAGAAACATCAAGAAACTCCACAAAAAACTGTTTTTTGCCACTATCGTAGAAACTATCGTCGTTCATTCGCTAATAATATTTTTGCCGATATTCGAAATCGAAGGTTTTCCTGCCACTAACTGAGCGGCGAATGAATCGTTTTCAATTCATTCTCGTGTGTCGTTCTCGAACAAAATATCCGCAAGACTATCAAGAAACATTCGAAAACGATATCGTTTTTGATAGCAATGGTATGGTGGGAAACTTGAATTGATAACTATTTACTGTTATTGAAATAATAGTTTTAAGTTCTTCATTGTAAGGTTTTTAATTCTTTAATCGTTATACAAGTCTAAATAAAACTTGAACTTAATTTTCTAGTAAATAGATGTTATTATTCCGTACATTCTCCTCCTCCTCCGAACCTCCTCCGAACTTCCCCCTCTCAACTTGCCCTTTCCACCTTCAACGGAACAACATAACCAAATTACAGCCACTATAGGCCGAAAATGTAGATAAAAACTTCAAAATACCTGAAATCGGGTGGTACCGCCGAACTTTTTATTCCCCACACCACGAACTGTATTGAACTGAATAGGTACAATTAGTTTAATTTCGTGTATGAAAGTACTAAACTCTTCTATTTATTGCAGGAGTAGTACATATATCTCAACTGATAATACTCCCTTTCCAAAACGTGGACCAATATTTACAATTTTCCGATTTGAGCGAAATATTCTGTAATATTTTATACACACATGGCCGTTTAAATACTAAATTTCAGTCATATCGGTGGTATATTGAGGCCACA
The DNA here is from genome assembly GCF_047663935.1 of Musca autumnalis. NCBI lineage: Eukaryota > Metazoa > Arthropoda > Insecta > Diptera > Muscidae > Musca > Musca autumnalis. Next base: position 80,239,505 of record NW_027411866.1, read on the forward strand.
ACTTTCAAAATACCGTCTGGAGGCACGGTCCTATGGGCGCTATTTGAGGACGTCAACCGGCACATTTCGGGTGGAATGTTTCATACCCCTATCAAAAACTTAATACCAAATATCAGCTATTTCGGTGGGGAACGAAGACTAACTACCAAATGACAGTCATTTCGATGGGATATTAAGCAGAAACCTTCAGCATACCGCAAATCGGCAAGTACTTATGAGGGCTACATGTAGACATGGACCTATACCGACAATTTCAGGTGGAACATTTTGCACCCCCACCTAACACTGAATACCAAATTTCACAAACTTCGATGGGATATTGAGGACACGACCTTCAAAATAGTGAAAATTGGGAGGTACCGTTCTATGGGGGCTATATGAAGACATGGACCTATACAGACAGATTTCAGGTGGAAAGTTTTATACCCTCAACGAAGACTAAATACCAACTTGCAGCAATTTCGGTGTTATAATGAGGCTAAAACCTTCAATATACCGAAAATTGGGATATGGGAAGTACATCAAAACATGGACGTATACCGAAAAATTTCTGAGGGAAATTTTTGTAACCCAGAACAAGATAGAATACCAAATTTCAGCCACTTCGGTGAAATAATGAGGCTAAACCTTTTAAAACACAGATAATCGGGAGGTGTTTTATCAAAACGTTGACCTATACCAACAAATTTCTGAGAGAAATTTGTGTTGCCCAGAAAAAGACTAAATACCAAATTTTAGCCATTTCGGTGTTATAATGAGGCTAAACCCTTCAAAATACTGAAAATTGGACCTATACCGACAAATTTTAGGTGGAAAGTTGTATACCCTTAACGAAGACAAACTACTAACTACAATTTCAGGTGGAAAGTTGTATACACCCAACGACGACTAACTACCGAATTTCAGTCATTTCGGTGGGATTTTTAGATCACAATCTTCTAAATAGCGAAAATCGGGAGGTACAGCTTTATGGGGGCTATGTGAAGACGTGACCTGTACCGACACATTTCATATGCGTTTAATACCCCAAATTGATACCAAATACGAAATTTCAGCCATTTCGGTGGAATATTAAGGCCACAACCTTCAAAATACCGAAAATAGGGAACTACCTTTCTATGGGGGCTATACTAAGGCGTGGACCTGTACCAAAAAGTTTCTGGGGGAGTTTTATACCCACAACGAAGACTAAATACCAAATTTCAGCCATTTCGGTCTGATAATGAGGCTAAAACCTTCAAAATACCGAAAATCGGGAGATATCGTCCTATGGGGGCTATATCAAAACGTGGACCTATACAAACATTTTATGGTAGAAGTGATTCTTAGCCTCTGGAAACACAAAATACAAAGTTACAACCGATTCTGTGGTCAAATGGGACTAATATATTCAAAATATCTTAAAGTGAAGCGTACTATATATGTGGCGTTATATGGGGGCTCTACCAAAACGTGGACCTTTATAAACAAACATTGGCAGAAATATTTTATAGCCTCTGGAGACACAAAATACCAAATTACAAGCAATTCGGTGGTAAAATTGGACAAATATCTTCAAAATTCCTTAAAACGACAACGCGTCAGGCGTCACTTTGTATGGGGCTATACGAAAACGTGGGCCTACATAGCCCGCTTTCAATACCAAAAGTTGTATGTACATATAATAGATTTTACCAAAATTTCATCCACCTACATTAATCCGTTCGGACGCTAGAGTGATTTCCACAGACGGACAGACGAACGGGCATGGCTATATCGATGTAGAATATATATATAGTTTGTGGGGTCTACAATTATTACTTCGAGTAGTTACAAACGGAATTACAAATGGATAAAAATGGACTCATATTGGTTTTGGTTTAATATTCATGTATTGTCATCTAAATCTGAAAAGTGTTCAAAGTTAGAGTTCGATTGGTCAAGTTAAAGTTAAATATTGTAATTTTTTATTTATTTCTAACGGTACAATTCTAAATGTCACAGCTGTCTACTTTATATACATACCTTTACGATATACTCCTTTGTGTACCTCCCACACAAAAATTGGAATTGCTCGCATCAAATTTTTCTTGCGGATCCTGTTAAAGTGTCACATTATTTTTTCGGGAGCAAATCCATACTTCCTGAGATAGTGGCCCAAAAGCTCTAAAAATGCCTGCAGATACCAGCTAATCTGAGAACATCGGACCATTCTTTTGGGTACATCGAATACAAAGTTTGGAAGGAATGCAGTATAAGGACTCATCAGGGACAGTTTTTAAATTTTTGACAACATGTTGTTTATGCAGCCCTAGTTACGTATTGTGCAGCCCTAGAAGTATTGTGCTTACATAAATACTTTCTGTAGGTTCGAGACTGAGAGTATAACTCTGTCGGCACAGTTGACTGACTCTTTCTAACTTGTTTTACTTTCCATTTAATAGACTTCTTATTGGGAATTTAAACAAGTAAACCCGATTTTTGTAATGGATGAAAATTTAAAACTAACACAGCAAAACGTGAACCTGTCGTTACATTGGCTGCTGCAATATTTTATAACCCAGAGAAGACCAAATTTCAGCTCTTTCGGTTGAATAATGTGGATAAAACTTTCATAATTCTAAAATGGGGAAGTGCCGTTCTATAAGGGCTTTATACGTGGACATACACTGGCAATAATTCACAGGAATATTAATATTTTTTGCCCTCAAAGGATACCAAATACAGCATTTTCGTCATTTCGAACCGAAAATCCGCCGGTGGCGTTCTAAGAGTCTATATAAACACATGGACCTGCACCGACAATTTTCATACGAAAAACGAACGCAGACAAAACACTAATTACCAGCCCATTTCGGTGGGACAATGAGGATAAAACCACAAAATTCAAGTACTTTGACTTTTACATTTTCCGACCGAATTAGTAAGAAATTGGCATTTGGGGTTACCAGGGATCAAAAAATTCTCCACCAAAATTATGGACATAAGTTCACGTTTTGTAGTAGGCGACATTTTTTGGTAAGCGATTTAAAAAAAATGCTTGTTCAAAACATATTATTTGCACTTTTAACGAAATAAGGAATAATAGGAATCCGTTGAGGGAAAAGAAAGTTTTACCCAGTTTTTCAGTACATTTACCGTTATAAATTCAAAAAATTAAGTACCCCAAAGAAGCCTATCCAAAAAACAAAACGGCAAAAGCCTATGGTCAATGAAATAATTGGGCAATATAAATTCCACTTTAGACCGGGCAAATGCACCATTGCTCAGATCTTCAATATACGGTTCATTTGTGGAAAAGACTCTTGAAATGCATCGACACCTATCATTATATAGTCGATTAGAAGGCATCCTTAGAACACACTATACATTCAAATGCTCATAAGGGTTTTGCAGATGGCATTAACTGGCAAAACCCTTATGAGCCTATGAAGAACACAATTATAGTGTTGTAATAGAGACTGCACTTTTGTGGCGCTTGGGAAATATTGCATATTGGAATTTTAATTTTAACGTGATGCGATGTTGTTTTTCGGAGTCTTGTTCTAGGTTTCGGGGTCACTCCTTTCGATAGCTACAGTGGCCACCAGGAATTTTATAATTGTTGGGAACCGTAAAATGTTTTACAACTTTTGTGTCGTTATCTTAGGTAGTACAAACTTGTCCACGAAAAACAAGTAAAAACGACGCTAACTTCGACCGAGACGAACTTTTTATATCCATAAATTATATTGAAACCACAGTTCAGCCATTTCGGTTGAATAATTTTGCTATAATCTTAAAAATACCGAAAATCAGGAAGTACCGTTCCATGGTATCCGTGGACCCGTACTAAAAAAGTTTCTAAGGGAATGTTGTGTAACCCCACAACAAAGTCGGTATACAAAATTTTAGTCATTTCGGTTTAATAATGTGGCTATAAATTTCAAAATACCGAAAATCATGAGGAACCTATCTATATGAAAACGTGGACCTATATCTCCAATTCCCAAAATCAGTAGGTACCGTTTGGCGGGGACAATTCTCTGTTGAAATATTTCATACTCTCAACGAGGACTATATGCTACTTTAAACCATATCGTTAGGATAGTGCGGCTAGACTACAAGAACTACTTTCGGCGGAAACTACAAAGTCATCCTCGAATAGCCTTTAAACAGAAAATAAACAAACATTTTCGAAGGGAAGGTACGTGAAAGAGAATTTCAAGAAATATTGTAATGAACAAAGTTTCGCTAATACTCTACGAAAGTTATCGGTTTAAGCAGACAGACAACAAATGGTCTCAAACGGATTTTGTCTTGATATAAGTGAGTTCTAAACCATCATTTCAATGAGGCACATGCCTGATCCTGACAAACTGTATCCAAAAGACTGAGGGTATAAACATCTTCTCATATTTTCATTGATTAATCTTAACCCACTCTAAGGTTCATTCATATTCAATCTGTGATATTAATTCAAAATTTTGTATCAAATACGATTATTTAATGCACTGTGTATGAATATTATTTTCATTGACACATATTTTTTCTGAAAAACAAAAAACATCCTTTTAAACAAATTGTTTTTCCTTTTCAGCAAATTATTTCAAAACTGACCACAACATATCTATCACTTCTTTGTTTTCCGAGACTAAAGAATTTCTATTGACATAGATTTTCAGCATCATAAAGGCGTTGAACAAATTCAAAATAGTTTGAGCATCTGGTTTCAAAACAATTAAAAGCATATTCATCTGAAGATGTGCCCTATGGCATTCATGTGTGTCAATTAAATGTCAGAGTCCATTGTCTTAATATTTACTTGTGTCTCAAATAGTAGTTTCTGATCTCTAAATACATATGTATGAATGTATGTATGTACATAAATTCTTTCGGTAAACTAAACTGCAACGTTTCAAATAAATAGGTCATCATACTAAGATGTGTGTAAGTGTTTATGGTTGGTATACGTACATTTATCTGCATATTTGTCATTCTAACGTAGGCCCAATTAAAAATGGGGGTGCAAAAGACATACTTCCGTGCGTAAACATGTTTCTATGTCCTTTTCCTGCAATGTCCAAAATGCATTTATTTTAAATCTAAAAGAGAATTTTTTAAAATGTTGCATGTATATAATTTGCGAATGCAATAAATAAACGAATTTAAGTTTAAAAACACATACATTTACTTAACTGCAATGAAAAAATTTATTTTATAAATCCTCGCTTATTGCTCCGATTTTCCTTCAAAAATATAATTTTATAAATCCTCGCTAATTGGCCCGATGGTCCTTAAAAAATATAAATAACAAAAATATAAAAAAAAATAAATAAATAAAATCCGGATTTATTGGCAAATTGTCCTCAAAAATATTATTTTATAAATCCTCTTAAAAATACTTGTTTATTGGCCCGATGGTCGTTAAAATTTTATTTTAGAAATCCCTGCTCGTTGCCCCGCTGATCCTTGGAAATACTATTTTTAAAATTCACGCTTTGGTCCAATGGTCCTTGACAAATATTTAAAAAGCCACGTTTATTTTCCCAATGGTTCTTGCAGAATATTATTTTAAAACCCATGTCTATTGGCCCGATGGCCGTTGAAAAATATTATTTTAGAAATCCGTGCTTATTGGCCCGATGGCCAATATATTTTAAACATTACTTTAAAAATCCTGACTTATTGGCCAAAAAATCCAAGCCTAGCGGTCAAATGGTGCTTGAAAAATATTATCTTAAAAATCCACGCTTATTGGTATAATGGTATTTAAAGAATATTATCTTAAAAATCCACGCTATTGGTTCGGTGGTTCTTGAAAATTTTTATTTAAAAAAATATTTTTTCAAAATCCATGCTTGTTTGCCCAATGGTCTTTGCAGAATATTATTTTAAAAATCGACGCTTATTGGTCCAATGGTTCTTGAAAAATATTATTTAAAGTATCCAAGCTTATTAGCCCAATGGTCCTTGAAAACTATTATTTTAATAATCCACGCTTCCAATTGTGTTACCGGATATAAATAAAGTATCAAGATCTACTTCCTGGCAATAATTGCCCGAAATTAATGGCATGTTTCACTAAGACGATTCGAATTCAAATTTGTTCGAACTACTACAAAACTTTTGTTGGTTTGAAAAATATTTCGTTCATTTGTTGTTTTCAATTAAACAAATATACAAACAAGTGAGCCAAGGCTATAGTCGGGTCTGAGCCGACTATGTGATACCCTACACCACATCCCCTGTGCATAAGCTTTTGACTGGTAAAATTCACAATATTAAAATTGGGATAACTTAGCGCCTTTTCTCTGAATGTCTTCATTAATACAGGTCAATTTTATTGAAACGCGTTTAAGTGCATCGTCAGAATAACTCAAATAAAACAAGTGAGCCAAGGCTATAGTCGGGTCTGAGCCGACTATGTGATACCCTACACCACATCCCCTGTGCATAAGCTTTTGACTGGTAAAATTCACAATATTAAAATTGGGATAACTTAGCGCCTTTTCTCTGAATGTCTTCATTAATACAGGTCAATTTTATTGAAACGCGTTTAAGTGCATCGTCAGAATAACTCAAATAAAAAAATAGAAAAGTGGGATGTATGCCAACCATCAACCATCACATTCCGACCCCTGAATAATATGCGACCATTACCAAAATCACTAGGTTTATTCCTTTGTGGGACCCCCATTAACACCCAAAATTTCGTGACGACCCAATCAAAACTACGACGTGTAGCGTGATTACAAAAAATTAAAAAATAGGACGTATTATCCTATATCTCCGTTATTTGGCCACATACGCCAACATGCTTTACATCATTGTAAAGATGGGATTTTCTACTTTCATAGTCGGACTTTGCTTTTGGACGGTCCCCAGCCAATGCTGTGCTATTCGTCATTATTATTAAAATCGCAAAAATGAGAAGTTGTGGTTTAATAGCGGCTATTGCGATATCTTCATTGTTTTACCACCTACGACAACCTACGTTACATCGTTGCAAAGGTGATATTTTCTACTTCAGCAGGTTTTGCTTTTGATATATCCCTTATAGAAGCGGAGATATTCGCTTTGAAATAAAACGTTGACTTTTTCTCCAAATAAGTTGTTTGCCCATTCCGACCCCTGAATATTATCCGACCATCACTAAAATCAATAGGCTTCGTCCTCTGCAGGACTCCCATTAACCTCCAAAATTTCGTGACTATCCGACCAAATTGGACCTGAAGCGTGATTACAAAGAAATGGAAAAATGGGATGTATTAACGACTAATGCGATATCTCCGTTATTTGGTCACCTACGCCAACCTACTTTGCATCATTGTAAAGATGAGATTTTCTACTTTCATCGCCAGACTTTGTTTTTGGAAGGTCCCCAACCAAAGCTGTCATATTCGTCATTATTATTAAAATCGCAAAAATGAAAAGTTGTGTTTTATTAGCGGCTATTGCGATATCTTCGTTGTTTGACCACCTACAACAACCTACTTTACATCGTTGCAAAGGCGATATTTTCTACTTTCATTAGCAGGTTTTGCTTTTGGCATACTCCCTATAGAAGCTGAGATATTCGGTTTGGAAAAAACATTGTCTTTTTCTCCAAAAAAGTTTTTTGCCTATTCCGACCCCTAAATATTATCCTACCATCACCAAAATAAATAGGCTTTTTCCCCTGCGGGACCCCCATCAACACCCAAAATTGGGTGACGATCCGATCAAAATTACGACCTGTAGCGTGATTTCTTTAAAAGTGGAAAAATGGGATGTATTACCGACTATTGTGATATCTCCGTTATTTGGCCACCTACGCCAACCTACTTTGCATCATTGTAAAGACAGGATTTTCTACTTTCATAGCCAGATTTTGTTTTTGGAAAGTATCCAACAAAAGCCGTGTTATTCGTCATTAGAATTAAAATCGAATAAATGAAAAGTTGGGTTCTATAAGCGACTATTGCGATATCTTCGTTGTTTGAACACCTACGACAACCTACCATACATCGCTGTAAAGGCGATATTTTCTGCTTTCATTAACAGGCTTTGCCTTTAATATACCCCTTATAGATACGGAGATATTCGCTTTGAAATAAAACGTTGATTTTTTCCGCAAATAAGTTTTTTGCCCATTCCGACCCCTAAATATTATCGGACCATCACCAAAATCAATAGGCTTCTTCCCCTCCGGGACCCTCATCAACTTCCAAATTTTGGTGACGATCCGATCAAAATTGCGACCTGTAGCGTGATTACAAGGTTTAGATGGACAGACGGACAGACGGACAGACGGACGGACGGACGGACTGACGGACGGACACACATAGCCAGATCGACTCAGCTCGTCGAGACATTCATTTTGGTATATATAAGTATGGGTCTACGACCATTATTTCGATGCGTTACAAACTTTTTGGCCAAAACCAACTTATAATACCCTCCCCACATAGTGGTGTAGGGTATAAAAATAGAAAAGTGGGATGTATGCCAACCATCAACCATCACATTCCGACCCCTGAATAATATGCGACCATTACCAAAATCACTAGGTTTATTCCTTTGTGGGACCCCCATTAACACCCAAAATTTCGTGACGACCCAATCAAAACTACGACGTGTAGCGTGATTACAAAAAATTAAAAAATAGGACGTATTATCCTATATCTCCGTTATTTGGCCACATACGCCAACATGCTTTACATCATTGTAAAGATGGGATTTTCTACTTTCATAGTCGGACTTTGCTTTTGGACGGTCCCCAGCCAATGCTGTGCTATTCGTCATTATTATTAAAATCGCAAAAATGAGAAGTTGTGGTTTAATAGCGGCTATTGCGATATCTTCATTGTTTTACCACCTACGACAACCTACGTTACATCGTTGCAAAGGTGATATTTTCTACTTCAGCAGGTTTTGCTTTTGATATATCCCTTATAGAAGCGGAGATATTCGCTTTGAAATAAAACGTTGACTTTTTCTCCAAATAAGTTGTTTGCCCATTCCGACCCCTGAATATTATCCGACCATCACTAAAATCAATAGGCTTCGTCCTCTGCAGGACTCCCATTAACCCCCAAAATTTCGTGACTATCCGACCAAATTGGACCTGAAGCGTGATTACAAAGAAATGGAAAAATGGGATGTATTAACGACTAATGCGATATCTCCGTTATTTGGTCACCTACGCCAACCTACTTTGCATCATTGTAAAGATGAGATTTTCTACTTTCATCGCCAGACTTTGTTTTTGGAAGGTCCCCAACCAAAGCTGTCATATTCGTCATTATTATTAAAATCGCAAAAATGAAAAGTTGTGTTTTATTAGCGGCTATTGCGATATCTTCGTTGTTTGACCACCTACAACAACCTACTTTACATCGTTGCAAAGGCGATATTTTCTACTTTCATTAGCAGGTTTTGCTTTTGGCATACTCCCTATAGAAGCTGAGATATTCGGTTTGGAAAAAACATTGTCTTTTTCTCCAAAAAAGTTTTTTGCCTATTCCGACCCCTAAATATTATCCTACCATCACCAAAATAAATAGGCTTTTTCCCCTGCGGGACCCCCATCAACACCCAAAATTGGGTGACGATCCGATCAAAATTACGACCTGTAGCGTGATTTCTTTAAAAGTGGAAAAATGGGATGTATTACCGACTATTGTGATATCTCCGTTATTTGGCCACCTACGCCAACCTACTTTGCATCATTGTAAAGACAGGATTTTCTACTTTCATAGCCAGATTTTGTTTTTGGAAAGTATCCAACAAAAGCCGTGTTATTCGTCATTAGAATTAAAATCGAATAAATGAAAAGTTGGGTTCTATAAGCGACTATTGCGATATCTTCGTTGTTTGAACACCTACGACAACCTACCATACATCGCTGTAAAGGCGATACGGAGATATTCGCTTTGAAATAAAACGTTGATTTTTTCCGCAAATAAGTTTTTTGCCCATTCCGACCCCTAAATATTATCGGACCATCACCAAAATCAATAGGCTTCTTCCCCTCCGGGACCCTCATCAACTTCCAAATTTTGGTGACGATCCGATCAAAATTGCGACCTGTAGCGTGATTACAAGGTTTAGATGGACAGACGGACAGACGGACAGACGGACGGACGGACGGACTGACGGACGGACACACATAGCCAGATCGACTCAGCTCGTCGAGACATTCATTTTGGTATATATAAGTATGGGTCTACGACCATTATTTCGATGCGTTACAAACTTTTTGGCCAAAACCAACTTATAATACCCTCCCCACATAGTGGTGTAGGGTATAAAAAATATTATATGTACAAATTATATATCGTCTGCTCCGTCGGAAAAGGTCGTAAGTCCCTCTCAATAAATTTTTCAGGAGGAAGAAAAAACATTCCAGCGCTTTCTGTATTAAAGATTTTATTATGGTGGTAAAGGCAGCATTTTTCGTTCATTTATTCCGCTTCAATACCTGTACTTTATTTGATAAAATTCCGTCGCGTTTGGGAGATAATTGGTTGTCGTTGGACTTACGACCTTTTCCTTGTACAGTTTTGTATTTTTGTAGGGACTTACGACATTTTCCTACCATTTACGGACGTTTTTAAAATAAAATATTTATACTTTACAAAACAATGTGAAAAGGGTATTATAAGTTTGTTTTGTCCAATGTTCGTGTAACAACGCGAAGTATTCATCGTAGACCTCCTCCCCTTGCCATTTTTTCATATCTTGAGAGATAAAGCGATTTAGCTATGTGTGTCTGTCCATCCATTAACAATTGTAATAAAACTCCAGGCCTCAATTTTCCACCGATCGTCACGAAATTTTGTGGAGAGGTCGGGTTCCGACATTAGCTGTTGGTTATGATCGAAAGCTGTGAAATGGACCAAACCAACAATTTGTACCCGACTTTGTAGTTGTCCTGTAGATCGCAGTAATATTCCGATCGGAGCGAAATTTTAAGAATGATTTGAGTTTAAGACAATGAATAAGCTTGCAATTTAACATGGTGATGAGATAATTATTAGCGGGTTTAATGGACCAAAAATTTTGTGTGAAATCTTATATATGAAATACAATGTGTGTATGTTTGTATGTTCCGCATAGAATCAAAAACGGCTGAACCGATTTTTTTGAACATTTCAGAGAAAATAGGCTATATATTTTGTTGAATTTCGGAGGCGAGGTGTAACCTGTGCCCTATTTTTTAAAAAACTTACGAACGATTCCGTTTCCCTAATCCTGGGTAAAATTCTAAGTAGGTAAAACAATGACCGTCTGTCCGTCTTTTGAAATTAAGATACAGCTCGCAATTTTTAAGATAGATCTTCGTAATTTGGTATAGAAGTTTATATTACTTCTAGGATGTTTGGTATTGACGCCTTCGTATAGCGCCCATAGGACGGTACCTCCCGATTTCCGGTATTTTGAAGGTGTGGCCTCAATATTCCTCCGAAATGGCTAAAATTTGGTATTTATTCTTCGTTTCGGGTATAAAACTTTCTCCCATAAATTTGTCTATATAGGTCCACGCCTTCATATAGCCCCGTAGAACGGTGCCTCTCGAATTTCGGTATTTTGAAGGTTAGCAACATTGTGGAGGGTATAACAAGTTTGGCCTGGCCCAATTTAAGGACGTTCTTACTTGTTATTGATATTCACTTGCATATCCCAACTAATTTGCAATGCAAAAAAATTTAAATGACATAAGAAAAGGTAACATAAACTGTTTCAAGGGTCAGCAACGTGGACCGGTTCCGCTAATATTTAATATAAAACATGACACTTTGTACTTACGACCTTGTACTTTTGCCTTACGACCTTTTCCTTCAATTAAATTTCATGATTAATTCCCTTAATTTACGTGGTTTCTTAGCTACATTGTAATCCCAAATAGTGTCCTTTTTTGTCTTAGCGAGTATTTCTGCCCCAGCTTCCTGCATCTTTTGTTTTTGTCTGCAAACCATGTAGAATCTTCAGCATGTAATGTCTTCCTGTGTTTAGGAAGTTTATCATCAGAGCTTTCAGAATCGCTATGAACCATAGGGAATTCGACCCATGACACCGACGTCTAATTCCATTCCAAATTCATACTGCTCTCTGTTAGCAAAAACCATGATAACATTTAATAACATTTCAGTCAATTATTATTTTAGAATCATTTAATAACATAAACATTGAACTTACACGTCCGTTAGAAGGTATTACATTATTTAATTCAGAATACAAACTTATTTCGTTATGTGAATACATGTCCCTAGAGAAACCATAAATTACCAGTTGATAAAGTTAAGTAAGATATACGACAGTAAAACCAGTAAAAATTTTGATTTTTTTACAAATTTTTCAATATATGAGGTATTTGAACACATACAGCATCCCAAGTTGTATCAATGAAAAGGCCAGAAGTCCATCTTTCATAATCAGTTCGCTTATAGGGAAATAGATTTCAAATGTAAATTTTCGTTGTAATATAGAAATTATCACATTTTTGTTCAAAAGTTTGGTCCAAAGGCTCCGCCAAATATCATCCGATTATCATCCAAAGGTGTAGGCTAGTTCTTTACATTGTACCCCAACCATGGAAGACATTAAACATTATATCTGAACTACATTAGATGTAGCATTCTTTAAAGTATACATTTTCCTGTGGACTTACGACCTTTTCGTACTCAAATTTGTACGTTTTGTGGACTTACGACCTTTTCCGACAAGGGCAAAACATATAGAAAAACGCGACATACTACCATTTTCTTTGTATCATACGACGTGTTTTGACTTGTACTATCATCCTGTAACAAAAACGCGGTTTCCAAAAAAAAGTGGACTTACGACCTTTTCCGACGGAGCAGACGATATATGTATATATACATATGTGTTAATTGTACAATATTTTTCTTGAATCATGCATATTCAGCCATTGTTGTAATTGTTACATGTTGTTCTGTCAATCTCTAATCTCTGACTTAGCCATAACAACGAACAAATCCTCAAAGACCATGTCGTTGTGGTTCCTGTGACAAGTAATCCTTCTGAGTGTAACATAGCATTTAGTGATGGATGATTGTGGTTTTTACAAATATAAGAATGCATGTATTTATGTAAGTAGATGTTTGTTGTCACCAAAATGTAAATCATTCCAAAATAGAAAAATATTATCTTGTATTTTAACCGCAAGTTCTTTTTAAAATGGGAAAATAAAAACAATTTCTTTTTTGGCACATAAATGCGTAATATATCAAATGGATTTATATTTTCATGTTGTCGTAGAAATTGCAGCATCTTTTGTGGATATGTCCATGTGTAAACTAGAATTAAACTGAAATATATTATTTTTTTGTGCAACATTACATAGATGTAGAATATATTTTATTCACCATAATATTTATAAAATTCGAAAATAATGTTTATACCCTACACCACTATGTGGGGAGGGTATTATAAGTTGGTTTTGGCCAAAAAGTTTGTAACGCATCGAAATAATGGTCGTAGACCCATACTTATATATACCAAAATGAATGTCTCGACGAGCTGAGTCGATCTGGCTATGTGTGTCCGTCCGTCAGTCCGTCCGTCCGTCCGTCTGTCCGTCTGTCCGTCTGTCCATCTAAACCTTGTAATCACGCTACAGGTCGCAATTTTGATCGGATCGTCACCAAAATTTGGAAGTTGATGAGGGTCCCGGAGGGGAAGAAGCCTATTGATTTTGGTGATGGTCCGATAATATTTAGGGGTCGGAATGGGCAAAAAACTTATTTGCGGAAAAAATCAACGTTTTATTTCAAAGCGAATATCTCCGTATCTATAAGGGGTATATTAAAGGCAAAGCCTGTTAATGAAAGCAGAAAATATCGCCTTTACAGCGATGTATGGTAGGTTGTCGTAGGTGTTCAAACAACGAAGATATCGCAATAGTCGCTTATAGAACCCAACTTTTCATTTATTCGATTTTAATTCTAATGACGAATAACACGGCTTTTGTTGGATACTTTCCAAAAACAAAATCTGGCTATGAAAGTAGAAAATCCTGTCTTTACAATGATGCAAAGTAGGTTGGCGTAGGTGGCCAAATAACGGAGATATCACAATAGTCGGTAATACATCCCATTTTTCCACTTTTAAAGAAATCACGCTACAGGTCGTAATTTTGATCGGATCGTCACCCAATTTTGGGTGTTGATGGGGGTCCCGCAGGGGAAAAAGCCTATTTATTTTGGTGATGGTAGGATAATATTTAGGGGTCGGAATAGGCAAAAAACTTTTTTGGAGAAAAAGACAATGTTTTTTCCAAACCGAATATCTCAGCTTCTATAGGGAGTATGCCAAAAGCAAAACCTGCTAATGAAAGTAGAAAATATCGCCTTTGCAACGATGTAAAGTAGGTTGTTGTAGGTGGTCAAACAACGAAGATATCGCAATAGCCGCTAATAAAACACAACTTTTCATTTTTGCGATTTTAATAATAATGACGAATATGACAGCTTTGGTTGGGGACCTTCCAAAAACAAAGTCTGGCGATGAAAGTAGAAAATCTCATCTTTACAATGATGCAAAGTAGGTTGGCGTAGGTGACCAAATAACGGAGATATCGCATTAGTCGTTAATACATCCCATTTTTCCATTTCTTTGTAATCACGCTTCAGGTCCAATTTGGTCGGATAGTCACGAAATTTTGGGGGTTAATGGGAGTCCTGCAGAGGACGAAGCCTATTGATTTTAGTGATGGTCGGATAATATTCAGGGGTCGGAATGGGCAAACAACTTATTTGGAGAAAAAGTCAACGTTTTATTTCAAAGCGAATATCTCCGCTTCTATAAGGGATATATCAAAAGCAAAACCTGCTGAAGTAGAAAATATCACCTTTGCAACGATGTAACGTAGGTTGTCGTAGGTGGTAAAACAATGAAGATATCGCAATAGCCGCTATTAAACCACAACTTCTCATTTTTGCGATTTTAATAATAATGACGAATAGCACAGCATTGGCTGGGGACCGTCCAAAAGCAAAGTCCGACTATGAAAGTAGAAAATCCCATCTTTACAATGATGTAAAGCATGTTGGCGTATGTGGCCAAATAACGGAGATATAGGATAATACGTCCTATTTTTTAATTTTTTGTAATCACGCTACACGTCGTAGTTTTGATTGGGTCGTCACGAAATTTTGGGTGTTAATGGGGGTCCCACAAAGGAATAAACCTAGTGATTTTGGTAATGGTCGCATATTATTCAGGGGTCGGAATGTGATGGTTGATGGTTGGCATACATCCCACTTTTCTATTTTTATACCCTACACCACTATGTGGGGAGGGTATTATAAGTTGGTTTTGGCCAAAAAGTTTGTAACGCATCGAAATAATGGTCGTAGACCCATACTTATATATACCAAAATGAATGTCTCGACGAGCTGAGTCGATCTGGCTATGTGTGTCCGTCCGTCAGTCCGTCCGTCCGTCCGTCTGTCCGTCTGTCCGTCTGTCCATCTAAACCTTGTAATCACGCTACAGGTCGCAATTTTGATCGGATCGTCACCAAAATTTGGAAGTTGATGAGGGTCCCGGAGGGGAAGAAGCCTATTGATTTTGGTGATGGTCCGATAATATTTAGGGGTCGGAATGGGCAAAAAACTTATTTGCGGAAAAAATCAACGTTTTATTTCAAAGCGAATATCTCCGTATCTATAAGGGGTATATTAAAGGCAAAGCCTGTTAATGAAAGCAGAAAATATCGCCTTTACAGCGATGTATGGTAGGTTGTCGTAGGTGTTCAAACAACGAAGATATCGCAATAGTCGCTTATAGAACCCAACTTTTCATTTATTCGATTTTAATTCTAATGACGAATAACACGGCTTTTGTTGGATACTTTCCAAAAACAAAATCTGGCTATGAAAGTAGAAAATCCTGTCTTTACAATGATGCAAAGTAGGTTGGCGTAGGTGGCCAAATAACGGAGATATCACAATAGTCGGTAATACATCCCATTTTTCCACTTTTAAAGAAATCACGCTACAGGTCGTAATTTTGATCGGATCGTCACCCAATTTTGGGTGTTGATGGGGGTCCCGCAGGGGAAAAAGCCTATTTATTTTGGTGATGGTAGGATAATATTTAGGGGTCGGAATAGGCAAAAAACTTTTTTGGAGAAAAAGACAATGTTTTTTCCAAACCGAATATCTCAGCTTCTATAGGGAGTATGCCAAAAGCAAAACCTGCTAATGAAAGTAGAAAATATCGCCTTTGCAACGATGTAAAGTAGGTTGTTGTAGGTGGTCAAACAACGAAGATATCGCAATAGCCGCTAATAAAACACAACTTTTCATTTTTGCGATTTTAATAATAATGACGAATATGACAGCTTTGGTTGGGGACCTTCCAAAAACAAAGTCTGGCGATGAAAGTAGAAAATCTCATCTTTACAATGATGCAAAGTAGGTTGGCGTAGGTGACCAAATAACGGAGATATCGCATTAGTCGTTAATACATCCCATTTTTCCATTTCTTTGTAATCACGCTTCAGGTCCAATTTGGTCGGATAGTCACGAAATTTTGGGGGTTAATGGGAGTCCTGCAGAGGACGAAGCCTATTGATTTTAGTGATGGTCGGATAATATTCAGGGGTCGGAATGGGCAAACAACTTATTTGGAGAAAAGTCAACGTTTTATTTCAAAGCGAATATCTCCGCTTCTATAAGGGATATATCAAAAGCAAACCTGCTGAAGTAGAAAATATCACCTTTGCAACGATGTAACGTAGGTTGTCGTAGGTGGTAAAACAATGAAGATATCGCAATAGCCGCTATTAAACCACAACTTCTCATTTTTGCGATTTTAATAATAATGACGAATAGCACAGCATTGGCTGGGGACCGTCCAAAAGCAAAGTCCGACTATGAAAGTAGAAAATCCCATCTTTACAATGATGTAAAGCATGTTGGCGTATGTGGCCAAATAACGGAGATATAGGATAATACGTCCTATTTTTTAATTTTTTGTAATCACGCTACACGTCGTAGTTTTGATTGGGTCGTCACGAAATTTTGGGTGTTAATGGGGGTCCCACAAAGGAATAAACCTAGTGATTTTGGTAATGGTCGCATATTATTCAGGGGTCGGAATGTGATGGTTGATGGTTGGCATACATCCCACTTTTCTATTTTTTTATTTGAGTTATTCTGACGATGCACTTAAACGCGTTTCAATAAAATTGACCTGTATTAATGAAGACATTCAGAGAAAAGGCGCTAAGTTATCCCAATTTTAATATTGTGAATTTTACCAGTCAAAAGCTTATGCACAGGGGATGTGGTGTAGGGTATCACATAGTCGGCTCAGACCCGACTATAGCCTTGGCTCACTTGTTTTATTTTGCTTTAGTTGTTAAGCATTGATTTTAATGTTTTTTATAGATAATAACTGTAGATACTTGAAGTAGGAAACCGCTCATTTGGTTAGGTTCTTCGACTAGATGCCACCTGATTAAGGTTTTCCTATCACGAATCTCTCATTTTTGCAATATTAGTGTGTCATAGGATGTATAGAATTCATCTTCTATTATTAAACAAGTAAGAAAAGCGTTAAGTTCGGTCGGGCCGAACTTTTTATACCCTCCACCACAAATTTCAGCCATTTCGGTGGATTAATGTGGCCACAACCTTCAAAATACCGAAATTCGGAAGGTACCGTTCTATGGGGGCTATATGATGGTGCGGACCTATACCTACAAATTTCTGGGGGAAAGTTTTATACGCCTAAAGAAGACTAAATACCAAATTTCAGCCATCTCGGTGTGATAATGAGGCTAAAACGTTAAAAATATCGAAAATCGGGAGATATTGTATTATGGGGGCTATATCAACACGTGGACCTATATAAACATTTTATGGTAGAAATGTTTCTTAGCCTCTGGAAACACAAAATACACAGTTACAACCGATTCTGTGGTCAAATGGGTCTAATACATTCAAAATATATTAAAATGACGCGTACTTTATAAGGGGCCTTATGTGGGGGCTATACCAAAACGTGGACCTATATAACCCAACTTTGGTACGAATGTTTTCTAGCCTCTGAAGACACAAAATACCAAATTACAACCAATTCTGTGGTCAAATAGGTCTAATACATTCAAAATATATTAAAATGACGCGTACTTTATATGGGGCCTTATATGGGGGCTATACCAAAACGTGGACCTATATAACCCAACTTTGGTAGGAATATTTTTTGGCCTTTGGAGACACAAAGTACCAAATTACAACCAATTCGGTGGTAAAATGGGCCAAATATCTTAAAAATTCCTTAAAACGACGACGCGTCACGCGTCATTTTGTATGGGGGCTATACGAAAGCGTGGACCTACATAGCCCGCTTTCAATACCAAAAGTCCTACGTAAATAAAACATATTTTCCCAAAATTTCATCAACCTACGTCAATCCGTTCGGACGCTAGAGTGATTTCCACAGACGGACTGACGGACAGACGGACAGACGGACGGACATGGCTATATCGATGTAGAATTGCACGCTGATCAAGAATATATATACTTTGTGGGGTCTACAATGATTATTTCGAGTAGTTACAAACGTAGTGACAAACTTAATATACCCCCATCCTATGGTGGAGGGTATAAAAATGACAAGAGGAATTTGATCCAGAGTAATTTAGGCGAAGTTTGTGGTAGGAATTACTCTAGTGTCAATACATTTTCAGTGGCATTCTCACATCCCTCAGTCACATGTGGTACAAACAGTGTTGGGAAGATTAACTAGCGAATATATCCATATTTCTCTAGCAGACGAAAACAGTATGACGAATTTCTGTTAATATTAGAATTTGAATGTAATGCAAATTTCCATTAATCAGTTAGTTCATTTAAATCAAATTTACAACAACAATTACTTTATATAATTCCAATCACTACTTTTCTTTGTTTTGCTATTGTTCTAGTTGTACATTTTCAGTTCTCTATTTCCCTCTTTCTATTTTGCAACAAAAACTGCACGCAGAAAAATATATGTTACAAATATGTTTGGATCCAAACATAATTTGTTTGTGTCCAAACAAATATATGTTTGCAACATTTTGTAACATATCTCAATTTTATTTGCTTGGGTACCAACATATTTTTTATCTTAGAACATATTTTTTATGGGTGGAGATAGGATTTTTGTCAAAGAGAGTAACAACAGGGCTCTCGCGGCTGCGGTACCGAAAATCGGGAGGTACCGTTCTATGGGGGCTATATGAAGGTGTGGACCGATACCGACAAAATTCTGGGAGAAAGTTTTATACCCCTAATGAAGATTAGGTACCAAATTTCAGCCATTTTGGTAGGATAATAAAGCTAAAACCTTAAAAATACCGAAAATCGGGAGGTACCGTTCTATGGGGGCTATATGAAGGTGTGGACCGATACCGACAAAATTCTGGGGGAAAGTTTTATACCCCTAAAGAAGACTACGTACCAAATTTCAGCCATTCTGGTAGGATAATGAAGCTAAAATCTAAAAAATACCGAAAATCGGGAGGTACCGTTCTATGGGGGCTATATCAAAACGTGGACCGATATATCCCATTTTCAATACCAACCATCCTGCAAGTAGTAAAAAATTCTGTACCAAATTTTGACTCTCTATCTTTAAAATTGCGAGCTGTATCTTGATTTCAACAGACAGACAGACGGACGGACTGACGGACGGACGGACAGACGGACATGATCAAATCGACATAGAATTTTATATACATATATACTTTATAGGGTCTCCGACGAATATTTCGATGTGTTACAAACGGAATGACAAATTTAATTATACCCTCCATATGGTGGAGGGTATAATTACAAAGAAATTCAAGACAGACTTTAATAAAAGAAAAACAGAATGAAATAATTTATAAAAATTCGAACTTTTAAAAAAGAAAAAATTATATAGAAACTTCGTTGAAGGCTTCTCCTTAGTTGTGAAATAAAACACATTTTCCTAAAAGTTGAAATCATCAGCGGGAAATCGGCATCTGGAATCAAATGATTATATAATGTAACAAGTAGGTACATCCATATTTCAAATATACATACCTATGTATGTATGTATGTATATGAAAAATGTATTGATGTAATTACCAATATGAAATGCGATTTTTCCTTGTCCATTAAAATATTTCCATTCACCTTTTTGATTTAATTATAAAATGAAAGACAAGAAAAGACAAAACACTGATTTATTCACTCACTTTACCGTCTTTACCCAGCGATTGTATTTAGACAACTGAAGAAAAAATAACAAAATAATTAATGTCATGTTTTCTTTTTCTCTTCGCTTGCTACGTTGGTTAACAGCAACAAAGCACGAAACACACGTGATTTACCACATACACACTACCAAAGCTTCTGCGTCTCCTATTGCACCATACACTCAGCTCTTTATTATACACCACCCAGTGGGAAAATTGGGAACATATTACATTGAAAATATATATATTAACGCATTATAAGCAATACGTTCCAAAACGTATCCGAAAGAATCGAGAAAAGAATATAATTGGACAAAAAGTTAAATAATTAAATATAGTATAAAAGATACGTTATATAATATACCGTGAAGAATCGAACGAGTAATTCCACTTGACAAAAAATTCATATTAATTACCTCTTACATTCCCACTGAATACGACAAGGGAATGCAATGTTTCTTTTTGTATTATTTTTTTTAATCCCGTTATCTGCCGACGCATTTAAGTGCAGCCAAAATTTGCCAGTTTTGTTTGTGTCGTGTAACAATAAAGACGTAATTTTGTAAAAAAAATGTAATAAACTATTTGAATTTCTGTTTTTAATGAATGAATATTCTTTTTTTGTATTCTATGAATACGATTTTAACTAAATAAAATCCTTATATTTCTAAATATAATGTCCAATTAACATTAGCAACTTTTTCGTCATTTAGAGCTGTTTCGTCATTTATTTGCTAAAACAGGCAATATTTTGCGTCATTTACCATACAAAAATAAATGACGATAGCTACGTCATTTATTCTAAACAACGCACGAAAACACCATACTTTTATACGCAACCCTGCTTTTTCGTCATAAGCTACCAAAAAATTCAACTGTTTTATGATGTCTTTTTTTGTTTGTGTGTGTTGTAGAAAAACAAAAATACTCAAACGATGACAAAAGTGAAAATAAATGGTTAAAAAAACTTGCAAAAATTATGTTTTTTTTGTTTTTTGGAATTAATTTAAGTTATTTGATACACATTTGTGTTGTGAAATTCCTATTTTTCTGAATAAATATATTGAGTGCGTGTGTTATTGTATAAGTGTGTATGTGCGATTGTGTGCGTAAGCAAATGACGCAAAAAGCAGATGTAAATATACTTCATTTGATTCTAGGATTTCGTAAAACGAAATCATTTAATATGCATATGTAAATTGGACTTAAATAAAAAATGAATTAAAATTAATGGTTTTTTATTTTAATCCAATATATTACTTAAGGCATACGGGGGAATAAATTATTTATAACAAGTAAAAAAGCATTAAGTTCGGCCTGGCCGAACTTTTCATACCCTCCACCATAAAATATTCATTCCTGTCCCCAACTTTAAGTGAGTACGTTAAAATGTCAGTTAATGTACATAAAATGCTTCATTCGGGAGGTCCTTTTTTATGGTGCCTATATCTAACTGTTGACAATTTTTGGTGGGCTAGAAATTGGGAGGTACTGTTATATAGGGGTTATAATAAAACATGGGCCTATGTTGACAGTTTTTGATGGGAGCCTTTAATGTCAAATAGCTCCTAATTCGGTTTAAAAATTTAGCTAGAATCCTCAAAATATCGAAAATCGGTACATAACGTGGGAACTTCAAATGTCATTAACAGCTAGTTCGGAGGTATCTGGGCTATACGAAAATATGAACTTAAATGAACAAATTACAGAAAGTTCGTCCAAAAAATAAAGCTAAGGTACGGAAAATCGGGCGGTTTGTTTTGTGGCTATACAAAAACATGGACCTACGTTCGGTTAAAAATTTTAGGTAAAATCCTCAAAGTACCGAAAATCGGGAAGTATCGTTATATTGGGGCTATGTTGAAAATTTTTGATGCAGATGTGTGGTGACCACTACGAATGTCAAATTACAGTTAGTTCTGTTAAAAATTGTAGCTAAAATTGCCAAATTACTGAAAATTGGGAGGTACCGTTACATGGGAGCTATATCCGAACATGGACCTATGTTGACAATTTTTGATGGAGAGGTGTTGTGACCACTAAGAACTTCAAATGCCAAATTACTGCTAGTTCGGTTTTATATTGTAGGTAAAATCATCAAATTACTGAAAATCGGAAGGTACCGTTATATGGGGGCTTTCTTGACAATTTTTAGTGGAGAGGTGTGGTGACCACTAAGAATTTCAAATGTCAAATGTTCGAATTACAGATAATTCGGTTAAAACTTGTAGGTAAAATTCTCAAAATACCTGAAATCGGGCGGTAACGTTATATGGGGGCTATTCCAAAACATGGACCACTAGTTATAAATGTTTATTGGCATTTAAGAACTCTAAATGTCAATTGATAGCTAAATCGGTCTGAAAATGTAGCTAAAAACGTCAAACTACCGTAAATCGGGGGGTACCGTTATATGGGGCTATACCAAAACGTGGACCTATGTCCACAAGTTTTGTCACAGAAGTTTATTGACATTTAAGAACTTCAAATGTCAAATTATAGCTTCATCGGTCTGAAAATGTAGCTAAAAACGTCAAAATACCGTAAATCGGGGGGTACCATTACATGGGGGCTATACCAAAACGTGGACCTATGTCCACAACTTTAGTTGTATAAGTTTATTGACATTTAAGAACCCTAAATGTCAAATTATAGCTACATCGGTCTGAAAATACAGCTAAAAACG
Organism: Musca autumnalis; assembly: GCF_047663935.1. Taxonomy (NCBI): domain Eukaryota; kingdom Metazoa; phylum Arthropoda; class Insecta; order Diptera; family Muscidae; genus Musca; species Musca autumnalis. Next base: position 80,262,376 of record NW_027411866.1, read on the forward strand.
TCAAAATACCGTAAATCGGGGGCTATACCAAAACGTGGACCTATGTCCACAACTTTGGTTATATAAGTTTATTGACATTTAAGAACCCTAAATGTCAAATTATAGCTAAATCAGTCTGAAAATGTAGCTACAAACATCAAAATACCGCAAATCGGGGGGTACCGTTATATGGGGGCTATACCAAAACGTGGACCTATGTCTACAAGTTTTGTTAAATAAGTTTATTGACACTTAAGAACCCCAAATGTCAAAATATAGCTAAATCGGTCTGAAAATGTAGCTAAAACCGTCAAAATACCGTAAATCGGGGGGTACCGTTATATGGGGGCTATACCAAAACGTGGACCTATGTCCACAACTTTTGTTATATAAGTTTATTGATACTTAAGAACCCTAAATGTCAAATTATAGCTAAATCGGTCTAAAAATGTAGCTAAAAACGTCAAAATACCGCAAATCGGGGGGTACCGTTATATGGGGGCTATACCAAAACGTGGACCTATGTCCACAAGTTTTGTTATATATGTTTATTGACACTTAAGAACCCTAAATGTCAAATTATAGCTAAATCGGTCTGAAAATGTAGCTACAAACGTCAAAATACCGCAAATCGGGGGGTACCGTTATATGGGGGCTATACCAAAACGTGGACCGATATAGCCCATCATCGAACTTGACCTGCCTGCAAACAAAAGACGCATTTTTCCAAAATTTCAGCGTCCTATCTCCATTTTTGTGGATGCTAGAGTGATTACCACAGACGGACGGACGGACGTGCTCAGATCGACTTAGAATTTTACCCTGATCAAGAATATATATACTTTATAGGGTCGCAAATGAGTATTTCAATGCGTTACAAACGGAAAAACAAACTTAATATACCCTCCATATTATGGTGGAGGGTATAAAAAGAGAATACATACATAATACGATACATTCCAGTATATGAATTCCATTATATATTACTAAAGAACTAAAAGAATATACCCATTGATTACACGGTGCTTTCTATGGATACTATAAAGGAATATATTATTTCCCTAGGACATGCACCGTGTTACGAATAATGTATTCGGTAATCAATAAAACATAGTGGCTCTGTATTACCCGTTCGATTCCCATCGATTACGTTTTCCCACTGGGTCTGTATTACCCGTTCGATTCCCATCGATTACATTTTCCCACTGGGCAGCATTCCGCAGCCGCGAGAGCCCTGTTGTTACTCTCTTTGACAAAAATCCTATCTCCACCCATAAAAAATATGTTCTAAGATAAAAAATATGTTGGTACCCAAGCAAATAAAATTGATTTATTATAAATAAATAATTTATTCCCCCGTATGCCTTAAGTAATATATTGGATTAAATAGAAAACCATTAATTTTAATTCATTTTTATACCCTCCACCATAGGATGGGGGTATATTAAGTTTGTCACTACGTTTGTAACTACTCGAAATAATCATTGTAGACCCCACAAAGTATATATATTCTTGATCAGCGTGCAATTCTACATCGATATAGCCATGTCCGTCCGTCTGTCCGTCTGTCCGTCTGTCCGTCTGTGGAAATCACTCTAGCGTCCGAACGGATTGACGTAGGTTGATGAAATTTTGGGAAAATATATTATTTGTACGTAGGACTTTTGGTATTGAAAGCGGGCTATGTAGGTCCACGCTTTCGTATAGCCCCCATACAAAATGACGCGTGACGCGTCGTCGTTTTAAGGAATTTTTAAGATATTTGTCCCATTCTACCACCGAATTGGTTGTAGTTTGGTACTTTGTGTCTCCAGAGGCCAAAAAACATTCCTACCAAAGTTGAGTTATATAGGTCCACGTTTTGGTATAGCCCCCATATAAGGCCCCATATAAAGTACGCGTCATTTTAAATTATTTTGAATGTATCAGACCCATTTGACCACAGAATTGGTTGTAATTTGGTATTTTGTGTAGCCAGAGGCCAAAAAACATGCCTACCGAAGTTGGTTTATATAGGTCCACGTTTTGGTATAGCCCCCATATAACGCCCCATATAAAGTACGCGTCATTTTAATATATTTTGAATGTATTAGACCCACTTGACCAAAGAATCGGTTGTAACTTTGTATTTTGTGTTTCCAGAGGCTAAGAAACATTTCTACCATAAAATGTTTGTATAGGTCCACGTGTTGATATAGCACCCATAATACGATATCTCCCGATTTTCGATATTTTGAAGGTTTTAGCCTCATTATCACACCGAAATGGCTGAAATTTGGTATTTAGTCTTCTTTAGGCTTATAAAACTTTCCCCCAGAAATTTGTAGGTATAGGTCCACGCCATCATATAGCCCCCATAGAACGGTACCTTCCGAATTTCGTTTTTTTAAGGTTGTGGTCACATTAATCCACCGAAATGGCTGAAATTTGTGGTGGAGGGTATAAAAAGTTCGGCCCGGCCGAACTTAACGCTTTTCTTACTTGTTTATTTATATTTAGAAACATAAGGATTTTATTTAGTTAAAAAAGTATTCATAGAATACAAAAAAAGAATATTCATTCATTAAAAACATGAATTCAAATAGTTCATTACATTTTTTTTACAAAATTACGTCTTTATTGTTACACGACTAACAAAACTGGCAAATTTAGGCTGCACTTAAATGCGTCGGCAGATAACGGGATTAAAAAAAAATAATACAAAAAGAAACATTGCATTCCCTTGTCGTATTCAGTGGGAATGTAAGAGGTAATTAATATGAATTTTTTGTCAAGTGGAATTACTCGTTCGATTCTTTACGGTATATTATATAACGTATCTTCTATACTATATTTAATAATTTAACTTTTTGTCCAATTATATTCTTTTCTCGATTCTTACGGATACGTTTTGGAACGTATTGCTTATAATGCGTTAATAAATATATTTTCAATGTAATATGTTCCCAATTTTCCCACTGGGTGGTTTATAATAAAGAGCTGAGTGCATGGTGCAATAGGAGACGCAGGAGCTTTGGTAGTGTGTATGTGGTAAATCACGTGTGTTTCGTGCTTTGTTGCTGTTAACCAACGTAGCAAGCGAAGAGAAAAAGAAAACATGACATTAATTATTTTTTTATTTTTTTCTTCAGTTGTCTAAATACAATCGCTGGGTAAAGACGGTAAAGTGAGTCTTTTCTTGTCTTTCATTTTATAATTAAATCAAAAAGGTGAATGGAAATATTTTAATGGACAAGGAAAAATCGCATTTCATATTGGTAATTACATCAATACATTTTTCATATACATACATACATACATACATACATACATAGGTATGTATATTTGAAATATGGATGTACCTACCCAGTTGTTCGGGTAACTAGGGAATAACTAGCAATTTTGCTGGCTACTGGTAAACACCCCTAGTTACCACCCAATCTACTCGCTATGTTATAGACTGGTGAATTTAACATGGGGATGTCATAGGAAGGGGTCTATTGTCCCCTCACTGCATTACCAGTAACCACCCAATTCGACAGTCATGTGAAAGGCAATTGTCCCCTCACTGCATTACCAGTAACCACCCAATTCGATAGTCGTCTGAAAGGCAATTGTCTCCTCAGTGCATTACGAGTAACCAGTCAGTTCGGTAGTCAGAAATGATAGCCAAAAATACTAGTAACTTGAAGTCAGATAAATGGGTTAATGCCTTTATGCATTAGCCACACTTTATTTTAATACAGGGAGTGCAAATATTTTACAAAGGACAATATAATCTTGTATAGATATAGATCTTGATCCTTGATTCTGGAACCAGTGTATGACTACTTGATACAGCGTCTTATGTTTATTTGGTCCTTGGAAAGTTTTTCTCGTGGGTCCTTCAGAACATTCAAAAGTTCCTGAAGTAAAATGTATAGAAGTTTAATGAAATGACGCGATAATGAATTGTGACAAGATATGTATCAATACTTACCACATATATATTATACATATTCTTCTTAAATTATTCATCCTTCTTATGATTTAGCTGGTACCACGTTCTTTGCATCTTAAATTTTTTCACAACAAACACATCAATAAGTTTTTTTTTTTTAATTATGAATAAACAAACAAAATGACAGAATATTTTTTCTATTTTGTTAAAAAAAAGAAATTATGTTGAAAAGAGATTACAAGAGAGAAACATTGTCTATTACACTATCCATCGGTAGTCTATAAAATAGTCAATATATTACACGCCGCATTACCTGTAACTAGTGAATTGACACGATAGGCAAGGAAGCCCATTTCCAGTGACAAAAGTGGGCTATGGGCTATTTTGTGTGCCATTTTTGGGTGTAAAGTAACTAGGATCAATGAGTAACTAGTTACATGCCCATGTCGAAGTAGACAATTGCTATTTATTGAACAACTGGGTACTTATTACATTATATAATCATTTGATTCCAGATGCCGATTTCCCGCTGATGATTTCAACTTTTAGGAAAATGTGTTTTATTTCACAACTAAGGAGAAGCCTTCAACGAAGTTTCTATATAATTTTTTCTTTTTTAAAAGTTCGAATTTTTATAAATTACTAGCTGACCCGGTCCGCGTTGCTGCCCCGTTTTTGAGGTCCCGGTATAAACATTTACAACTACAACTTTTTTCTACAACGGATTTCTACTACCAACACAACAACTAATGATGTAGACCACAATACCAATGTCATGTTTACCAATGGTCAAAACAGCTGTGGGGGAGGTCACCCGAGACCACTTCTTCCCGTTATACTATGAGAATTTGCATTGAAAGCTGTTATTTCGATATTTTGAAGAACTTTGGCTGATTTCCCAATCGATTGTTTTGGAATTTTGGTCAAGTGCCATTTCAAATTATCGGAATTTTACTGTGAAAATTGTGAAGTTGACCGCAATGTCTAACTTATTGAAGCCAGTGTTTATAGCGCTTTTAAAGACACGTGTACTAACATTAAGGATATTATCTGCAATTATACATTTTTGAAAAAAAAATTGTGGACCGCGATATTTCACTTCCGCGATGACCATTCAGGGTCAGGGCAATAATTACCATAGCATTGCAAACAATTTTTAAACAATAGGTTGAAAAATATCTTCGATTTCACGTTTTATTAAAAAAATTTGTGTGGGAGGTACTCTGGTCACTCCACTGACCACCATAAAAAGTAGTTAAAAACCTATTCTCAGACCTACAAATTCCATATACAAAATTTCATCAAATTCGGTCCAGCCGTTTCGGAGGAGTTCAAAGCCGAACACCGTGACAGGAGAATTTTATATATGTATATATAGATTTCATTCTGTTTTTCTTTTATTAAAGTCTGTCTTGAATTTCTTTGTAATTATACCCTCCACCATATGGAGGGTATAATTAAATTTGTCATTCCGTTTGTAACACATCGAAATATTCGTCGGAGACCCTATAAAGTATATATATTATTTATCAGCATAAAATTCTATGTCGATTTGATCATGTCCGTCTGTCCGTCAGTCTGTCCGTCTGTCTGTTGAAATCAAGATACAGCTCGCAATTTTAAAGATAGAGAGTCAAAATTTGGTACAGAATTTTTTACTACTTGCAGGATGGTTGGTATTGAAAATGGGATATATCGGTCCACGTTTTGATATAGCCCCCATAGAACGGTACCTCAAGATTTTCGGTATTTTTTAGGTTTTAGCTTCATTATCCTACCAGAATGGCTGAAATTTGGTACGTAGTCTTCCTTAGGGGTATTAAACTTTCCCCCAGAATTTTGTCGGTATCGGTCCACACCTTCATATAGCCCCCATAGAACGGTACCTCCCGATTTTCGATATTTTTAAGGTTTTAGCTTTATTATCCTACCAAAATGGCTGAAATTTGGTACCTAATCTTCATTAGGGGTATAAAACTTTCTCCCAGAATTTTGTCGGTATCGGTCCACACCTTCATATAGCCCCCATAGAACGGTACCTCCCGATTTTCGGTATTTTGAAGGTTTTAGCTTCATTATCTTACCAAAATGGCTGAAATTTGATACGTAGTCTTCTCTAGGGGTACAAAACTTTCTCCCAGGATTTTGTCGGTATCGGTCCACACCTTCATATAGCCCCCATAGAACGGTACCTCCCGATTTTCGGTATTTTGAAGGTTTTCGCTTCATTATCACGCCGAAATGGCTGAAACTTGGTACTTAGTCTACGTTGGTGGTATAAAACTTTCCCTCAGAACTTTGTCGGTATCGGTCCACGCCTTCATATAGCCCCCATAGAACGGTACCTCCCGATTTTCGGTATTTTGAACGTTGTGGCCTCAATATTCCACCGAAATGGCTGAAATTTGGTATTTAGACTTCGTTGGGGGTACTCAAACTTCCCCTTTAAATTTGTCGGTATAGGTTCACGCCTTCATATAGCCTCCATGGAAAGGCACCTCCCGATTTTTCGTATTTTGAAGGTTGTGTCTTCAATATTCCACCAAAATGGCTAAAATTTGGTATTTAGTCTTCACTGTGATATAAAACTGTTCGACAGAAATATGTCTGTACAGGTCCACGCTTTCATATAGCCCCCATAGAACGGTACCTCCCGATTTTCGTAATACTGAAGATTGCGACGTCAATTTCCAACCGAAATGGCTGAAATCCTTTATTTCGTCTTCCAAGAGTTATAAAATATTCCAGAAGAGTATTATCAGTATAGGTCCACGTCTTACTATATCCCCATAGAAGCGTACTTCTTGATTTTCGGTATTTTTTAAGTTTTAGCCACATTCTCTTACCGAAATATAGGAAATTTGGTATTTAGTCTTTTTTGAGCCTACAAACTTTCCGTAAGAAATTTGTCGGTATAGATCGACGTTTTGAAATAGCCTCCATAGAATGGTGCCTCACATTGTTTTACCGAAATTGCTGAAATTTAGTATTAAGTCTTCTTCATACACGAAAGGAAACAAATTATTCCATTTTACTTCAATACAACTTGTGGTGGAGGGTATAACAAGTTCGGCCCGGCCGAACTTAACTCCGTTCTTACTTGTTTTTAATGTACCTATGTGTTTGTTGTTGCTTTTCAATAAACCACCACAGTTTATAAATGTGTGTATATGATAAAGGTAACCAGTGAGCGCTTACTGAGAGCAAGTGAACATATATTTCAATGTGTTTTGCATTGAAATTTACGCTCCCTGGCTCTCAGAAAGCACCCACTGGTGCATGTGTTTGTTTTTTTAGTGGCTTTAAGGTTTGTATTTGTTTGCACCCAAACATATAATTTGTTTGCACCCAAACATATAATTTGTTTGCACCCAAACATATATTTGTTTGCAGGACCCAAACATATGTTATTTTATTTATTTTTATTTTATTTATTCATTTATACCAAATTATAATACAATTATAAATGATATATAGGGAAGAAGCTATGACAACTAAGGTCTTAAGCTTCCACATATGTTATATTTGGGACTGATTGCAAACAAATATATGTTTGCTGCAAAATGTGTTTGGGACATATGTTAGAGAGGCGTTTTTTTTCTGCGTGTGTACGGAGTTTACTACAATTATGAATTTATCGCTTGGTCTTAATTTGCAATCCAAAAATACCATCTTTTGCTCCAAACATAAAAGACAAAAACAACTTTCGAACTATCATAATCTAGAATTTAAAAAATATATATATTGTCATTTAAAAAAATTGCTTTTGTTGTAGTTTTGTATATGTATTGTTATTGTTATTGTTTTTTTTTTTTTTGTCAGTTTATACACAATTTTTGATTGAAAATATCTATTATTAGTTCAAAAATACATTTTTGACTATAGTCTCTCCTCTTAACTTGTTGAGTATTTGCTCTGGATTCTAATAGGTGCATTCTTGTTTTGCTCTCTTTAGTTTATGTGTGGCAGCCGATGAAGTTATTTGTGTTTGTGCATTCTTTGTCCCTAATTAGTTTTTGTTTGACAGTCAAAGAAGGTGTATCAAAAGAAGTAAAACATGAGTGACTATAAACTAGGCCTTCTCATACACATACAAATACATTTTGTTATTGTGTTGGTTTTGAAATACACAAATTTCAATGTTTTCATTTTGCCTCTGTAGACTGTGAGAAATATTGTACAAGTTGCAGCCTTGCTATAAACTTATAAAGACAACATTCCAAGACAAAAATGCAAGAAATCTAATAGTAAAAGTGTCATATATTATTACATCTATTGAATTCTTTATTATTTTAAAACTGTCAGTATTTTCTCTTGTTTGTATGGCCTTATGTACTATCAAAATAGAATGCTTTTGTTTTTCTCATGTGTTTTTTGTGAAGCGCTAAATATAAAAGTGATGGTTGAAGCAGACTTGGCGTTGCAAGGAGATATTAAAGAAGAATTCCGATAATTCATACATCTTTGACACAATAAATTAAATTTTCTTGGAAACGCCGATACCTTTCGGGTTCTTATTATACTGAATAATTTTTACAACACGTGTTTGTCGTTTTGACCAAAACTATTGTAAATTTAGTTAATTTAACCCCAACTATTCTGAATTCTAACAATATATATGGTCCATTTGAACAAAACTATTATAAATTGTTACATCTGACCAAAACTCTTATTTTTATTTATTGTCCATTTTTTGTTTGAAACCACCTCATTTGAATATCTTCTTCTACTAACGTGTGTAACTTGTTAATTGTGTGCGTGTTTTTGTTTTGAGCTAAAAACAAAAAAGATGGCTGAAACTTATTATACGAAGAGAAAATAGAAATAGTTTTTTTTTCAAATTTGTGTTTTTGTGCACGAATTGTCGGAATTCTATTTTATTTTAAAATATAAAGAGCGCGTTGCCACAGCCTAATAATTATTGCAAGGCATGCTCAATGAGAACCAAAGAAACGATTACTGCTGACCCTTGGATTTTATTCCGTAGTTTTGTGTTTCCTCTTGTGTGTCTGTTTTTAACTAACTGATACTCTTTTGTAATTAATCGGGTTAAGGACTGTTTGGCTGCAGGCTTTTTAAATTTGTTAACAAAACATAAAACTAATCACTGACAGCTGAAGTGGAAATTTATAATAAGAATTCTCTCTAAAACCAATTATATTCAGTAATTTGGTACAACAATACATTTCTTCAACCGATTTTGTTTTGGTCATAAAATTAATTAGTAAGTATCATATTTTTCTATTTTTACTAAGCGATATTTCTCACACATTTTCTTTTTCTAATTTAGCTTCAAATTCTTCTAATGACTTGAAATCACAATTTTCCTGGCCGAATAAATCACAAGAAATGCTTTATTTACACATCAAAAGACGACTCTTTGTTAAACTAAATAAAATTAGCTTCAGTTGAAATTAAAATTATTTTACAGGTATTAAATCAGTGTTATTTTTATATGAAATAAATAATAAAATGAATTTTTTTATATATAATAATTTTTTAATGTAACACATTAAAAAGGTTGGTATACAAATTGTTCATTTTGACCAAAACTATTGTGAATTGCAACAATAAATTTTGCTACTTCGGACCAAAACTATTGTAGTTTCTAACAATATTTATTGTCATTTTGACCAAAACTATTGTAAATTGCAAAAATAAATATTGTTACTTCTGACCAAAAGTGTTGTAAGTTCTAACAATATTTATTGTCATTTTGACCAAAACTATTGTGAATTGCAACAATAAATATTGCTACTTCGGACCAAAACTATTGTAGTTTCTAACAATATTTATTATCATTTTGACCAAAACTATTGTAAATCGCAAAAATAAATATTGTTACTTCTGACCAAAACGATTGTAAGTTCTAAAAATATTGTCCATTTTGACCAAAACTTTTGTGAATGGCAAAAAGAAATAATGTTACTTCTGAACAAAACTACGGGGCCGACTATATGTTGGGTTTAATTTGCGGCTATTGCGATATGTTCGTTGTTTGACCACCTACCAACCTTAACATCGTTAGAAAGGTGATATTTTCTACTTTAATTAACAGGTTTTGCTTTTGGTACACCTCTTATGGATGCTGAGATATTTGCTTTGGAAAAAAACGTTGACTTTTTCTCTAAATAAGTTTTTTGCCCATTCCGACCCCTAAATATTATCCGACCATCTCAAAATCAATAGGCTTCTTCCCCTTCGGGACCCTCATCGAGACAATAATTTTGGTATACATAAGTATGGGTCTACGACCATTATTTTCACTCGTTCTTAAGCTGTTGAACTGTGCACATCTAGTGATAGTGAAATAAAAAGCTAAAAGTGTGAAAGTGATAGCAATACTAAAGTGCTTATATTATTGACATTTTGAATTTCGTGCTCGAAGTGATTAGCCAATCATAAGAGAGTAAATTCTTTTCACAATTTGGGCCTGGCATTTTGCCAAGGTACCTAAAAACTTTGAGAAGCGCATAGTAGTCGCTAAACTACAATAATGGAAAATAAAGAGACTTTAAGTGATGGTAGCACAACCGCTACGGATGTGCGTAAACGAAATAAAAAGAAAAGGAAATCTAAAAATAATGCAAGTGGCACTGATTCAGATTACAAAGATGAAATCTTAAAATTAAAGAATATGATACAAGAACTTGTCAATGATCGGGAAAAATGCTATGCCCGAATAAATGAACTTGAAAATGAACTTACAATTTTTAAAACCCAAAACTGTGACAACACTAAACAAACAAGTGATACAAATAAAACAACTGATAGGGCTGCCGAAGCAAGCAGGGGCTTCGGTACGGCGGTACCCAAAACTATTCCAAAAGCGAGACGTAGAGTAAAAGTGTGCATGGTCACCAATACAAACGAAGACAACATGGAAGTCCAAAGTGGAGAATTACCAGAAAACCAAAATGCTGATAAGCTTATATCGCCTGTGGTTCCAGAAATGATCGAAACTACTGCAGCACCTGAAAAACAAATAAATTTGAAAAATGCTAAGGTCAGCCCACCACCTATTTTTAAAGTATATAATATTGATTCTAAGGAAATTTACAATAAAGTTAGAGGTTTGTTAGGTCATACTCTATTTACTACTAATATTATCAACAAAAATATGGACATTCTGAAGCTTGAAAAAAATGAAGACCACATTAAAGTAAAAACGATGTTCAATGAATTAAAATATTCTTTCTACACTTACTCTCCTAAACATGAAAAACTTATTACTATGTACGTTAGAAATTTGTCAAGTGCATACGAGGAAGATGAAATCAAAGCTTACTACTACTAATATTATCAACAAAAACATGGACATTCTGAAGCTTGAAAAAAATGAAGACCACATTAAAGTAAAAACGATGTTCAATGAATTAAAATATTCTTTCTACACTTACTCTCCTAAACATGAAAAACTTATTACTATGTACGTTAGAAATTTGTCAAGTGCATACGAGGAAGATGAAATCAAAGCTTACTTTGATGGAACAGACTTGAACGTTGTTATTCAAAAAGCTATAAAATTAAAAAAGAACAGATGGATTTTACGACTTTCAAATGATTCAGATGTTAGAGCTTTAATAAGACAAAAATATATATACGGTGGTAGAGTATATATAGAATATTATCGTAGAGATGACATTATTCAATGCAAAAAATGCCAAAGATTTGGGCATGTTGCTATTAATTGCAACATGCCTTATAGGTGTGTAAAGTATGGCAAATCTCATGAGCCAAAAACTTGCACAATTCCCCAAGGGAGGAGAATACAATGGAAAACATGACCACTGACTCAGTCACAGGTAAAGTCGTTAGACAAATTGGTCTACCAGTATACTGTGCTAACTGTAATGTCGATGGGCATGTAGCTAGCGACAAAAAATGTCCAACAAGAGCAAGGCTAGTTGAAAGACTTACAAAAAAAAATGAACCAGTTTCATATTTAATTACTGATATGGCACCCGTTGTTAATGCTATTGTATCATATGCAGGAGCATCTAGACGAAACCAAGTTACATTACCAAGTCAAAAAAAACATATAATGGAGTTACATTAACAAAGCAAAACACATCAAACAATGGTGTTAAAGCTTTTGAAATATTCAATAATGATTGCAAGAAATATATGGGGAAGGACATGTTGACCACCCTACAAAAGATAGACGAGTATGCCAAAACTCGCAAAAATCTAGTAAGCGACGAAGAAAGAGACCAGGCTATTTTATGTTTATTATTAGAACTAAGATTAAATGACTAATTTAAAAATTATTTTCATCAATATTAATTCTGCTGTCTCTCGTCAGAAGAGACATTACTTAAATTTGTTTATTCAAAAATATAATCCTGACGTAATGCTATTAGCTGAGCATAAGCTATCTAATAGACACAAACTCCAAATAAAACATTACACCATATTTAGGCAAAATAGGATGGATGGTCGCGGAGGGGGAACAGCGGTGTTGGTAAGGGACTGGATTATGGCCGAACGTATCGAAGCCAACATAGGAGAGATAGAGGTAACCGTAGTTGAACTTTGGGGGGGAATCAAATACAATGCAAGTGGCAGGGTATTGGCTGAATGGCTCGACACATCACCCCATATCTTAATAAGACCTACAAATCAACCAACTAGATGTACATTTAATACTCAATCATTTATAGATATATTCATGACAACAACTAATATAGGAATATCGGCTAATGACCCAACGAGATGTGTCGAGACGCTGGAATATAATTCGGATCATAAGGCCATAATGATAAATGTTGTATCTAGTACACTAGAAAGGAGAATAAAAGAAGAATTCTTTGACTTTAAAAGCTTTAATAAAAATTTATTCAATAATTCAATGGACGAACATAAGCATAGACAATGTCTTCCTACAAATAGAAATGCAACTTTGGAAGAAATTGATAATGATGTAGATATATTGTCAGAAATAATAATGGGTGTTATGACATGGTATGTTTGCAGAATTACCTCAAGACATATTGGAATTAATTCTGCAAGCAGAAAAAAAAACTTTGAGAAGAAGAAGATATAGAGTCCTTGACATAAATGAATACAACACTCTTAATACTATTTTAAGGTGTTTGGATAAAATAATACAGGCAAATATCAGTATTTTCGAAGAAAGATATTATACAGACAAGTTGGTCAGTATTCGATGCAATGGTGACATGTATAAAAAGGTAAAACAATGTTGCAGTTCAGAAAGAAGAAAGATGCATGATTTAGTGTATGAACATGGTGTCAATAAAACAAATAATTTAGACAAGGCCTGCCTAATAGCTGATGAATTTTCCAAGGTACAAGCGAATTGTAACTTACCTGAAATAGAAATCAACTCAGAACAGCAAACGCCGATCTATAATTTTAGTGACTACATTTTAGCTGATGGTAGTTCGTCATACATCCAAAGAGAAGGTACCAAATTAATAACAAGTAATGATATAGGTTCAGCCTTAAAGAATCTAAAAAATAAAAAAAATAGTGGTGGCGATGGCATACCAAATTTTATTCTCAAGAAAATTAATAGCAATTTTTGGAATAGGATTGCTATTATTTTTAACCAGTGTATCAACATAGGTTATTTTCCAAGAAAATGGAAGCATGCTAGGGTTGTACCCGTGCTAAAACCTGGAAAGATCCTACGAATCCAAATAGCTACAGACCAATATCACTGTTAGCAAATTTAGGCAAATTATTAGAAATATTTATCTTAGAAAAAAAAAGAACATACATATAATAATAATGTATTAAGAGAATGTTAGTTTGGTCTCCACAAGGGACATTCAACGACGCATGCACTTATTGCATTATCCAATAAAATTTCAAATGGTTTTAATAATAGAAGCGCCACCATTGCGGTAAGCCTGGATTTTCAAAAGGCTTTTGACACCGTATGGCAAGCCGGCATAATAACAAAAATGACTGACAAATTTGGATTCAATCCAACTATAGTTAGACTAATAAAGAATTATTTATGTAACAGAACATTTTCAGTTTCCATAGAAAATGCAAATTCTAGTATACATAATATATGTTCAGGAGTTCCGCATGGCTCGGTACTTGGACCGGTCCTTTATAACCTTTACTTAGCTGACATCCCTCAGCCAGAAAATGACATATTACTATTGATATTTGCTGATGATATATTAATAGCGGCCACCCATCCTAAGGCAAAACTTGCACAAACTAAATTAAATAATTACTTAGAAGAACTTAATGTATATTTTATGACGTGGAAGCTTAATCTAAATATAAATAAATGTAAAACAATAATAATTAAAGGTAAAAAATCTAGTTTATATAATAATGGTAGAAAATTTGCTCCAAAAGTTAAAATTAATAATAACCAAAATGAAAACGTAAAAGAACTAAAATATTTGGGGGTAACATTTGATGAAAAATATTCATTTATCACACATGTAGATAACACATTAAGAAAAGCAAAAGTGGCATGCAAGTTTTAAGTCGTAAAAGAGGCTTGAGCACTAAAATAAAGCTGTGTCTATATGAACAATTAATACGACCGATAATGGCTTACTACTACTACTTACATTCCCTATCTGGTATGGCATATCTTCCCGACAAATGGAAAGATTTAGAGTGTTCGAACGAAGAATGCTTGGGTATTGTCTAAACATGAGAACTAAAACGACAGAGGACGGAAGATTTAAATCGCCATTCAGAAGAGCATTATATCTTGCCAGTAAACTTGAACGGATAGACAAGTTCATGATGAATTTAGCACTTAAATTCATAGAAAGTTGTACAACTCATATCAATACATTAGTTGAAAGCTGTAAAATTGAAGAAACAGACTTTGTGCGTTATATACAAAATGATGGACATCTTTCTCCTATGTGCTTGATGCATTTATAAAATAATGAAATGATTTTTAATAATAATGGAAAAATTGTCTTCTATAACCGAAGATATGGAACAATAAATATGGATGAAAATAATTTAGTATATAGTACTGAACAATATTAATGTAGTAAAAATGACTTTATTTAAAACCTTGGTAAATATGTATATATGTACATAGTAGACTGTAAGATTATATTTGAATTCTTTTAGTTTTCTTAGTTTGTAAGATCCATAACCAAAACAGCATAGAAAGTTTTTATTCCCTTTTCTTTCTAAATTAAAACGAAAATGAATGACAGAGTCAAATTTGAATTGATTAAATATATGGGCTGACCTACCTTAAATTTCAAGTAATATTCCTAGAAAAAGATTAAATCTGTTAGGAGCAAATATTATAATAAGATAGTCTTAAGTTACTAAACTTTGTAAAGAATTATATGGGAAATAAAATCTTGAAACCATTATTTCGATGCAATACTTTTTGGGCAAAACCAACAACTATTGTGAATTGCAACAACAAATATTGTTACCTCGGACCAAAACTATAGTAATTACATGTTTGGTCCAAAACGTTATAGTGTCAAAGTGACAATGCCTTTTTTTATATATAGAACACATAATATAGTTCAGTGTGACAATAATGATTGTTGGATTGACAATACTACATAAGGAATGCAACAATATGTTAACAATATATATTTCGCTCTTGAAATATGGTTGGATCAAACATATTTTTTTCTCTGCGTGTACTCGTCGTGCAACACGTAACGAACGAAAGCGATGAACTCGAAACTCTTGGTTTTGTATACGAACACACGCACTCTGTGTCGCCATTAGTAATTACATAGTAATGAGTAACAAAAGTGGTTTTGAGTACATATTATAATTTTAAAGACATTTTTGCAACACCTGCAATGCATACAAAAGTTTGCTTACATTACTTTGTAATGCGGTTTTCGGTGTCTTTATTGGAAAAATCATTAAGATACCTACATTTTAATATTTTGAATTGTTTATTGTAATGACAAAAATATTTTGAAATCAAGGCCCAGCTCGCAATATTAAGTTAAGTTTTATTAAAAGTTTCTATTACTCCTAGGTTGTTTTGAAGGTTTTGGTATCAATTTCCAACTAAAAGGGCTGAAATTTGGCATTTAGTCTTCATTGGTGACTAAACTTTCTTTCCACCTGAAATTTGTCGGTATAAGTCCACGCCTTTATGTAGCCAAATAACGGCATCTCTTCTAGTTTCGGTATTTTAAAGGTGGTGGCGTCAATATCACAAGGAAATAGTTTAAATTTGTTGTTTTGTTTTCGTTGGAAGTATGCATACAACTTTCCACCAGATATTTGTTGGTATATTTCACGTCTTCATATAGCGCGCATTAGCCACATTATTCCACCGGAATAACTGAAATTGGGTATTTAGTCTTCGCTAAAGGCACAGAACATTTATGCAGGTAAAAAACGTCCTTGCAAAAAATCAGACAGTATAGTCCACGTTTTGGTACAACACTCATATAAGCGTGGCCACCACTTAAGGCTTTTTGACGATTTTTGCCACCTTTTTCTACCGAATTGGCTGTAAATTCGAATTTTTAAATATAGGTCCATGTTTTGGAAAGAACAACGATGACACCCCATGATACTCTTTTAAAGGGAGTATTTATTATCAGTTGAGATATTCTGTTCCTTTCCTTTCATAAACGAAAAGAAACTATTACTTACTTCAATACACTTCTTGATGGAGTGTATAAATATTTCGGCCCGGACGAACTCAACGCCGTTATTACTTGTTATTTATGTCAATTTTTGTATGTGTCTCTAAACAAAAACAAAACATCACTTGCAAAGAAAGGGTTAACATCGTCATACTGATAGGCGCATGCCTCTTATGTTAATACTTTTTACCCAATCCTACTTCTATAGAATTTTAAAATCGAATAAACCAAACACAAAAGTACTCTCAAGCTATTCACGTTTTTCCCTACTGATCAACTTAGACGTAAATGATACTAAAACAGCACAGAATTCTATCAAGAATTTTGCGAACTTTGTTAACCACTAATTCCTATTTTGTGCGTGTGTGTATGTTTGCTTCCTATCATCAGCCATTCAGCCATAATCCTCTCATGGATACTTTATAATTTAAGTTCAAACGAAAACCTCTAAATGTATTACCCTTCCGACTAATCTCATTTGCTTGTGAAAATTCAATTAGACCAGATCAAACATGCATTGTGTTCATTTAAATACTAATTTACGGTTTCATTTCAATCTCTTTCTGTTTCCATGTTTTCGATTTTGTTTTTGTGAAAAATACAAACACGTTTTGCTCATGTCATTGTTTTCAAAAGCTTATGTTCGTTCTTTCGCCTAACATCAGTTGAGCGGTATTAAAATTACAGCATATTTGCGATTCGCACTACAGTGGCGGCGTTGCACAGTGTTGCCGCTTCCATACAAAAGTGGACAAAAATAGAAGGCGTTTACCTAAGCTGATGAATTTTGCACACGTACTTATGAGGGCACAAGAATGTAAACTATCGACTTTGGTCTATATCGGTTCAGATTAAGATATAGCCCCCATATATATCTTTCCCCGATTTTGCTATAAATCGGTCAATTTTAATTGAATAGCCTTCAAATTTTATCTGTGGTATTTTCTTAGGCCCCTGAGTGGTCAATTTTTGATGAATAACCTTTAAATTTAACATGGGATGTTTCCTCAGGCCCCTATTCAGTTTTACCTATTTTAATTTGATTTCGCAAAAATCGGTACAGATTTGGATATAACCTACATATATATCGTTCACCGATTTTGCTATAAATCGGCCAATTTTTGAAAAATAGCCTTCAAATTTAACAATAGATGTTTTCTTAGGCCCTTTTTCAGTTTCACCGATTTTGACAAAAATCGCTTTAGATTTGAATATAGCTCTCATATATATTTTCGACCGATTTGTTCACGTAATGTATGTGAAATATTGATTCAATTAGGAAAATATGACGTAATTATTCGTAATTGAGTGAAATCTGGCGAAATTATATATGGAAGCTATATTCAAACCTGAACCGATATGGACCAAAGTGGATATTTTTCATTCCTATGCCCTCGTAAGTACGTTTGCAAAAATTCATCAACCTAGGTCAGCGGTAAAACTGAACAGGGGCCCATGTTAAATTTGAAGGCTATTCATCAAATATTGCGCGAATTATAGCAAATCGGGGAAAGATATATATGGGGGCTATATCCAAATCTGAACCGATATATCTCAGAAGGTTGCAGGGATGAGCAGAAAGTTCAGATGGGATGTCCAATTAACGCAAATCAAGAGCCAAGGTGGCTATAGGTGGCAATCAAAAGATATACTCTACGAAATATTTATATATTTACTAGCTGACCCGGTCCGCGTTGCTGGCCCGTTTTTAGTTTTCCGTGTAAACATTCCCAGTAAGTCGTGAAGGATCCGATCTTTTCATAAACATTTGAACCCATTCCATCGATCCAATAAAGATGAATTTTGTGTTTTTATTTATACACATTTTTAAAATATATAAGATTAATTATTTACAATAGGTTTGATGTTGTCGGAGACTCGAAATCACAACCAACGTTGTTAAAACTCTCGTCTTAATCATTGCCATTGCAAAGGGTTGGTGGAAATGACATGCCAAAGCATTGGTGAAAATGACATGTCAAAGCATGGGTGCAAATGACATGCTTTGAATCCAAAATTGAATAGCATCTTTTGGGGTCCACGCTCATATAAAATTCATCGATGAAGATGCTAAAAAGATGACATGCCAGATCACTTTCACCCATAATTGAATAGCATCTTTGGCATCGAACATTTTGCTGGGTTTATAACCCATCTACATATTTATATATCTACACCTTTTCAGATTCAATTCGAATCATTTTAGTTGTAATCCGAGAATTGCATTTGTAATTCGAAACATTTCAATTGTAGTTCGAATTATTCCATTTGTAATTCGAATTTATCTGTTTGTAATTTGAATTATTATATTTGTAATTCGAATTATTCCATTCGAATTTACTTGTAATTCGAACTATTTTATTTGTAATCCGAATTATTCCATTTGTTCCTTTCCTTTTTATAAATGGAATAATTCAAATTACAAATGGAATAATTTAAATTACAAATAGAATAGTCGAATTACAAATGGAATAAATTGAATTACAAATAAAATAATCGAATTACGAATGAAATGTTGCGATTTTCGAACCGAATTGACGTAACTATGCATTTTTCTTGAAACTTCATAAAATAAAATTGTTAGCAGATTTAAAATAGAAAATTCTTTTAATTATACCCTCCACCATAAGATGAAGGGTATAGCTAACTTTTTGTTTCCGTTTGTAACACTTCGATTTTTTTTTTTTTTTTTTTTTTTTTTTTTTTTTTTTGATCGGAATAAGAATGAGTTAATGTAGCGATGTTCTTCAGCTGAAATCAAGATGCAGCCCACAAACATTGAACTTTCTCCTAGGATGTTTGGTATTGAAAATGGACTATACCGGTCCACGTTTTGATATAATCCCCATGGAACTGTACCACCCGATTTTCGGTATGCGCCATTAAATGGGATTTATTCTTAGTCCGATGTTTGGTATTTTCAATTTTTGAGCCAAATTATTAAACTGGTTTGGTTTGTTGGTGTCCGTTGGGGGTCGTAAATACTCCTGCAGAGAATTTTCGCTACAGGTCCACTTTTTGATAAAATTCCCATAGAACGGTACCTCATGATTTTCTATAGTAAAGAGGTTTTGCCTAATTTTCCCACCGAAATGGTTGTTGTTGGTCTCCGTCGGGCGTCGTAAACATACCTGCAGATTCTTGTCGGTATAAGTTCACGTTCTGATATAGCTACCATGGAACAGTTTGGAGATTTCCCACCGTCATGGCTACAGTTTGGTATTTAGTCTTCGTTGCGGATAGAAGACATTCCCACATAGACTATTCGGTACATGTTTAGGTTTTTATATAGACTACATAGAACGGTACCTCCCGATTTTCAGTATATGCCAGGTTTTAGCCGCATTATTCAACCGATATGGCTATATTTGGTAATTAGTCGCCCTTGGAGGTTTCAACCACATTATCCAACCGAAATGGCTAAAATCTGGTTTCAATATAAATTGTGGTGAGTGGTAAAAAATTGGCGCGGTCGAACTTAACGCAGTTTTTACTTCTTGTTAACAAAGTGCTGATTCACTGAATACGTTATTATTTTAAGCTCCTAAACATGAAAACATCAGTGACTCATGAAAAATGAATTCAAAATGCTAGTTGAATTTATTTAGACTTTGCTGTATAAAAAACGTGATCTTGATCGATTTATTCCAAGCACTGATGTCAACGTTCATGGCGTGTTTGGAATAAGAATAAAGTTTTCAAAAATTGGACGTAATCACGGCATTCAGCTTTCAAAACACCCATTAATGGCAGAGGCCACCATTACTGATGTATTGAATACTAATATGTCTAATAATCTCTGAGATTTCGCGATTTCGGTATTCTCCCACCTTATGAACCTACACACAAAATTTCATCAAATTCGGTCCAGCCGATTCGGAAGTTTAAAGAACTTGACATACTTTTCGATTGTTTGAGTGGAGTATTCCCCCATTGGCTCAACTTCATTTATTACCCTCTATTACAGAGAGTAATGTTTTTCAAAACGAACTGACACAGTGTTGCAAAATTTTACTGATCGCTACCAATATCATGATTTCATCCCGGCGAAGGGAATTATCAATTGGCTTCTCAGTTTTTGAAATGATGCCTTTTTAGCGAAAAACCGAACTCTTTAAGTGTCTAGTATTCTCATATGAATGAGAATCACACTCACTTTTCGGCTTTTCCAAAGAAACACCAAAATCAAAATATTTTGCAACATGTCAGCACGTATCAACTAAGAATTCTTCGAATTCTGTGAGTTGAAAAGAACACCACCGAAAAACCGAACTCTTTAAGTGTCTAGTATTCTCATATGAATGAGAATCACACTCACTTTTCGGCTTTTCCAAAGAAACACCAAAATCAAAATATTTTGCAACATGTCAGCACGTATCAACTAAGAATTCTTCGAATTCTGTGAGTTGAAAAGAACACCAACACAGTTGCCTGTGAGGTTGTTATTGGAATTTTGTTTTTATGTTTTTAACAAAGCTCCATTCATTCGCCCGTGCCTCGGCTGTTTTTTGTTTGTTTTGTTTATTGCTGAAGTTCAATCTCATTTTCGATTGTTTGAATACTCCACTCAAACAATCGAAAATGAGATTGAACTTCAACAATAAACAAAACAAACTTGACATACATTTAGATAGGTTATAGATACACCGCAGTATTGGCCCGTCGTTTCAGTGACCAATGCTAATTTTTTAGACGTTCTAGTTATTTAACCATCTTTAAAATTAGGTTTTGTTTGATTTCTCAATCGATTTTTTTGGAACTTCGGTGAAGCGACATTTAACATTATCGGGGTTGTACTGTATACCAAAATGTGGGGTTGATCGCGCATTCCCACTTATTGAAGCCAGTGTTTATTGCATTTTTGTTGTCACGCTTACTAAAATTAGGTATATTATCTACAATTATACAATTTTGAAAAATTGGGCTGACCGCGATATTCCCCTTCCGAGATGACCATTCAGGATCAAGACAATTATTACCGTAGTATTGCAAGCAATTTTTAAACAATACGTTCAAAAATATCTTTGATTTCACGTTTTCTTAAAAAAATTTGTGGGGAAGGTACCCTGGTCACTCAACTGACCAGTATAAAAAATAGCTAAAAACCTATTCTCAGACCTAAAAACTCCACATCCAGCCGTTTCGGAGGAGTTTAATTTCGAACATCATGGCAAACTCGAAGAATTTTATATATATATATATATATATATATATATATATATATATATATATAGATATATAGATAGATAGATATTTTTTATCAAAATTATATTTTTAATTCTTAGTAACGGTACTTTGCCCACGTCCAGTTGATGTCAACTTTTTCTACTAACATTTTTTATTTATAGCCCACCCATCCAAAACTTTTAATATTATCAACAAAATTTTCAGAAATTAGTGGTCGTCTAGTTTTTAAATGATTATCGCTTTAGATTACCTGAGAAATATTTTTCATATTTAAAGAGCTATAACTTCGTTATGGATGTACATATCGACAAAATTCTTTTAGATTCGTCGTATCTGATGCGTTTACTGTAAGACAGAAACGTAAAAATATATAAAAGTTAACATCACATTTGTCGAGTATTGTTCACTGCGGCAACACTGTGCGGTGTGTTGAGAGGTTAGGTGTAGAATACTGAACACAAATAAAACTTCAACATGAGTAATAATCATTTGAATATTCCGTTTTTAGAAAACATACGAATAACTTTTTACCAACATCGCTACACATGTACGAAAGTTCTGCTGTTTTAACGAGAATAGCATCAACTAAATACAAATATGTATGTAAATGGTGAGAAATATTTGTTAAATGTTATATTTAGCAAAAACAGAATTATGGTAATATGTAATTCATTAATTTTAAATTATTTTTGGAAAAATTTTCTATTTTATAAAATTTTTATTTTATAGTTGTAGAAGACAAGCTAACCGGTTTTTTCTTTTCTTCCAATAAACAATTTCATTTTAATACAGTGTAGTAAAAATTATAAAGCGATCACAGGCCAGGCCTTAAAATACGTATAAGCCCAAGCTTTAAACGCATTGAACTTACCAAAACAAGTGTTGAGAATATGAATATATAGTTATTTGTTGCATCATGCACTCTGTTTGGAATTAATCCCTTTTGTAGACGGTAGTGTCTGTAACTATGGGAATGATGAAATACAGCTTCCAGTTAATTCATAATAATAAATGTTTTAGAAAAATATTTTCTGATCTTGTATCCAACAACAGAACTACCACTTAACCCTCCATTGGACAACTGAGTCTGGCCAGGCCTTTTTATACCCTCCACCATAGGATGGGGGGTATATTAAGTTTGTCACTCCGTTTGTAACTAGTCGAAATAATCATTGTAGACCCCACAAACTAAATACATTCTTGATCAGCGTGCAATTCTACATCGATATAGCCATGTCCGTCCGTCTGTCCGTCTGTGGAAATCACTCTAGCTTCCGAACGGATTGAAGTAGGTGGATGCAATTTTGGTAAAATCTATAATATGTATGTAGGACTTTTGGTATTGAAAGCGGGCTATGTAGATCCACGTTTTCGTATAGCCCCCATACAAAGTGACGCGTCGTCGTTTTAAGGGAATTTTAGGATATTTGTCCCATTTGACCACCGAATTGGTTGCAATTTGGCATTTTGTGTCTTTAGAGGCTAAAAAATATTTCTACCAAATTTTGTTTATATAGGTCCACGTTTTGGTATAGCCCCCATATAAGGCCCCATATATAGTACGCATCATTTTAAGATATTTTGTATGTATTAGTCCCATTTGAGCACCGAATCGGTTGTAAGGTTGTATTTTGTGTTTTCACAGGCTTAGAAATATTTCTACCATAAAATGTTTATATAGGTCCAGGTTTTGATATAGACCCCATAGGACGATATCTCCCGATTTTCGGTATTTTGAAGGTTGTGGCCTCATTATCGCAGCGAAATGACTGCAATTTGGTATTTAGTCTTCGTTGTATACAACTTTCCCCCGGAAATTTGTAGGTATAGGTCCACGCCTTCATATAGCCCCCATAGGACGGTACCTCCCGATTTTCGGTATTTTGAAGGTTGTGGCCTCAATATTCCACCGAGATGGCTGAAATTTGGTGGTTACTCTTCATTTGGGGTATAAAATATTCCATATGAAATTTTTCGGTATAGGTCTACGCCTTCGGAAAATTGTAAATATTGGCCCATGTTTTAGAAACAACAAAAATTTCGCCCCATATTAGCTGTTTTGAAGGGAGTATTATCATTTCAGATATATGTACTACTCCTGCAATAAAAGGAAAGTTTAGTACTTTCATAAACGAAATAAAACTAATTTTTCCTATTCACTTCAATACAGTTCGTGGTGGAGGGTATAAAAAGTTCGGCCCGGCCGAACTTAACGCTTTTCTTACTTGTTTTTAAATATGTTATATCCACAAAACTACTGAACCTATGTTCCTGAAATTTGCAGAAAATACGTAAGGCTTGCCGTGGTAATGTATATTTCATGAATTTCGGAGGAGGTGGGGTACCTTTTCCACGCCTTTCTTTTAGACGCTATATGTATATGCCAAACTTATGATCATATCGGTTTCTGCATTAATTTTGCCCTAGGCACATATTTGAAGCCAAAATTCCGGACCACGTCCACTTTTTAAATAATTTTCGAGACAATGGTGGTTGCTATCATGTGTTCTTACTTGGGGCCCGAAGTCCCGACAACGGCAACTTTTTATACCCTACACCAATATGTGGAGGTTTGTTTTGGCAAAAATTCATGTAACACCGCGAAATATCGGTCCTAGACCCCCAATGTGGTATACCAATCTTCATGTCTCGACGAGATAAAACGAGTTGGAGATGTGTGTCGGTCCGTCTGTCCATTATAAATTGTAATCAAACTCCAGGCCGCAATTATGGACCGATCGTCACGAAATTTTGCATGGAGATCGGGTTCAGGCCAGAATAGACACCTATTGTTATATATGATGATCGTGAAATATTTAGCGGGTGAAATGGACCAAAAACTTAATTTTTATAAATTTTTGTAGCTGCTCTGTAGGTCGCAATAATAGTTCGATCGCCTCAAAATTTTAAATAAGGTAGGGGTATATGACAAAGTAGAAGCCTGCAATTTGAGATGATGATCAGATAATATTTAGAGGGTTAAATGGACCACAACTTTTGTGTGAAAATTGTGAAAAGTAAGCTATACTTGGAAAATAAAGTTTTGACATTTCTATTGATGCCAATTGTGTTGGTGTACATGATATCAGAGATACAGCCTTATATATCCAATTATTTGTTTGTAGTGTAATAATAAACACGCTAGAGGTCGCAATTATAACTCAATAGTCATGAAATTTTGCACGAGGTAAGAACTTTAGGTCGAAGAAGATGCCTACAATTTTGGATGATGATCTTATATTATTTAGCGGGTGAAATGGACCATTACGTTTGTATGGAAAACATAAACATTTTATATTTGGTCCATATTTTAAATCCTGCAGGCATATACAGCCAAAGTAGCCTACATATGAAAAAAGAACGACTGACCTTTCCACTGATACAAATTGCAATAATGAGTTTGGTAGATAACGGCGCTACTGCCTAATATAAAATGGGATTTCAGTAGAGAACAACATTTTCCTCCGATGCTATAAATTGTCTTTATCATGACAGAGAAATTCCCAGTTTGTGCATTATTGCAAATTACGTGGAGCCCAAGCGTCCGTTTAAACGGACGTTTTTATTTCTTACGCCAATTTCTTTATTTAGGTCGATGCTTTGTGTAAAACTATTTGTGATGACTTAAAACACGTCACAATTTATTGGGTATGTTCTGCGACACACTTCACCTCTCACTTCACGCATAAAGCATTTTGTTCACCGAATTTACTCCTATTTTTTGCGAATTTCTTGGGGCTAAGATTTATTAAGGTATTTAAAAAGAAGAGTACACCCTAGTCCGTTCATAAAATTCTCGAAAACTAAGCATAATTTGGGGAACAAAATGCTTGAGGCGTGAAGTGAGAGGTGAAGTGTGCCTCAGAACATACCCGTTAATGTTGAAGTGATTCACTCCAATTTTTAAGTTTATAGTGCTTGTTTGTGCAAAAAATGAAAAAATATTCAAAATTAAGAAAGAAAAGAAAGAATATCGAATATTAAAAAATCGCGTTAGGATAAAGATAAGGGGCAGGGACGATAATAAATCGTAATCATTGGGCTAAAAAATTCGGCAAAGTCCGTTAGAGAAAAGAAAGGTTACAGACAAAAGCTGTTGATAAATTTAAAATCCTCAATAAACAACTCGGTTTGATTATAAAGCAGAAAGTCCAAAAAGTTGTCATTAAAAATCAATGCGGCAACGCGGACCCGAGTTTGCTAGTTTAAGAAATTAAAATGTCACTTAAGCGTATTTGTAATTTAAGGAAATCTTTCCACATGACAATACAACGTTTTGTTGTTTCAACTACAACGTTTCCTATAAAATGAGCGTAAAGAGCACAAATGGCAATAAAACCAAAACGTTTTATTATATTCTTTGTTCTCATGGAAACATGTTGAATAAAAAGAATACAAAAAGAAACCTTGTAATGCAATATTTAGACACAATTGTGCACAATAGAATGAATGTTAAGCTGTTATGAAAACCTGCAACGACGATGGCGACAAATATTTTAACAACCCTCTGTGTAAATAACTTTTGTGAATGTAAAATTATACATACAACTATAATGTTGGTATGACATGTATTGTTTTAAATTTTTCTTGTTATTTGATATGGAAATACATAATTATAGCGGTTATTAAAACGGTTTGCATTAACTTAAAAACAAAGTGATTTTAGTTAAGTCCGTCGTTACTCTGTTGGTTGAGGGTAGCACAATAATTGGTATTGTTTAAGTTGCGGAGATTGCAGTTGTTATATTTAGGGGAAAAGAACCAGTTTAAACTTCTACAAACTCTTTAATTTTCGTTATTATCTATTTGAACAAATTCAAGCTTATAAGAGGCCGGTCTCATAGCTATCTGAAACTACAGTTTTCTCTGCTATATTTGTACATAATCAGTTTGGTCATGTACCTCTTTAAACAGCTTGTTATATTTGTTTAGATCCTCCTCCAACAGAATATTCTGCAGATTGGTCGAAACTACCCTGGAGTACTTTACATTTATCTGCACAGCTTTAAGCATCGTCGATCAACTTTTTGACTACATCAGTTTTCTGGTCTTCATCAATCAGAGCCTGATAACTCCACGGTGTCCGGTTCTATGCACAGAACTGATTCGGTGGAATCTTCGACCATATGCCATGACCTCAATGGTGAGATGTAATGAATGTAGTTATTGGGTGCACTTCAAGTTCAGAAAGGACGCCACCTGGATATGATTAGTCCAAAGTGAGAGTGGAGTTAAGTGAGTTGGGTTGGCTGGACAGTTAAAAAGGTGCAGCGTAGTATGCTTGCCATCAATCTTAGCCCAGTAAAAATCTTGTTCTTTAGCTGCCACGGATGGTGGATGATCTTCGAGGACGACGTTCACACTATAGGCTCCTAAAGCCTCAGCGACTGCATCAGTGTGAATATCTCTCAAACCTGCCTGGTAAGATTGTTGATAAATGGCTTCCCCTTTGTATCTCTGGACCTCCCTCTCCAGATTACGAAAATCCTCCCTGACTCGCCTGGCCGGCCGAGACCTATGCATTAGGTTGTGATTTGGATGGTCTTGCCTATAACATCCAAGCAAATATTGCATCGACAGCATCCTGTTATGCCGACACCCCAGAACATGCAAATGGTCCATTGAAGACATGAGAAGACACCCTGCTGCTCTTCTCAGGGCTGCATTCTGGGAGATTTGCAAGTTATCCCATTGCGTATCACTTACGTTGACAAACCACGCGGACGCCACATATCTTACCACAGATGGACCTATGGCGTTGTATGTGGTTAATAAGGTTTCTTAATCCGCACCCCAAGTGCTGCCGACTAGGAACATAGGATCTTGTTCCGGTTTCCCATTTTATCGCACATAGCTGCAGCATGCTCGAACGACTTATACATGCTATCGAATGTAACCCCTAGGACTTTGGGGTAGTTTGTGGTCGGAATTGTTGAATTGAGCTTCATTTGGGCCGTCCATGTGGTGAACAGTGTTGCTGTTGACTTAGTGGTGTATATTTATACCCTACACCACTATGTGGGGAGGGTATTATAAGTTGGTTTTGCCCAAATAGTTTGTAACGCATCGAAATAATAGTCGTGGACCCATACTTATATATACCAAAATGAATGTCTCGACGAGCTGAGTCGATCTGGCTATGTGTGTCCGTCCGTCAGTCCGTCCGTCCGTCTGTCCGTCTGTCCATCTAAACCTTGTAATCACGCTACAGGTCGCAATTTTGATCGGATCGTCACGAAATTTTGGGTGTTGGTGGGGGTCCCAGAGGGGAAGAAGCCTATTGATTTTGGTAATGGTCGGATAATATTTAGGGGTCGGAATGGGTAAAAAACTTATGTGGATAAAAAGACAACGTTTTTTTCCAAAGCGAATATCTCAGCTTATATATGGGCTGTACCAAAAGCAAAACTTGAAAATGAAAGTAGAAAATATCACCTTTCTAATGATGTAAAGTAGGTTCTTGTAGGTGATCAAACAGCGAAGATATCACAATAGTCGCAAATAAACCCCAAATTTTCATGTTTGCGATTTTAGTTATAATGACGAATATCACAGCTTTGGCTGGGGACTTTCCAAAAGCAAAGTCTGACTATGATAGTAGAAGATTCCACCTTTACAATAATGCAAACTAGGTCGGCGTAGGTGACCAAATAACGGAGATATCGCAATATTCGATAATACATCCCATTTTCCCATTTTTTGGAAATCACGCTACTGGGCGCAATTTTGATCAGATCGTCACGAAATTTCGAGGGTTAATGAGGGTGTCACAGAGGAAGAAGTCTATTGATTTTGCTGATGGTCGGATAATATTTAGGGGTCGGAATGAGCAAAAACTTTATTTGGAGAAAAAGTCAATATATATAAAATATCACCTTTACAACAATGTAACGTAGGTTGTCGTAGGTGGTCTAACAACGAAGATACGCAATAGTCGCTAATAAAACCCAACTTCTCATTTTTGCGATTTTAATAATAATGACGGATATCACACCTTTGATTGGGGACCTTGTAAAAGCAAAGCCTGACTATGAAAGTAGAAAATCCCATCTTTGAAATTATGCAAAATAGGTTGGCGTAGGTAGTCAAATAATAGAGATATCGCAATAGTCGTTAATGCATCCCTGTTTTCCACTTTTTCTGCAATCACACTATAGGTCGGAATTTTGATCGGATCATCACGAAATTTTCTCACAGAGATAGAAGCCTATTGATGTTGGTGATGTCGACAGTAGTCAAATATAAAATTAAATATTAATTATTTTGGTTCAGTTCGCCTTAAGTCATTTGGTATAAAAGCCAGATAGGTGAAAACTTTCGTATCTCCATAAAAGAAATGTTTTCGAGTGAAAAGATTATTCACAGAGGTGGTGGTGTAGGGTATCACATAGTCGGCCCCGTACCGACTATAGCCTTTTCTCACTTGTTTTATATTCCTTGCGTGGAAGATCTCAACAAGATCAATGAGACAGGCGTCACCAACATTAGACTGAGGGGAATTTTGCCACCTTTTTAGTACAAGGCAGGTGTACATACCATTGCACTACGGTGTATATATCGCCGATGAATAGCTGTACCTTGCGTTATATGCTCAACATTATTTCGCTTTTGGAGAGCAATAACCGTCTGGTGTTAGGGGACTTCAATGCCCATTATCAGCTTTGGCATTCCGTCCATGGGTTACAGCGCTGGCCATGCAAATGCATAGCTTCACATTTTGGACGGCGAATGATGACGCTAATATTGCCACAGCTTCCTATCATCGTCCCTGTAAACGGACGATCCGACTTTATAACCTCTGACCGCCTTATTTTTCTGAAACATGGAAAAGCTGATCGGCAAGGATTCAAAGAATTTAACTAGCACCGCTTCAGGGAGCTGAGAGATTTTTCCGGGACCTGCTGGTTGAATACCCGAAATCAGACCAAATGTTCCAGCAGAGGCGACGGGACTAGCGAAGGAGCACGATGAGCTTCGTCGTACGAACCCTGAGGAACCAAGATTTAGTGAAATTACTCTTGAAGTCAACAGGCTAGTAGTCGAACAGAAGAAAAGGCGTGACATTAACAGATCCAAAGAGGTTTGAGTGTTATTATATCCGGCAGTTTATAGAGCACCCCAAGAGTAATAGGGCAAAGAGGAGTGTGTTACGTCGTGTTAGAAGCTGATCGGAACAAGAAGCTTTGTTGACCTGTTATCACGCAATAAACCGGTCTGTGGAATATTTTATACCCCAAATGAAAAGTAACCACCAAATTTCAGGCATATCGGTGGAATATTGAGGCCACAACCTTCAAAATACCGAAAATCGGGAGGTACTGTCCTATGGGGGCTATATGAAGACGTGGACCTATACCTACAAATTTCCGAGGGAAAGTTATATACAACGAAGACTAAATACCAAATTGCAGTCATTTCGCTGTGATAATGAGGCTAAAACCTTCAAAATACCGAAAATCGGGAGATATCGTCCTATGGGGTCTATATCAAAACCTGGACCTTTATAAACATTTTATGGTAGAAATATTTCTAAGCCTGTGAAAACACAAAATACAACCTTACAACCGATTCTGTTGTCAAATGGGACTAATACATTCAAAATATCTTAAAGTGACGCGTACTATATATGGGGCGTTATATGGGGGCTCTACCAAAACGTGGACCTATATAAACAAATTTTCTTAGAAATGTTTTTTAGCCTTTGAAGACACAAAATATCAAATTACAGCCAATTCGGTGCTCAAATGGGACTAATACATTCAAAATATCTTAAAACAAGTAAGCAAAGGCTATAGTCGGACAGGGCCGACCATACGATACCCTACACCACTACCCTGCGAGTTAGCTTTCAGCAAATCAAAGTTTCTTTTGGACAAATAAGCTCATTGCAAGAATTAAATTTTTGGAGTCTGCAACCTTATCACATTAAGTTTAAATAACAATAAAATAATTGTTCCACAAACATCACAGAAGGGACAGGGCGTGCATCATGATTCATATTACAGCAATAGTATGGGGCCTACTGTTTATCGCCGAGTCCGAAAGGCATGTCTTAAAACACCACCTGTAGAGAAGTTGTACATGGTTGAAATACTCAGGAAATGTCGCCAATTTTACTGAGGGGTATTTTGCCATCGTTGGAAATTTGATGTTTGCTGGCCGGTAATCGAACGCCCGACCTTCAGCGTGCAAGGCGGGTGTGCAAACTTAATTTTTTGCATATTTTGACATATTTGCTAAACCACATGCAAGACTTTGTGCCCTAAATATCCCATCGAATTGGCTGAAAGTTTGTATTAAGTATTCGTTCATCACAATTTTAGACCTGAAATTTATCGGTATAGGTCCAGGTCTTCATATAGCTCCCATAGAACCGTACCTACCGATACCCGGTATTTTTAAGGTTGTGGCCTCAATATCAAACTGAAATGGCTGACATTTTGTATTCAGTCTTCGATGGAGGTAAAAAAAACTTTCCACCTGAAATTTGTCGTTATATGTCCACTTCTTCATATAGCTCCCATAACCAGAACCTACTGATTTTCTGTACTTTGAAGGTTATGGCCTCAATATCCCTCCGAATTGGCTAAAATTTGGTATTAAGTCTTCATTGGGGGTATTAAACTTTCCATCTGAAATTTGTCGGTATAGGTCTAGAAAATTGGCGTCGTTTAGCAATTTCTGCTACATCTTTAAATTTTGAACAATTGGACAGGTAATATGATAGGGTTCCACACAATTTGTAAGAACTGGGAATTTGTCTGTCATGACAGAGAAAATTTGTAGCATGGGAGGAAGATGTGGTTCTCTTCACAAAACTCATTATATCTTATATAGTAGGTCCGTTACTAAGCACACATATTGCAGTTTTCATTAGAGGAAAGATCGGTAGTTAATTTTTCATATATAGGCGACTTTGCCGGTATATGGCCTCCAGGGATTCAAATATGGACCAAAAATAAAATGTTTTTATTTAGCATACAAAAGTAATGGTCCATTGCACCCGCTAAATAATATCAGATCATCACCAAACATTGTAGGCATCTTCTTCGACCTAAACCCCTACCTCGTGCAAAATTTCGTGACTATTGATCTATAATTGCGAACTCTAGTATGCTTTTGATTACATTACAAGCAAAACACTTTCTGCTACATCTTTAAATTTTGAACAATTGGACAGGTAATATGATAGGGTTCCACACAATTTGTAAGAACTGGGAATTTGTCTGTCATGATAGAGAAAATTTGTAGCATGGGAGGAAGATGTGGTTCTCTTCACAAAACTCATTATATCTTATATAGTAGGTCCGTTACTAAGCACACATATTGCAGTTTTCATTAGAGGAAAGATCGGTAGTTAATTTTTCATATATAGGCGACTTTGCCGGTATATGGCCTCCAGGGATTCAAATATGGACCAAAAATAAAATGTTTTTATTTAGCATACAAAAGTAATGGTCCATTGCACCCGCTAAATAATATCAGATCATCACCAAACATTGTAGGCATCTTCTTCGACCTAAACCCCTACCTCGTGCAAAATTTCGTGACTATTGATCTATAATTGCGAACTCTAGTATGCTTTTGATTACATTACAAGCAAAACACTCGATATATTAGGCTGTAACTCTGTTATCTGACCACATAAATCAACATAATTGGCATTAATTGAAAGGGCAAGAGTTGAACTTCCAAATATTATTTATCTGGGTGGAATGTGTGGTCCATGAATCAAGATATTACCGGTATATTAAAAATTTTCACAATTTTCACACAAAAGTTGTGGTCCATTTAACCCTCTTAACATCATCCGATCACCATCTCAAATTGCAAGCTTCTTCTTTGTCATATAATCTTACATTATTTAAAACTTCGAGGCGATCGGACTATAATTGCGACATACAGAGCCGCTACAAAATCGGATAAAAATTTTGTTTTTAGTCCATTTCACCCGCTTAATATTTCTCGATCATCACCAATAAGAATAGGGATCTATTCTGATCTGAACCCGACCTCCATACAAAATTTCGTGACGATCGGTCCATAATTGCGGCCTGGAGCGTGTTTACAATTTATAATGGACAGACGGACGGACGGACGGACGGACGGACAGACACACATCTCAAAATCGCTTTATCTCGTCGAGATATGAAGATTGGTATACCACATTGGGGGTGTCCGACGAATATTTCGCGGTGTTACATGAATTTTTACCAAAACAAACTTATAATACCCTTTTCCACATTGTGGTATAGGGTATAATGACGCGTACTATATATGGGGCGTTATATGGGGTCTATACCAAAACGTGGACCTATGTAAACATTTTATGGTATATATGTTTCTTAGCCTCTTGAAACGCAAAATGCAAAGTTACAACCGATTCTGTGGTCAAATAGGACTAATACATTCAAAATATCTTAAAATGACGCGTACTATATATGGGGGCTATACCAAAACGTGGACCTATATAAACAAAATTTGGTAGAAATATTTTTTAGCCTCTAAAGACACAAAATGCCAAATTGCAACCAATTCGGTGGTCAAATGGGACAAATATCCTAAAATTTCTTTAAAACGACGACGCGTAACGCTTCACTTTGTATGGGGGCTATACGAAAACGTGGACCTACATAGCCCGCTTTCAATACCAAAAGTCCTACATACATATTATAGATTTTACCAAAATTTCATCCACCTACTTCAATCCGTTCGGAAGCTAGAGTGATTTCCACAGACGGACAGACGGACGGACATGGCTATATCGATGTAGAATTGCACGCTGATCAAGAATGTATATAGTTTGTGGGGTCTACAATGATTATTTCCCTCCTATGGTGGAGGGTATAAAATAACTAGACGTGGTCAATGTTTCTTTCCATAAAAAACCTAAGTTGGGCTATGACGAACATTTAAAAAAATTACCCAAATCGGACCAGCCGTTCTCAACCAATGCAATAACCAATGAACGAACTTTTATTTTTATTTATAAAGATATAGCATTTTTTAAATATGGCATAGGGGTGTTACCCCGCTCTCTTCGAAATTTTACAGAATATTCATCCTATTTTCACCGGAGGCCATCCCTGTACATAAATGGGCCATTGGTTTTGCGTTTAGCACTTGAAAATTTCACATGTAATTCGAAGTTTCCTATTTGCAATTGTAGTTAAATTCATAATAGAATAAAACACCAAAATAACAGACACATAATATATCAAATATTCGCCCTACCCACGCTAAATCCTAGAGAGCATCCATAAAAATCAGATTGAAAAAATTCACCCTTTCATGGACTGTAATTTGGCCACGCTATGTGTGTGTTTGGCACTTCAGCAAAATTGAAGTAATATAGATTAGGTTTAGGGTTCTGCAACTGCCGTTCTAATAGAACAGGTTCGAATATGGACTATATCGGTCCAATCCTTCGGGTACCTCCCAAACAAATGTCGGAAAAGTGCAGTTTAAGAAATGCTGTCGAATCGCTTTATTTTATTTTGCAACAACTTGTATTCACTGCCCCCATTACGACGATGCAAGTTTTTTAAGGGGCTACACAGAAAAAAATATGTAACCATTTGATAAAAAAAATCAAAAATCTGATTACTTTTTAATTGATTTTTGCCGATAAAAGTAATGTTCATATTGACAATCGTCGATAAAAAAATTTGTTGTTTTCATTAGAAATTATTTTGATAAAGCAATTCTCATATTAACTAAGAATTTTGTTGAATTTTATTTTTTTGTTTCAAGCGATAAAATATATTTCATATTATCAAACTGGTTTATCGATTTTTTAATTTTTCTTTGATAAAAAAATTGTCGCATATACAATAAGGTTTGTTAAATATCGATAAAAATATGTTCATATTTACAATTATTTTGTTGATTTTTTTTGTTAAATACAAACCCAAAAGCCACAAAATGATAGATACATACACACATTTATAAATGGTGGTTATTGTTTTTTTTTTATTGAAATGAATGGAATGCCAATTGCAAAACAACAACAGACGCAAAACAACTACATACACAATTATAAATCATACAATAAATAAATGAAAGAAAAACGTAATGAAAAAATTTATAACAAAAGTAATAATTTAGCGTCACGCTTGAATTTAAATGAAAGAAAACAAATAAAACACTTTTATATATAAAATACAGGAATCTCGTTGAACGCTTCTCGTTAGTTGTGAAATAAAAAATAAATTATCTGTTAAATTAGAAATCATCAGCGGAAAATCGGCATCTGGAATAAAATGTAATAAATAGGTGCATCATATTTCAAATATATAAAATAGTATTACCGTGCAATTGCTTCTTCGTCCAATAAAATATTTCGATTCTCCTTTTTTCCGTTTTTTGCATTACATTACAAAATTTGGTTCCTCATATAATGTATAAGCCAGGATTTTGGAGTCGAGGTATTTTTGGCTCGACTCCGACTCCGACTCCAGGCGAGTTTTTTTCACGACTCCGGCTCCGATTCCGACTCCGGGTCGACTCCGAGAGTGAATTCCTATACCACTAAACATTTATAAGATGTGCACAAATTTAACTTTTTCCTATATTTTGGCCTATATAGGCTAAGACCATGTTTATATTATAGCCTTTTGCAGGGTTAACCATTTTTATGAGGATTTATTTGAGGAATTTCCCGAAATACATAAATATACGGTATTTTTTGAGAAAGTAACGGGTAAACTGATAAAGGACAATGAAAACGTCACAGTGTCGATTTCTTGGATATGGGAAACCTACATATTATTTTCGGTGGAACATTTTTGTAGAAAATTTAATTTTGTTTTAATTTTTGAGTTCAAGAACAAAAAGGACATGAAAGAACTGAGCTAGAAGGACAGCATATTTGACAGAAAGGTTCCTCATTCCATTTAACTGAAAACATGTCATCTAAAAATGATGAAACAATATCTCCAAACAGAGATATAAAACTATCTTCTCAATGATTGATGGGGGTCAATCAAAAAATTTATTATGTCATATCTCAGAAATTTCAGCTATGGGGTCCTTTGGAGTTCTCAATTGGGGCTTTCATTCCCAAAAGGAATTTTCCTCCCCCAGATCATAACTTCCATTTTGTGTCACAGGGTACTCAGTAAGGTTTCCCATAGAGACCACAATGTCTTTAATAGAAGTTAAGGATGGCTTCTCATATTTGCAAAAATGTAACGAATCAATCGGATCAACAAAATAGGGATGAATAGACTACACTTCAAGGATAATAAATATCCTGTGAATTGTCCTTTAACTTAGTATAATATATAATTTTCATTATATAGTTTCTTATAGATTTCTTTTAAAATAAATAATGATTTAAAAAAAGTTATTGTTCCATATTTAAAGTTATATTTCTATAACGTGAAAAAAAATTTGGCCGGAGTCGGAGTCGAGTTATTTTTCGACTCAGACTCCGACTCCAGCAAAATTGCTCGACTCCGACTCGTAGACTCCGACTCCGAAACCCTGGTATAAGCACCATTATTTACACATAAACACTGATTTTTTCCACACTTTTCGATCTGATCACAGCAAAAGTCTTTAACAAACTGCCACCAAACTGTTGGTTAAAAAAATAAATGCTTCTTGCGAACACAACATTTTTTTCTTCCCCTCTTCTTTTGTTAGGTTCATAAAAACAACAAACCAAAGTTTTAGTATATATGCAAGCATTCGCCGTGGCAACAAGAAGATACCCTGTAGGAAATGTCAATAGTGAATCTATACTGACTTACTACTGACATTGTCAACAGTACTACTGACAAACTGTAGACAACTAATGTAATTTCCTATAGACATTTTGTATGAACGTGTCATTCGAAAGTCAGTACTGACATTGGAACTAGTATGTCAGTAAGTAGTTCCTGAGAAACCATGTGTTGACATTGGAGGTAGTGAGTCAGTATAGACATTGGAGGTAGTAAGTCAGTAGAGACATTGGAAGTAGTGAGTCAATAGAAAGGGTCATATGGACACATTGGTACCAAATTTTTCACTATTAAGTTTTTTGGCCTATTTGGAACCTTTTATAAATTAAAAAGCTATATAGTGTGTTTAATAAGAGGATGAACTGAAATTGTATATTTTATATAAAAAAAAACATTTAATTATAAAAATATTAAAAAGTACAAATTGCATATTATAGTCTTTTTTATCTTTATAAAGGACTAAGACCAAGATTCCACATAAGCACAAAATTAGTAAATAAAACCAATTTTTTCAAGGCTGGCTAAGCAATAATAAAAAATCGTTTTCATTGTCGGAAATATCATCGCCTTTTCATTTTCATGGCCATAAGAATTGTTGTGATTTATCAGCTTAAGATATTTCTTCTTCTGCTGAACTTAACGTTTTATCAGGCGATTCGTTGAATATTGATATAACATCTAGGAATTGAAAATAATAAACATGTATAAATAAGCATAAATAAACAAAATGTCCTTAAATTTGCTTACATATTACAGCTGTATAAACATTGGAAAAACACATTATTATGCCGTGTCCAAATATCAGATGTAAGTTGCGTTCATCATTTCCAGCGAGACGGGACAATTTATTCGTCAGGGTCCACAATATTCTCTAAAGATTCCATAAAATGTCTAATTGTCGAAGTTTCACCACAAATGCCCCCTCAGAATTTGTAGTTTGATATATGTAGATTTGTCTATTTTTTCACTTGTCTGTTATTTTCCTTTCCTAATTTCCTTTGCCCATACTTGTTGTTATTAAAATTATATATTTTATTTGTTTTTCACAAAAACACTTTTTTTAACGAACCGCCAAAATTATTTTACGCCAAACAATTAAGAAAATGAAGAAAAAATAAGAAGAGGCTTCGTTGGGCAATGCTTCTTCTTATTAAGATAAAAGTATCAATTCTTGACATCCTGTTGACAAAGTGTTGACTTTGTCACCATAATAGTAGACAAAGTGGTGACATGTCGACACATGTACCCATGCTTCCTACAGGGTAGATAAACTAAACGCCACACAAACATAGCAACGACACACACAAACGCAGTACATTGTTGTAGCAGAAAGCCTCTCTGTGCCATAAAAAGTTATTTTTTCTCGCTCTTGAGAGCGAGAACATGTGACAAACGTTGAAAACCATTATAACAACAAATATTGGTTAAAAAACTTAAACAAATTTCAATGAATTATTTGTATGAACTCGTTTATCGGTCGCTTTTTGGTAACATTTTCATGTTTGATAAATATTTTCCCAATATATTTGAAATATTTTATCGACATTCAACAAAAATATGGTGATGAAGCTTTTAATCAAAATTTTCGGGGTGTCTGTGCAGTCCATACTTTTTGAGAAAATCTCGAATGCTTAAAAACCCCCTACGGCCACCATATGTAATGCGGATGACAATTTCCTAACTGGATACCGGGATCGTAATATTTCTGCAAATCATGGAGAAAGTTCGAAGGTGGTACTTATCGGTCCACTCTTTCCCCAACTAAGGTTCAAAAATATTCGCGAACATGGTACGCGCGATATCTAATAAACGGACTATTCGTCGACAAATTTCACCTATTCGGGGACTATAATGTATCCAAGCCATGTCGGATTTTTTACCACTTCACTCGGAGACCAGCGGTCCATTGTGCTCATCCCGAAAATAGTAAAGAAGCATAGAAGGGGGAAAGGAAAGGAAGGGAGAAAGACAAGAAAGATGTAGGAGGAGAGTAAATAAATCATAGTGGTATGGAAGAGAAAGAGGTATTAATTGAGCTGTACGAGTCTAAATTAACAGGGCTATAGGGTCTACGGAGGAAAATGTAGAGAGTGTTACCATCTTGTGCACACCAAAGCAGTCTATGTCTTTCGACAGGCAGTCCAGGCCACCGGCAGAGTAGTTGCTCATTTGCTTCCGTCTCTTCCATATCCTCACATAGCCTGTAATTCTCAATATGGTTGTCCTCCCACTTACTTGTCATAGATCTCACATTAGATCTATCCACACAGCTATTCTGATTTCTGACTTACGTAGTGAGAGAAGGGACGCAGTCCTATGTCCTGAGATGGCCGGCCAGATTGACTACGATACCTTGCCGAATCCTTACGGTTGCATCTGCATAGAGTTTACCGAGTTTACTGAGGATGAATCAAAGCGAATCAGCTATTGATTAACAATCTCACATCTCTCAATATTGCATTGCTCTGGTATCCACCAAACAAACTTAACGGCTATTACAAGTTTTTAAGGTAAAGGATCATAACGCTTTAGAGCAGCATGATTATCCATTTTTGCAGTGACTATCATATCTGCAGTGTCTGTCATTGCCATAGTTCTAAGACTTTCAGTACTGACACAACTTCTGCCTGAAAGAAACGTTCCAGTTGCTATTAAGTTTGTACGATCGCTGAATGTTCAGTACTTCACAATGCACCCAAGCTCCCATGCCTTCTTGCATCATCGACCCATCAGTTAAGATGGATAGGCTGCGCCCTCAGGGCTTATTACAGCAGAATTAAATTCCAGAATTGGCGAAATGTAGTCAATTTCTGCCGCCCTGTCACACAATATGGCTACCAATACCCTGTAGAACTTTATTGGCTCCGTCAACGCTGTTTTTGGGTTGGTGACTGCCACCGGATTGGGTATGAAATCTGTTAGATAACACTGTGCAACATTTTTAAGGTAATCTTGTGCAAACAATTCGAGCTGAGGATTTTTTTGAAAGTACAGACCCAAACGACAAAAACCCTATTTGGGTTTTGTTGTGTCAGATCCAGCTTGGATTTTATGCTCCCCAGAGCAACTGAGGAAGACACCTCTCTGTTTGAATAAGTGTCCATCACATCGTCCGACAGTGGGATGTATTCCCCGCTGCTCACAGGAGAACTTTCCCGACTTAGACTTAGGGACACACTTTCCCTGAGCTATTCTCTGCTCTGCGTCTGAATTGAGTCACCAACAGCGTTTGTAGTCGGCGTGGAGTCCTCGTCCCAGCCAAATTTGTGTCTTTTGCACCAGGTGCAGCATTGTCCGTACTTTATTATACACTAAGCCTTTGGGCTAACGAGGGTATATACACTTTCACTTGCCTCATCGAAATAATGGTTTTAGACCCCAAGGATGTTTAAACGAAACCCGCTTAAGACAATTTGGAGCCGACTTAGCCATGTCCGTTCGTCTGTCTGGCTGGAGCGCACGATAACTCTCGAATTGACCAACCAATTCCCTCCAAAATTTGGCCTTTGTAATGTTTTGCCCAAACTTTAAGTTCGAAAATGGTCCATATCGGTCCACTCCTTCGGGTACCTCCCTCACAAAAGTTCAAAACTTTTCGCTAAATGTATCCGCACGATAACCATTTTGGTCCACACTTTGCATACCGTAATATTTCTACCAGGCATAAATAAGCTTCGAACATGGACTATATCGGTCCACTCCTTCGGTTAAATCCCACACAAAATGTCAAACAAATGCAGTTTAAGACCTGCTTTCGAATCACTTTGATTTAGTTGCGACAACTGTATTCGCTGCCCCCATTCCGACGGTGTATGTTTTTTAGGGGCAAGTCCATACTTTTTGATAAAATGAATGGAAAGCTTTAAAAACCCCTACTGTCACCATATGTAGTGTCTTGTGCGCAAGACAATTTTTGAACTGCATACTGGGTTGTTCCAAACATTGAATATCGTAATATTTCTGCAAATCTGGGACAAAGATCGAAGGTGATATTTATCGGTCCACTCTTTCCGATACCTTCCGCACTAAACATGGTACGCCCGATATCTCAAAATCGGAACAACTTATTTGGTGTAAACTTTGGATCTAGTAATATCTTTTCCAAATCGAAAAGTGGTCCACTTCTTAGGTCCACAACAGTTTAAATTTTTTTTTTTTTTTAAGTGCAGTTGAAGCTCTTCAAGGATCTAAGGTACTCCTTGTGGTCCTGTTTACACCCATTTTATGTATTTTGTAAGCAGGTCCAGGCTTCCTGAAACAAGGGTCCAAAATTTCAAGATTTGTCGCAAAAGTGCAATTTAAGGACATGTCTGTGATTGTTTTGAATTTTTTTCGGTGCAAGTCCATGTTTTCTGAGATAGTGGACAAATACTTCCAAAGAACCACGTCAACCGACGAGCTGAGTATCCGATTTGTCAGACACATTGCACATTGTAAATTTTCTTCCAAACGTAAATCAAGTTCAAGAGGGTGTATATCGGACAACACTCACAAAATTTGAATATTTTCCTTAAGTGCAAGGTACTCCGATGGTTCTCCTTTTTTACCGAAGGTACTCCTTGTGGTCCCGTTTACAGCGATATTATGTTTGTCGTGGGCAAGGTCACACTTCCTGACAAACTGAAATAATTGGTAGGAGCGATATCTATCCATCGAAAAGAATGTCTCCTATATAGTTTAACCGTCCAAAATTCTGAAAATACCCTAAATACATAATTTTTTAGGAAAAAAAAAGAGTTTACATCCGCACAGGCTGAGGGCATACCTCTATCGGCAAAGCCGACAGATACCTTTTTACTGATTTTAATTTATTTAATTTAAAGCCCCGGTGTTAGGGGATCTCAATTTAGGTAGGAAGTCAGTACCTGATTTATGTCGCTCGCCCCAAAGATGTACTGTGAGATATTCCTCCTTTCTCAATCGAGCTTGGGACCGGCTTTGACGGTGTAGGATAGAATCTCTCTTTTAAGTGAAATAGTTGTATACAAAGACTCATAAGTAAATAAGTATGACTTATTTCTAGGGAATTATTCGGGCTAGTTGCTGCCAATTTGAAGTCTCTTCCGACAACTATACCACATATTTTATTTCTCATACCAAATCTACGTAAACATTTATGTAATGAAATGCTCTCAATTTTCTATATTGACTATGAAAATCTTTTTGAAAAATATTTACAAAAGTTGATCTTTGTTGTGTTATTGAAAACATAAATTATTTTAATAACATCGGCTCTACTGTATGATTTTGCATAATTAAATGAAAACTATGTTACGTGTGAATATTTGCGTTGATTTATTAAATCCATGTTGTATTACAGAACATTTTAATGATTTACAAGTTAATTGCAAATATTTATTATTGTAAAATGTGAAACGATAAGCCTGTTGTGTTGATATCATATTTCACATGTATGTACATATGTATGTAACTCGTATGTATGTATATATGTATATGGATATAACCGAAAACCAAACAGTTCGTGTATTCTTAACGCAGAAGTATTGCCTTTTGCGGGAACAAATGCATGCTTGTCAGTATCTTGCCTGAAATTATGTAAAGTAGGTCATTATAAAATTAAGCACATGCAAATATACAGATTAAAACACATCAAATTTATGATACGGGATATGTCTGAGAGTTCTGCATATATTAATTGTATGTATGTGCCAACATACACATAGTTTATCGCAAAAGTAGTATGCAGTCTTACCCAGCCAGCATTTGGAAGATTGTTTTTTGTTTTTTTTTTTAAATCCATTCCGGAGTTTTTTAAGAGTCCTTTTGATGATCAACAAGTGAGTTATTCAATTCACTTGTACGTACCGAACGGGGTTCGAAGGTGACTCACTCTAATGATTAAAAAGTGTCCAATTTAAAATACAATAACAATATGTATAGCAATTGAAAATAAATCATTGAAGCCTATAAAATGTGACTATCAGGCATGTCACAGAAACCAATTCCGATCGAAAGTGAAATTGATTCCATATTTAGCTTCTTCAGAAACCGAAAAATGAAAAATTCTTTCGGAATGAAACAACTTTTAGTTTATCAAGTGGAATTTTATTTTTTTTGGTAACATGTCACTTTAAAACACTCCTAAATCACTTAAAAATAATAAAAACATTGTTTTATTAACAAAATCAAATTTAATTTCATATTTTTTATTACTTTATTGAAATAATTCGCAAATTTCCATTATTTCTCAATCAATATAATGCCACATAATTTTTTTCGTGAAAATCACGAACAAAGATTTATCGTTTCTAAAAACTAAACAATCTGGCATTACGAATGATAACATAAAGCAAACATAAAAAAGAACAAAATAAGAAAGAACTCAAACACGGTATTTTTCAATGTTATGTCGATTTTTTGCGTCTCAATTACAGTAAAACTGAAAATCCAATAAAAATAAACATTCTTTTCGCACAAAAAAAAAAAACTTTCTTTAAACACAATATCTTCAGAATTCCCACTTCTACAGTGTTTTCTGCAAAGGCATATGTGTTTGTTTTGTTTCCTCTAATGTTGCCATATTAAAACTAAGAAATAAGATTTTCGGAATACACCAAATCGATCGAAATCTGGAGAAGATAAAACAAAAAACGATCGAAATGAAATTATGGAATTGAAACCGTTCCGATCGGAATCTGTGACATGCCTGTATTTTTTCGTTATTTATTGTCACATCTTGATCATCTGAAGATAGAAAAATGCTTAATCAAAAACAGATCATGCAGTTGTTTGAAAAGTGATTAGAATTATGCGTTTTCTGAACAGATTTTGAACAAATAGGTGATTAAACACTGAATGTTTTGTTTGGTTGTATATAATTCTCATATACACTTCCTAACAAACTTTTATATAAATGACACGTTTACTATTAATAGTTTTGAAAAAAACATGTCCAGGTTTTGCCAAAAGAAAACGAAGAAACAGTATACTTACCACCGCAACGTAAAGGGATAATTAACAAGTAAAAAATTATCTGTCGGCTATATGGGGATATATTTATGTTAAAAAATGGGTTGAAGCCACCATGTCTTTTTTTGTTTTCTCTCGATTCGTGAGTAAACCACACTTCTCTCCATTTTCCTGCCAAAGTAAAAGTAAAAGCAAACTAAATAAGGATCATCTCACTAATGTATTACTTTTCAATATTTGAACTGTTTCTACCATTAAATGATGCTGACATTTTGAAGCCAGATTTACAGTGTTTTTGAAATTTTCTTCTAATTTCATTCCGCAAACAGGTTTTTCAAAAAACCATATATAGAATTGTAGTTCTTGCGATTCTGAGTTATTTGATACGTATATTGTGAATGTAGTCTGCACAGCTTCACAGAAATCTGCATCCAAATTCGGAAATTTTGTGCGAACATTTTTCTAAAAATCATATTTTTCGGGTCTAATATTTTCAATTGTCTCTAAAATACCCCGTACTCCATTGCTCATTTTAGTTTTTTACGTTCTGGGTCCAATAAATCATTCCTCGTGAAAATCCATCTACTAAAACGCGAGTTACCAGAAATTCCAAAGTAGAAAAATCACCTAAAATAGTTTCTGAAAATATCGCGTATTTTATCGCGTTTTCTGCGGAT
Organism: Musca autumnalis; assembly: GCF_047663935.1. Taxonomy (NCBI): domain Eukaryota; kingdom Metazoa; phylum Arthropoda; class Insecta; order Diptera; family Muscidae; genus Musca; species Musca autumnalis. The sequence goes on from NW_027411866.1 coordinate 80,306,396, forward strand.
CGTTTCCACTGCAATGAAAAAACTAGCGCAGCATCTTCGTTTTAACGGAAACTGAGATATGAAAACTTCACAGATAAGGGAGCTACATTAATTTTATCCCAAAAAATAGTGTGTGATGCTACATCCACGGTCCTTGCTTGATCGCCTTCAAATAGATATATATCGATGTAGACTTTCATGGTGGACACTGAAATCGGATGCGGACAAAAATTGTATGGACTTTGCGCAAATTAACGATATTTTATAGGTTTTTTAATGCTAAGATGCAGCCGATGCTACATCTTAGAGTCCAAATTATATTTCGATATCTATTAAGTTGTATATATTTTTCGAAATATAATTTGGACTCTAAGATGTAGCATCGGCTGCATCTTAGCATTAAAAAACCTATAAAATATCGTTAATTTGCGCAAAGTCCATACAATTTTTGTCCGCATCCGATTTCAGTGATAATTACGCGATTTACGCGTATTTTAAAATTCATATAAATTAAAATGGGTTATTTGACCTCTATTTCCATTTCAGAAGCTTTGAGATATATCCTCATCAACCCAATTACCTTCCCTAATGGGAATGCTTTAATATGAATGTCAATAAAGCAAAATTGGGAGATTTAAACAAAATGAAGGAAGTATTCCTATAGATTTTTACAATATTTTCTACTACATAATGCACGTGAAAAAATATTTTTTCAAACAAAAAATTATTTTTTTGACCAAAATATGTGCTTATTTTGGCTGTAACATCGAAACTATAACACCAATCTGTATGATTATAGTCTCATTTGATTCGCCGTAAAGTTTTGATCCACAACAAATTTTTATGTAATTTTATGACCACTAAATGGGCCTTAATTGTGAAAAAAGTTGACTTATATTCAATAATTTATCAATTTTATGTACATTCCGCGAATTCTGTGTAACATTTTGATGGTACATATTATTCAATCTACTCGCTGAAGTCACTTCGATAGAACTTTTTTGTAGGAATTGTGCTCATTAAAATAATTAGCGTTTTTATAATATTTTCTTCCTTAAAAAGCGAAATAAAAGCGCCATAACTTTTGTATGCAACAACCAAAAATTGGCTCGCGAACAGATTCGTACTGGGAATTTTTTTCTTAACCTACATACCCAAAATCGCTGATGTAGCGCGAAAAAAATTATAATTTTTTCTGAAATGGAATATGAAATAATTGACAATATTCGTGATATACCGAAATTCATGTCCCGACGAGCTGAATCAATCTATGTGTGTCTGTCCCTCCGTCTGATCTGATTTGAATCTGATCACCTATGGTGTCAATATGAGCACATGCGTGCTCAATTTTTAATATTTGGACCGTTGACACCTTCTCGTTGTCAAATTGACTACGGGGTGCTCATTTCGACCACAAACGGTGTTGATACACTGTCGACAACGGACCACGTATGGTGTCATTATACCCTACACCACACAGTGGTAAGGGGTATTATGTCTTTGTGCATTTTTATGTAACTTACAAAAGGAAACGAAATAGACCCACAGTTCCTTTTGGGGATATACATATAATCACTTTCTGAGTCGATTTATGCGTGTCCGTCCGTCTGTCCATGTATTTTTGTTCGCAACATACAGGTCGCATTTTTTGTCCGATTCAGCTGAAAATTGGGGACTACAACTTTTTAAGCCATAGGAAGAACGCTATTGCTTTTGGTGAAAATCGGTTCAGATTTGGATATAGCTCCCATATATATTTTCGCCCGATTTCACGTATTTGCTGCACCAAACACGCTATATAAGTCCAATTTTGATGAAATTTTGAATGTGTGATTGAATTTGGTCTACTAATAAGTGCGCAAAATTATATTGAAATCGGTCCGGATTTGGATAAAGCTCCCATATATATTTTCGGCCGATTTCACGTATTTCCTGTACCACACACGCTATATATGTCCGATTTCGATGAAATTTGGAATTTCTGACTAAATTCAGTCTAGAAATAAATGAGCCAAATTATATCGAAATCGGTGCAGATTTGGATATAGTTCCCATATATACATATGTTCGCCCGATTTCACGTATTTCCTGCACAAAACACGCTATATACGTACGATTTTGATGAAATTTGGAATGTTTGACTGAATTCGGTCTTGAAATAAGTGTGCCATATTATATTGGATATAGCTCCCATATATATTTTCGGCCGATTTCACGTGTTTTCTGTACCAAACATGCTATATATTTCCGATTTCGATGAAATTTGGAATGTCTGACCGAATTCAGTCTAGAAATAAATATACCAAATTATATCGAAATCGGTTCAGATTTGGATATAGCACCCATATATATTTTCCGCCGATTTCGTGTATTTTCTGCTCCAAACACGATATATAAGTCCGATTTCAATGATATTTGGAATGTGTGACTGAATTCGGTCTGGAAATAAATGTGCCAAATTATATCAAAATCGGTTAACATCTGGATATAGCTCCGATTTATATTTTACATATTCACAGTGGTGTAGGGTATCATATAGTCGGCCCCGCCCGACTTTGATCCTTTCCTTACTGGTTTTATTTCGCTTTTTGCTGGATTTGAACACACGAACTTGTGCTTTGTAGCCGAACACAGTACACACTATGCCATGCGTATAAACATTAAGGGTTGTTTAAGCGAACCAAAATAATTAATATTTAATTTCATATTGGACTACTGTCGACATCTACTGATTAAAAGCTTCCCTGGTCTTCTTGATTAGCATTTTACATGTCTTTAATACACCAAATATAAGTAAAGGTATTTGTTAAAGTAAAAACTTCAAAATATTAAAATTGTCATAGCATAGCGCCTTTTGCGATAACTCTGATATTTTATCATAAACTAGAGAACCCGGCGAACTTCGTCTCGCAGTCTGTTAGGTATTGAACTTGATGACTTTTGTTCAGACATATAATACAATTATTGCTATCACGTTGCAGAGTATCCGAGACCAAGTGCAAATATTTTTTTGCTTTGAACAAATTAGGGCGATTTAGAATCTTTACATTGAGCAATTTTATTTGTGTGAATTGTCAGTCTGTCGGAGAGAAAGGGCATTAAAAGGTAAAGTGTTTCCGTTTTCCTCGACTCTCTCCTGTAAACTGACAATTACCGCTAGGGAAGGTGCCTAATGTAAATTAAGGTTAAGATACATTTTTTGAGTAAATAATGCATTTAGATGTAAATTAAAAATGTTGAAACAAAGTTATATCAGGTAATGCCGTGATTCAAGTGTTCAGTTTGGAACTTTTTTAGAAAAGTTAGTCCGGGTTGAAAAGATAAGTCCGATCGTTTTGTGGTGACCACCTTCATTATTCGTCTAAATTTCTTCCTGACTTTGTGGTGTACAAAAATGACACTCTTCTCGTGTAAATTCCCTGTTATATCCGATCTCCTGAATTCTACATGCAATTTGTGACATAAAATCAAACGTTATTAATACTACTATCAAGCTAGGTTGAAAGACGATTTAGAATCTGTGATGTAGTAAGAGATATTTTCCAAGTAAATAGAAAATTGAAATTGTATTTAATTTTTGCCCAATAATGACGAAGTTATTATTTATCAGATTTTAATTAATGTACTTAATTGAGCCATATGAACTAAATAGTTTTTATCAAAAAATGGTATCTAGCTAAGAGATGTATATCACACATCAACCTCTTAGAGACGATCGTTTTGGTAACTGGTTAGGTTTATCGCATCAGACATGTTAGATGTGGTTAGACAATTTTCTATATTCGGAAACTTGTATTTATACGGACAGTCTTGCTACTTATTCGCATGTACAATTTAAATTCGTTAACAGTTGATGCAAATTAATATCACCGTTCGATAGAGTCCATTTATCCGCTTAAAGCAAGCTCAAGCAATTGTTGCTAATATGGGTAGCTATTGGGTCCGGGATTTCATAAAAGGGGTGGGTCCCTTCTCGTTGAGATTAAATTATGAATATTTTTCGAAAACTTAATGTATCCATTTTCTATATCGAAATGAGTAAATGCTGAGATTTTCAATGGTTTAATTTTATATCGAACATGTGCTTTAATTTTAAAAACGCGTGAGTGAATTGGTGATATTCAAGATGGGTGGTCGCTATTTTAGATGAAGCAACTTCTACGGTAATTTGTTTTGGACGAAATCTTTAGAATCAACGATTTTGTATAATGAAACATGAGAATGTTATGAGTCTTATTTTTTATTGGCATAGGCAATTGTCATAATTAAATTGTCCACCGAAGCTGTATAATCCAGTAGTTGACCCAATAAGCTGGCAGTATTAAAAGAGAAGAGTGTGAGAAATAAGTAGCCAGTTGTGCAAACGTAAAAAAGCTCCATTCAAACCGCCATTTGGAGCATTTCTTCAAGAGCTTTGGTGTAGATTTGTACGTTGAAGTTCTGACTCCCGGCATTGTGATTGCGACCGGACCCGACCCGCTCCGCGTTCTGCCAAGATATTCATTTTACAAACACATGAGATTCTGCCTAATTTTCATAACGTACGGTTAAAAACTATTTCACGACAAAACAATGAGCAGCGAAATCTCTTTGCTTTTTGAAATCGATTAAATAATGGTTACACCGTGAAAACACTAACATCCGTTTGGACTAAAGTCACCTTTAATTTTCGCTGTTAATTTACATAAAGAATAGTTTGGATACAACAGAAAGCAAATTGTTTTTTAATTGATTTATTTAAATAGATTGTAAATAAAAATATCTCCAGAAAAAAATTACATAATAGAAGCACAAAAATGTCATTCGCTGTTGGTGCATGTACAATTTTCGCCAAAATCTGATCAAAAAAGTGTCACGGTATACTCCAAACGCAAAAGCTCGATTAAAATGTGTAGAAAATTTGACTTTATTCAAAAAATATTTTTGCAATTTTTTCGCATATTTTCGCGGTTTTTTAGGTTTTATCCTTTTCTGCCATGAGACCATTCCTAATTGGTGTGAATTGTCAAAATCTGTTCAGTCGTTCTTGAGTTATAAGCGTAGTAACTAACATCATCCTTTTGTATATATATAGATGCCACATTTTGTATTAATTTAAAGCTAAGATGGTTTAGTTTCATTATCAAGCTCCCTCTGTGAAATATTTCCAACAGAAGCAGAAATATCTGACATGGACAAAAATTCCATAAATTGGGATTACAACATCACAAGCATTTCACCAATTTTTGTAACGCTTTTGAAAAGTCTCCAACCAAAGCTGCGATATTCGGTATTATAATTAAAATCGCAAAAATAAAAAGTTGGGTTTTGTTTGCGGCTATTGTGATATCTTCGTTGTTTGACAACCTACGTTACATCGTTCGAAAGGTGATATTTTCCGTTTTCATTGTCAGGTTTTGCTTCTAGTATACAGAAGCTGAGATATTCGCTTTGGAAAAAAACGTTGACCGACCATGTTTTTAATGTAGCCTGTGGTGTCGTTCTTGTGTTCTTAGGAGTATAAATTTCGGTATCGGGTCGCATTCGCGTAAATATTATCTGATGAAAGGTGATAACGTCGGCTAACAGGTTTTTAGAAGAAAATCTGCAACTTTTAAAAAATACATGTTCAAATTGCGTGAAATAATTTTGATATTTTTAATTTTTGGTTGGAAAACCATCGAAAGCATATACATGTTTATAGACTGAATTTATGGAAAATTTAAGGGAGGAGTCAACGAAAAATATATGACGGCAACAGAAAGAAAACATATTAATAATATTTGTGCACGCGTTAACCAAATTAATAACTTCTGTGCGCAGGAAAAGACCAGAATCGGACTTGGTAGACTCTACGATACCCAAAACCACAATAATGAAATTAACATTAAATCGAATAAAAATATATATGGGATCTATATTTTGATCTGAACTGACTATAACAACAATTAAAAGACTATTCTCTTGCCTGAATTCGGCCAGAAGTTCCGAATTTCATATGGATTGGAATTATTTTACAAATTTGGTGCACAATAAACATCAAATCGGATGGAAAATGTGTATGGGGGACATATCCAAATCTGAACCGATATAACTTGGCAAACTTACTTTTAGTCCGAATTCCGTAACATTTTTCGAATGTGATCAATATTGGCCATACTTTTTGTTTTAGGCCCATCAATTACATGAACATACCCAAATCTGAACCGATTTCGATATGATAAATAAATTTCATCAAAATTGGACATACATAGCGGGCTTGATGCATCAAATACCTAAAATCTGGCGAAAATATATGTATGTGGAAAATATATCCAATTTCAATATAGTGTATGATTTCTTGATATATCCACTGCATCCACCTAAAATTGATGCTGACATTTTGAAGCCGGCATTTCGGGATTTTTGAATTTTTTTAATAATCCGGATGCCCAACAATGTAAAATTCAAAACTCATAATATGACTATAGAACTCGTGATTTTACATCGTTTGATATAGTCTCGATAATCCGGACACCACATGTTTCGGCGATGTCCGGATTATCGAATTGTCCGGATTACCGAGTAGTAATAAAAACATATAATTTTGAAGTTAAAATCATTAATAAGGGGTGTTTACTATATAATAATCTGACATCTAAGGCAAACGAATTCATATTAAGCAAATATCACGGGTTGCGACCATTTTAAGACTGAGATCTGCTTTCCTGACTACCAAATTTACTTCTTATATTCCTCTATCGAACCATTTATTTTTATACCCTATACCACAATGTGGAAAAGGGTATTATAAGTTTGTTTTGGTAAAAATTCATGTAACACCGCGAAATATTCGTCGGAGGCCCCCAATGTGGTATACCAATCTTCATATCTCGACGAGATAAAGCGATTTTGAGATGTGTGTCCGTCCGTCCGTCTGTCCATTATAAATTGTAAACACGCTCCAGGTTGAAATTATGGACCGATCTTCACGAAATTTTGTATGGAGGTCGGGTTCAGATCAGAATAGATCCCTCTTCTTATTGGTGATGATCGTGAAATATTTAGCGGGTGAAGTTTGGCGCGAGTAGACGTGTTTTGCTACACCTCCACAAAAAGATAAAAATACTTGGTTTACATTCGTTTGTTCTGAAAACTAGCCTGGCAATCCTTACAAAAAGCATATCCTGCGTATTAATTTCATAAAATAATAAGTGTGCCAAGCTTTATAGCTTAATTATTTAAATACTCGCAATAGACTTTGGCAAAAATAAAAACGAAAAAGTAATACCAAAACAATAGAAAACAATTGAGAGAATAACCATAAAAGTGAGAGTGAGTGTCAAACAGTCTCTCCCTTTCAAGTGTCAAACGCAACTAAAAACGATATTAACAAAACAAAAGCGATCCCAACAAAGCATAAATATCACGTTTAACAGACTCAGAGAGCTTTTTAACATTTTATACGTTGAAATAACACTGAAAAGCTTTTCAATACCGCCTAAAAGTATGCAGTAACATACACTGGTAATACTTATTAGTGTATCTGTGTACCTGTATAACAAGGAAGACTCTGACCGTTATTTTAAAAGTTTTGAATTACTCATTTTAAAACCAACATACATATAAACAACATGGCTGAACAGAATGAACTTGACTTTACTCAGGTTAACATTGATGACCAAAATGAACGCGTGGTAAGTGATACAAGGGCACCCAAACCCCTCAGGGACAGTCTCTTTCGAAGTTCACTTGGGAATTTATCAAAAACACCACGTTCATCTGATAGAGGGTTAAATGGACCAAAACTTTTGTGTGAAAATTGTGAAAATTGTTAATATACAGCTTATATCTTAATTCCTGGAAGTGATACTCCGGACAAGTGAGATATACTTGAAAGTGGAACGCTTGACCTTTCAATTGATGCCAATTATTTTGGTGTACATGATCAGATAACAGAGTTACAGCCTAATATATTCCGTTATTTGTTTGTAGTGTAATAAAAAACTCGCTAGAAGTCGCAATTATACATCAATAGTCACGAAATTTTGCACCGGGTAAGAGTAGAGGTCGAAAAAGATGCCTACAATTCTGAATGATGATCTGATATTCTTTAGCGGGTGAAATGGACCATTACTTTTGTATGAAAAATATAAAAATTTTATTTTTGGTCGATATTTTAATTCCTTGAGGACATATATATTTCGCAAAGTAGCCTACATATGGGAAAAAACTACTGACCTATCCTCTGATGTAAATTGCAATAAAGTGTTTGCTAGATAACGGGCCTACTGCCTAATATATAATGGGTTCTGTGTATAGAACCACATTTTTTATTGTCTCTCCAAAAGTTTATGTAACACCACGAAATATTCGTCCTAGACCCCTTATTTGGTATGCAAAAATTCATATCTCGACGAGATAAAGTGATTTAGCGATGTTTGTTCGTCCATTAAAAATTGTAAACAAGCTTAAGGCCGCAATTATGGACCGATTGTAACGAATTTTTTAAGGAGGTTGGGTTCGGGCCAGAATAGAAACGATTAGTTTTTGATGGTGATCGTGAAATGTTCAGGGGATGAAATGGACCAAAAACAAAATAATAACCCGCAAAATTTTAAACAAAGTTTGAGTTTATGATAAAGAAGAAGCGTACAAACCAACGTGAAGATCATATAATACTTAGCGGGTTAAATGGACTGAAACTTTTGTGTGAAATTGGTAAAAATTTCAATAAAGTAGCGGTTAAACAACGGAAGTATCAGTATTACATAAGTGGGTTTCATTACATTTTAGTTTGTGTGAACTAAATTTTCCTTTCCTGCTACATAAATGTCTTTGTCATGCTAGATAACTTTTTGGTTTTGGTCATAAGTATTATACATTACATCTTCGATATTTGATAAATAAATTTTCACAATCATTGAAAAGAAGTTCCGTGGAGAGTGATTGTCCAGGGATAGTGGTATAGGGTATCCCATGGTCAGCTCCGTCCGACTATAGACTTTTCTTACTTGTTTTTTTTTATACACGTGAAATTATTGTATTGCATTATAATTTACTCCTTGCTTAAAAAAATGAATAAAGGAAAAAAAAACTTCCTTACAACTGGTGTATATTAATTAAAAGTTATTTTAAGGATATAAACTTTGTAGTCCATGTACATATAATGATTTCCCTATTCCATGGGACACGAGCCTTTCTTGGCTCGCTATAGAACTACAGAATTCATATGCACTCATCTCATTATGGTGAATATTTAGCGATTTCTATGAACATCACCAAATGACTTCATCTCGTCGACGAACCAAAAAGAGATGTTTTTATATAAATATTTTAGCTTGTGAATAAGACAAAATGGAATTCAATTCTTTTGGTTGCATAATTACGAGAATGCAATACAACAATCCTTAGTCTTCAGTGATTTTGAATGTCAAAGAAAGAAAATAAAAGGGGCCAAAGGATTTTTTTAGTTTATTGAATCTATGGTATCCACTCGTTTCCTCGTTTAGTTATAAATCCCAATAAAAAGTAATCTATTAATCCCGACGCTTTAAATGATTTAAACATTTCTAGATAAAATGTCCTTGGAATACATTACATGGCCCAAGGGACTTTCTCACTATCCGGAGGGCGAATGAACTAATTCCTTCAGAGGAAAAGAACACGCAACATTGATCTTTCTGGGAACTAGGCTACCCAACATTAGGTTTTAAATACTGTTGCTTATCATATCCAGGCATCAATAGTTGAGTGATGAGAAAATCATTTGACAGATTCAGATAGTTAATTTCATATTGGCTGTATAATTGAATCAACACTGGCTAGCCAGAAAGCCGAGATTTGAACCGAAAACTTTGAAAAGCTTAATTTTTCTCATTTATATACCAATTGCTATTGCTAAAAACGAAAACGTCAATGAAATAAATAAGAATCTAATACTCAAAATAGGAAAAAAATTTTGGTGTCCGGATTATCGAGGTAAGAAAAATGTGTGATGTCCGGATTACAGTGTCCGGATTACCGCGTTGTCCGGATTAACGAATGTCCGGATTATCGAGACTATACTGTATATCTATAATGTATATTAATAGTAACTGGAGTCTAAAATTTGACGCGTGAATTTTCTTAAAAATGCATGAATTTCCTTTAAAAAAAATGCGTGTAAAATTTACAAGTGTCATTTAATTTCCTTTGAACCCCGCGTGAATTTAGTTCTTTCACGCTACGGATATAATGAGCCCTTCCGCATTCGGTGGATATAGATACCTTGAAAATAGAAAAATCTGCAAAAATATATTTTGACAAATCAGCGTAATAAGACGCGATTTTCTTTGAAAAATTTTACATATATTGAATCCTTTAAGTGCGATTAAAATATTGGCGAAAAAGCATGTCATAAATTACAAAGATACGCGAGTAATATGGGTTTTTTTACCAAAAATAGAATGGAGAGGCACATCCGCGGTTCTTAAAGAATCTATTTAAAATGGGTGTATATTAACGTATTTTTGATGGGTGCTACTGAAATCGGATGCGCATCAAATTCCAATGCACATTGCGCTTCTTTGAATGCGCGATATTTGAATGATTGTAATTTCAATATTACTCTTAATTTCCTATCCTTATACATTACACTATTGTGATTGTAAATGATATTTAGTGATGAAGTTTTAGCAGAATACATTCATTATTGTGTGGGATTATAGCGAAATAGTTGTAGAACTCCCAAATATTGTTTTTTCTAATTTTTCTAATCAAACCAAAAAATATATTTGGAACAACATCCAACAATAAGTTTTTCTTATTTGTTGTTTCTATAATATGCAATTTATATACACAATCTCTATAAATTTGGTTTCATATTTTTCTACGCATTGCACATTTTTTTTGCACAGAATAATAAAAAACACCCCAAGTCATCTGAAAATAATTAGTTTTTGCAAATAACGTTAGTATTCGTTGATTGGCGCAGTACCAAAGTTGACACTTTTTATGTAAAAATAAAACAGACTTTGTGCTGTAAAATATACAATTTTTGTTGTATTGCGCCGCTGCATAAGTATACAGAAGTGAGACAAAAGTTATTATGAATCGGGAAGCTGTTAATGAGTACTTTCATAATATTTACAAAAAGGTAGATCAAATTTGTAAAATTAGCGTAATAAAATCAATGTTTTTGTATACATTGAAAATTATTTTTTACAAATAGTTTTTAAATATACTTAAACTTTTAAAAAAATTTCCAAATATGTCCACCTCCAAATCAAATTTGAAAGATAGCAGGGGGTCTGTACTAATAAATTCAGAAGTCAAATCGTGCTCAAATTTGCCACAGTTAAATTAAAGTGGATTTTTCTATTTTAAGATGGGAGAATTTTTTGTAAATACCTGTTGTGACTGTACGTAGTATTCAATTGAAATAGAACGGTACTACCCACATCTATCAACCGATTTTCCTTAAAATTCATATTTAAGAGTTTCAGAGTGTAGAAAACAAGTATGTATTATTTTTTTTGAAAATAGGTCCATTTTTTGTCGCAGCCCCCACATAAAAGTACCGTCCGATTTTAGATATTTTGTGGATTTTAGCGACACTTTATGACTGATTCGGCTGAAATTTGGTATTTTGACCTCTTGGAAAATATGAATCCCTCGTACCAAATTTTATTAACATAGGTCAATGTTTTGGTTTAGACCCCACACAACGGGACCACACTGTTCAACAAATTTTGGCAGTTTTTGGTCATTTTGGTCAATAAAACGTAAGAATTGCTGTTTGTACACATTTAGTATAAATAATAATTAATTTCAATACAAAATGGACGTTGAAATAGTTTTGGCCAGAAAATTTGGATTTGGGACCATTGTGCATTGTCTAGATTCTGAATATATTATTAACACTTTCGCGGACGTGAATGCTATAGCAATCTTTAGTCATTTCCCTCGCCAGGGGTAACAATCTTGACGCGATGTGAGGGCTTAAGGCCACAATCCCCCCCACCCAATCTTCTGGAAGCTTGGGCCGAGGAGATTGTGGTCGACCAAAGGTTACCCACGTAGTGATCTCCTACGTAACAGAGATCCCCTAACGCCGGGGTGTCAGGCGAATCCGTGCCTATCGGTGTTCCAAGGTTTGCAGTTAGGGTACCAACTGTATTAGAACGGAGCCTCATTGAACACCTGGGCGCATCAATGTAGTATAGACTTAGTTGACAAGTCCTTGCCATGGTACAGGAGGGCTATGCCATGGTCGTCCTCCATTCCCCCATTAATCAATGACACATGGATCCGAACAATTTTAAAAACAAAAACAAAACAAAAACCCCCCAAAATCCAAAACGCAATGATGACAACAAAACCGCAACGCCCATGGACTATGATACTACCACGACCATATCTGACGAGTTTCAACCTACGGTTGATAGGAAAAGATCTTCGGGAGGGGACGGACTAGTTCTACTCGTTGAGGACAGTCTTGCCGAGCAAAGTAGGCAGCTCCTGGCCATGCTGGAGCGGATGGTTTCCCCGAGCCCTAGTCGGAGATGTGTTTCTGACGAGGCCGAGGACAGTTTATCCGACGACGAACTCAACAACACAGTTGTTCCAGCAGCTGAAGTTGCGGATAAACTGTCCTCGAACTCAGCGGAAACTACAAAACCTGCGGACACGGGATCACCATTAACCCGGGGTATCGGTACATCGGCCGTAGCCGATAGGCCAAACCTGCAGAGACAGATTGCCACTGTAGAGGAAACCACGACCAAAACCTTGGACGACAAAGTTCCCTCCACCTCAAGCACAACTGCAGATCGGTTGGCAAAAGACAAGGGGGGCTACCGAAGGTCCTTGCACTACCTCAAGAAGTGCATCGGCAGGGAACCTTCGACTATCTCGGTGAGGGATTGCAAATTAATCAAAATCAATCTCAAGGCGGTGAGTAAATACGAGAAAAAGTATCCTCACCTGCCCAAGAGAAATCCTGAGATTGATAGGCTCTCCCTCATCCAGATGGTCGATAGGATCTTGCTGTCGTCAGAGCCATCATCTACTCCCACTACATGTAAAGGTCAAACAACGAGGGATGGTGACCTGACCCAGCTCCCAGGGAAGCCATCATCGTCTGGTAAGAGACCCCAAAACTCAGAGGAGGGGAGAACTGGGATGCCTGTATCGGCTACGGTCCCTACACTTGGGTGCGTGGCACCTTCCAACCCCTCTTCAGCGAAGAACCCGGTGAAGAGGGTTAGATCCACGGAGGAACCACACCCTAAGGCCAAGAGACCCATCCCGAGACAGGACTCAAAGCCATCCACCTCCTCTGCCCGCTGCCAAACGAACGAGAGCGAGAAGTCAACCGCTACTAAGGCAGCCTCCCAGGCCGACTTAAGTCACAAGGTGACTCCTCGCTCTCCTCCCAAGAGTAGCGGGAGGGGTAAAAAGAAGACGGACAGACCGTTGGTGCCTGATGAACTGCGCATAGCGGTCATCGACAAGTCTGATCCCGAAGGCAAGATCAGTGACAAACACTGGCAGCTGATTGAAAATCAACTGCGGGAGATAGTGTTTGCAGGTGAAGGGGAACCTCCCAAACATACTCACTTCGGCAGTGCAGCTCCTTTCAGAGGCATCAAGATCATCTGCTGTGAGAACAAGGAATCTTTTAACTTCCTTGTTAGCACAATAGATGGACTTGGTGAACTCTGGGAGGGCTGCCAATTGGCGGCTGTGGGTGTGAATGAGATTCCCAGCAGAAGAGTATTGTCGGCATGGGTGCCGCCGCCCGCGGTTGACCCAACAAGGATACTGACAATACTCGGTAGACAGAACCCTAACCTCCAGACTAGCGCATGGAAGCTCGTCAGCCACAGTCCGGAGGGGGAGGGTATGGCTATAAGGGTGTCAATTGACATACAAGGGCAGGAATACCTGCGGGCTCGTGAGGGTAAACTGCACTTTGGCCTAGGATGGATAAGGTTCCGTCTAGGTCAAAGACAGTAAAGGAACGACAGCAGCAGCCGCTTCGCATTATGCAGATCAATCTGCATCACTGCAAAGCGGCTGCTGCTGAACTTTTACTCTCCCTCTCGAAGTCTGAAGTTGATATCGCTCTAGTCCAGGAACCTTATTTATATAAAAATAAAGTTGCTGGGCTAAGCGATAGCAACTATACCATCTTTGCAACATCCAGCGATGACAAGGTAAGAACCTGTATAGTTGCCAAGAAGAATTTAAATCTAATGTATCTCTCCAATTTCAGCTCGGGAGATATAACGGCTGTAAAAATGCAAGATAGGTCACAAAAATCTACCATCTTTGCGTCAATTTACATGCCATATGAGAGCCCTGACCCACCTGGCCAACACGTAGTGAGACTCGTTGAAGAGATGGGCAGCACCTGCCTCATCATCCTGGGGTGCGATGCCAACGCCCATCACTTCCACTGGGGAAGCAGTGACACGAATGCCCGGGGTGAGTCCGTTTTCGAATTTATACTAAAATATAATATGAGAATATGCAACAGGGGAAATGAAAGTACTTTTAAAAACAGCATCAGGGAGGAAGTTATCGACATAACCCTCATTAATAAAGACGAATCCCATATCACTGACTGGAAGGTATCCGAAGAGTGCTCCTTTTCCGACCACCGGAAGATACTCTTCAAGGTCTCTGTTGAAGGAATTCGGCAACCGCCACACAGGAATCCACGGAAGGCCGACTGGTGCAAGTTTACTGAATTAACAACCTCAATGCTGGGGGTTCCTTACTATCCCACAACAGCCGAAGAGGTCGATAATGCAGTGAAACATGTAACAGAGGTTATGGTGGATAGCTACGAGGCCTCCTGCCCACTAACCCACCCTGGCAGGAGAAGCCAACCGGTCTGGTGGTCGAAAGATCTCGCCAATCTAAGAAAGATTAGCAGAAGGCTTTACAATAAAGCCAACAAATCAAAGTTGTCAAGCGATTGGGAGAACTACAAAGTATCTTTCAATAAATACAACAGTGAGATTAAGAAGGCTAAGCGCAAATCCTGGATTTGCTTTAGTGAAACGATTGAAGGAGTAAAAGACGTGGCCAGATTCCGTAGGGTACTATCAAAGGACCCGAAAACCATTGGTAGTATCAAACGGGCCGACGGCACATGGACTAACTCCGGCCTAGAGACTCTTGATCTCCTTGCTAATACTCACTTCCCTAATTGTGTGGATGTATCAGAACACCCTGATGTTCCAAGGATACACGACCACACCACCATAGATGCGAGAGTTATAGAGGAAATCATTAGTCAACCAAAAATAAAATGGGCCATAAACACATTCAAGCCCTTTAAGTCACCTGGACCAGATAGAATCATACCTGCAATGCTACACAACGCACTGGAGTCACTGATTCCACACCTGGAACTTATTTTTAGGGCTTGTCTATGCTTATCATACATACCGGCTCTTTGGAGGGAAGTAACTGTGGTATACATCCCTAAAGCGGGGAAGTCAAGTCACACACTTCCAAAAGACTACAGACCAATTAGCCTCTCCTCCTTTTTATTGAAAACTTTAGAAAGGCTGCTGGATCTTGGCATCAGAGCCAAGCTTTCAGCCACAGACCTAAGTTCCGCCCAACATGCCTACCAAAAAGGCAAATCGGTAGATACAGCGTTAAACGAGGTAGTAGGATATATTGAGAGAAATATGGAGGGCTCGGACTATACGCTAGCTGCATTCCTTGATATAGAGGGTGCCTTTAATAACGTTAGGCTCGAGTCCATACATAAGTCTCTGATAAACCTAGGTGTCTCGTCCACGCTGGTCAATTGGATTGACAATATGCTTAGCAGTCGTATAATCAATTCAAGTATCGGTGGAAGTTCCATCCGGAAGCATGTCACCAGAGGCACACCCCAAGGTGGTGTTATATCACCACTACTGTGGCTTCTGGTGATAAATGAAATACTTAAGGATTTTGATAGGCTGCGTATAAAGACAATCGCATATGCTGATGACGTTGTCATCATGTTTAGCGGGAAGTTTCCGCAGACACTATCAGAACTTATGCAAGGAGCTCTGGTCAAGTTATCAAGATGGGCACTCAACAATGGCCTCGGAGTGAACCCATCAAAGACTGAGCTAGTTTTATTTACAAACAAAAGGAAGGTCAGACCATTTACCCTACCAGTGCTGGACGGAGTTATTCTTGAACTTTCTTCGGAAGCCAAATACCTCGGCATTATCCTAGACCAGCAACTCTCGTGGAAAAGGAATGTCGAGGAGCGCACCAAGAAAGGTCTAATAGCTCTATACTCCTGCAAAAATTCCATTGGCAAGAGCTGGGGTCTGAGACCAACGGTAATCCACTGGATATATACGACCATTGTACGCCCAATTCTTACATATGGCTCTCTGGTATGGTGGAATGCTCTAAATAAGACGACATATTTAAACAAAATGAACAGCGTCCAAAGAGCGGCATCAGTCCTAATCACTGGTGCCATGAGGAGCACTCAACAAGCTGCCCTGAATGTGCTACTGGATCTACATCCGCTAGACCTAGTAGTACAGGAACTGGCAGCAATGAGTGCACTTCGTCTTAAGGAGCTAGGTTCATGGCGCAGTTCCGAACACGGAAGAACTGCAATTCTACGTCGATTCGGACTATCAACGGCCTCGGGGAACATCAGTGATTATATATCACCACAAATGTGCTTCGAGGCAACGAAGGTGCACATACCCCACAGGGATGAATGGACACACAGTAGCCAACCTCTAGACGGTATAGAGATCTATACTGATGGCTCTAAGATGGAAACAGGCACAGGGGCAGGTGTCTACAGCAAATCCCTTGGTCTACGACAATCATACAAGCTGAACGAATATTGTAGTGTCTTCCAAGCCGAAGTTTTTGCGATAAGAAAGGCCGCGGAACTGATAAACAACTTGAGAGGGGAAATAGTTGGACCGGTGACTATCTACGTTGATAGTCAAGCGGCCCTAAAATCACTCAAATCCCAATACATCAAGTCCGCGGCTGTTCTAGACTGCAAACACGCTTTGGAGCCACTAAAATCAACCGTCACCTTGTGTTGGGTCCCAGGGCATTGCCATATCGAAGGCAACGAGGCAGCCGACGAACTGGCACGCTGTGGATCGGAGTCACAAACCATTGAAATCGACTACTCCATCAAGCCACCACTGTGCCATTTCAGGAAAATAATAGAGAAAAAATGTCGGGAGAAATTCTGCCAACAATGGCAAAACACGCCAAACTGCAGCATATCAAGGGCAATCTGGCCAATCCCGTCCAAGTCGAGAACCGCCTCACTGCTCTCAATGAGGAAATCAGACCTCAAACTAGCAGTGGGGATCATCACGGGTCACTGTAGAATAGGATCCATGATGAGCAAATGGGAAGCAGACTACACGGCTGACTACTGCAGGCTATGCAAGGATGAGGAAGAAACAGAAACGATGAGCACCTTTTATGTCGCTGTCCTATGCTCCTTTCTAGAAGACAACGCACCATGGGTGTGCACACCATCCATGCTCTTACAGCATTCTGCCAAGCAGAGCCGTCGGATCTTTTACACATGGCAAAAGGCCTAAAATGGCTCCAAAGAGCTGAGAACAGGACAAGCGCTATCCCTACATAGTAGCATTGTCAACCACGCCCGAGCTACAACTTACTTCTATTAACAAAACTACAACTTCACTACTTCTATTTTTAACCTCCATATCTACACTCTCATCTACAATCTCTTTCTACTCCTATAGTTGCATCCGAAATTCACACCCAATCTGCAGACATCGCCTATACACCACTACATCTCACCCGTCATCACCTTCAATACCATCACCACCACACCTGAACTATTGGATTCTAAGCTTCTACAATCCACATCACTCGCAAGCTCCGTCTACCCACAGCGACTATCACACATCCACATCTCCTATATATCACAATCACAACCACAATCCGTTTCAACCCTCAGGATGATCACAATGGACCCCAAGGTCTCCGAGTGGAGTGGCTGCTATCACAGCAGCTACGCATCCTAAAACCTAACCTAACCTAATCTTTAGTCATTTACTTGTATACACTCGCAGGTTTTCGTGGTTTATGTACATAATACGACTCATTTCATATATATCCATAATATAATAAATAAACAATTAAAATAATATTAATAATAAATTAATAAAAACACAAAAATTAATTTGAAAAAAATTGGGTGTCATTTTTTGCACCTCTCCGAGATTTTTGCGTCCACGAACGTGTTAATTTATTTTTTAAAGATTGTGCGGACTCTGGGGAGCTGTGCAATTTGGATTTACATCAAGTTTTTTTTATTAAATGCTGATTTTCCGCGAAAATTAAAATAAATTTATTAAATATTTAAATAAATACGAATAAATATGGAATGATGTTTATGCATAAATTTTCTCAAAAAAACAAATAAGATATTTTTAAATACATATTTTTTCTTTATATGAGAATAAAAACCGCTATACCTTTTGCGCTCATCGGCCAATTTTGTGAACGCGAACGGATTTGAAACCAACGTTTTTCCTTAACCTCTATACAAAAAATCGTAAATGTGCTCGCACAATAATTTATTTCAATTGGAATTGCAAAAGAAATTTGGTTTTTACCATATAAAATATTGTTTAAAATTTTGTTTATACATTTTTCACTTCAATCATTACACTCATTTAGTTCACTTCAAAATTCAAGGCTACGCGTGTCTTTCATCAAGAATGTTTTTGTTTTTTCGTTTTTTATAACCGCGAATCCAACTATGCCCTCACTTTCCTTCGTGGTAGATTTGCCTCAATTCTTTTTGGCTTTAATAAATAATGAAAGTCATTGATAGGATTAATCGTCAAACGCTCCACGTGTTATGGTGGTACAAATGCAGTTGCATTGCTTGGTAGCGATGATGGTATCGTATCGCAACAACCAACATCATTTTTAGAATTTTCTTCTTTTAATCGTAAAACTATTGAAGCGTTATTAAAACAGCAACTCTAGTTCTGGGTACTGTTTGTTCTTATTGGTTTTTAATTAAAAGTCTCAAAAGGATAAGCCATGAAATCCTTTAGAAACCTATTGATGTCCTTGTTCAATATTTGTTTTCCACGTTTCTAATTACTCTTCTACTTAAAGAGTTGCATGAGAGGAATGTTCAAAAGTTCATGGTTTAAGCTTTTATGGAATATCGATTAAGTCTATTAAAGGAATTGCGGGTGTAATCATTAAGCGAAAGGCTAATAAAAGTATTTGAAAAGGAAAGGATAGCTTATATAAACGGCATCGTAACTCTAAGTAATGATTAAATTATTTGACGTATGTTTCAATTGAGAGCAAGCAATCCAATCTTTGAGTTGACAATTTTTTGTGGGGAACCACACAACCATGTCAATTTTGAATGTCAAAATACAAATCTAATTTGATAATTTTTGTAAGGAAGGTGTCTGACCAACGAAACCAGGGGGGGGCCGAAATTGTTTGGTCGACTACAATTTTTTGAGCTACTTTAACAAATTATTACGTTTTTCTCTAAAATAATTTTTATTTTTGGAATTTTGAAAAGAAAAGTTAGATTGCTCTGAAGGTTATGTACTAAATATGTACTTTATGAACAAGTTGTCTATGAAATATTTAAACATTTTTTTGTTCGAATACTCCTGTTAGAAAAACTTCCAGTAAAATCTGAATTACTTCTATATCTAATGTAATTTCATAATCAAATAATAAAGGCTCGAGGAATTCTGTAATGAATATAAAGGTCTTGAGGCTTTAAACTCATTATAAATGTTTTAATTCTGTCGTAAACCTATGTTTTTGGGTGGGTTTAAGACGTTTCTGACGTATGTATTATACGTCGGAAATGTATGGCTGACTGTAAGTGTTACTGAGTTCAGAACAAGAAGTTTTTTTGTATTTATTGAACGTTTGTAGCATACTACCTCCAATACTTTGCTTAATTTGGCTTATAAACAACATCTAGAAAAAAAACATTCTTCATCTTTTGTTTTTGCAACTTTTGATAAGAGCAATAAGTATATAGTCTCTAACACGTTTTTGTAATGAACTATTTTGAACATCATAACAATTACAAATTCTTTATTATGTTTGAAATTTGCCACAAAAAAACTATATCAACCATTTTTTATGATATAATTTCTATTCCACAGCAGTGTCGTCCGTTAAGATTATTTGAAACTTGTCTCTTCCTACAAATTAGTAAATGTCTATTGTACAAAAAATACTTTTTCTGTAGTATTTTTATGTTTTGTTCGATCTTTCGAATGTTTATAAAATCAAGATTATTGAGATTGAGGTGAATGCTTATATTTTATTTATTGCATATTATTTCAAATATTTCGAAATTACATTGAGTTTAATCTTCAGGGATATTTTTGTAGATTACTCTTTGAATTGTATTTTGGGAAGTACTTTCAATGGATGCACATTTCTAGAAAAAACTGATCGGAAACAGATTCAGATTCGTCAAAATCTCAATCAGTCGGCTTTGCGAATAGGAATATACCCTGAGCCTGTGTGAACTGAAACTTTAATCTATGGACAGATCGAATAGCTGCTACACAGCCAAAATCCTTTAAACCAAAGCTATGTATTAGGAGATTTTCAGAATTGTGGAGCCATTTGGGACGTATAAACTCACAAATGTTACGGAAGAGGTAACTGAAGAAATGGACCGGACTAACGTAGTTCATTTTGGAAGTACATATATCTTATTCTGGGAGTCACAGTATAATTTTCAGTTTTTTTCAGGAAAAAAATATAGACTTGCCCACGAAAAACATAATACCGACCTTAAACTGCATTAAACAACTATTTTGGTTTGTTGGGATATACCCATTTTCGAGCAAAAACTAAGTTTGGACAAAATATTAATAAAACCAAAGTTTGGAACAAATCTGTAGCTACGTCCAAAAAAATCGCACTTACCACGGTAGCTAAAATTCTTGAATTTTTGGGGGGGGAAATACCAGAAGGTGTAGACCGAAAATCTCCATCTACGAACTTTATATAAGGCTATAAACAATGTTTGGACCACCGCAGTATCCGGTTCGAAAGTTGTCGTGCGCACCATCCACTACACATGATGGCCGTAGGTGTTCCTTACAGCTTTCGGGCCATTTTCTCTGGAAGTATGGACATATTCCTGAAAAAAACTTGTATTGTAGTAATAGGAGCCCCGAGAACAATTGTTGCAAAAAAGCAAACCGTTTCCAGAGAGGTCTTTTTTATTAATTTATTTATTTCATATTTTTACTTATAACTAAATTATTAGCATAAATGAAGTTAAGCCATGACTAATGAGGTCTTAAGCTTACACTGGTATATTTACTAATTATCCAGAGGGGTCTTTAACTGTACTTCTCTTAAAAATTTTCAAATACTCTGTGGAAGGTAATCGAAATAGAGGATCGAATCGGTTGATCTGTTCGAGAATTATCGTGTTCTCCAGGCAGTCACCCAGACGGACGAACATAGCTAAGTCGACTCCAAATTTTCTGAAACAGATTTCTTCCAAACACACTTTGGGCCATAAACCATTATTTCGATGAGGAACATTTTGATTAAAGGCTGAGAGTATAAAAAATATAGATTGGGTAAAATTGTGTTCATGGATTTTTGCTAAAATTCTGGGAGCCAGAATTTCATTTTAAAAGTATTCAAGACTGACAAGACAAGCGTTTCTTGGTTCATGATCAATTTATGAGAAAATCCACGATAGGAAACAAGAATTTCTATAAGAGAAGTCCGACGATTGGACGCCAAAATAGTCTATTGACAGATGCCCGATTGGGAGACAGTATTTGTCATTACATACCCACGATTGGGTGCTAGATTTTCATCATGGATATGACTCACTATTGTTCTATCAAAAAACCACTATCGGCCTTCAGAAATTCTTTGTGATAAGATCTACGATTGGACACCAAAATATCTTTAGGGAATAACTTCAATGACAGTAACAACTATTGGCCACCTGAATTTCCGAAATTGAAAAACTGACCATATTCTGACACCGCAGCGTGATAAAAGACAAAAAAGGAGACACGTGTCTCGGCATTTTTTTTTTTCCTTTATTTATACAAGGTGGCGCAAAAGTAATCCTCCTATCAGAAAATGCTATAATTTTTGCGATTGGCCCCTAATGTCAGTTCTGTTTTGACATTTGTGTAGTAAACACGTGCGAAATACACGTTAATAAACAATGCTTCGCTACACTGCACCAGAACGCGGAATATTTGACTATTTATTTGACCGATAATCGGTCGGTGACTTTGGCACAACGTGAATTTCGTCGCAGACGTTTAGCCGCTCGCTTCGAAGAGACTGGCACAACACGAGATGCTGCCAGGCATGGCAGACCCCGGAGTATCCGTTCTGCAGAGAATATTACTGCTGTAGCCAAGGATGTCACGGAAGCGCCGTTGACATAGACCAGACGACGTGTCACGCAAATGGGTATCAGTTGACGGTCTTTACAGCGAATTTTGGTACAATATCCGTACAAAGTCCAGACGGTGCATCAGCTGTTAAACGCTGACCGCCAATGGCGTCTAACATACGATCAATCCATCCTTAATAACCACCAAGAGGAAGATTATTTTTCATCAAAAATAATCATGAGTGATGAGACGCTCCAGACTTCTTTTTGTGGTGGCTTTTTAAAGCCGCAGGTTTATGTCAACAAGCCTCATACTCTTTCAGCTCTTAAAGACAATATCCGCCAAGAATGTTAGGACCTATCGCCGGATGTTTTGGCCAAAGTGATGTAAAATGCCATAAAAAGGGCTCAAATGACAATAAACTGTGGCGGCGGCCATTTAAAAAGACCAAATAAAAATAATTCACAAGAAAAATCAAAGTTTTTAATTTTTACAGTCAAAAAACTTCGGAAGATTACTTTTGCGCCACCTTGTATAACTCCTAAATCTACCTGCAAATATAAAAAATACTAGTGGATAACGCCATGATATCCGAACGTCCCTCTGCATAAATCAATTCTGTACTAATCCCATTTTCCTTCCAGAAAATTACTCAATAAAATTGGAGTGCAAAATTGAAATTGAAGCCATGATTTTGAACTTTTGTGAAGTAGGAAACAAAGGAAAGGTTAAGACATATCTAAGGTTTTCCGATTTTATACTCTTTCTTTTGGTCTTACCGAAGTGATATCACTGAATTACATAACATTCACTGTAGTTGTGAGTTATTTGATAAATGATACACCCGAATGTATATGCGACTATTAATATATCTATTGTTTGAACATATATTAACTCTGATATGTTGTCAAAAAAGTTCTTACGTCATTTTAATTAAAAAATAGTAATGAAAATTATTTCATCAGTAATATAAGTATAAAATAAGGTTTACATCATTGCTAAATAAGACATTTTTGCTAACATGAACTTTCAAAATTTTGCTCAGGTGGGCATTTTTTTAAGAGTAAAATATTATAATAATTTTGTAAAATATTAAGAAAAATAAATCATGGAATACTGACTTACCATTTGTCCGCGCCACGCTATTTTTTTAATGAATCGAAATTATATTTCTTAGAAAAAAAAAATATGAAACAAAAGTGCAACTTTAAGTGCATTTTTAAGTCGTTTCGCGGAGTAAATCGCCAAACTGAGTATGGGTCATTTGGAGTGGAGTACTTAGCTAACGAATTCAATTAAAATTTAATTAATTTTATGTTAAAGTTCCACTAAACTCCCCATATTTCGCACTATGCATAGGAAGGAATAGTACTTCTAGAAGCTTCGTTACTGGCGACAAGAGGAAGATCCTTGCTTGTACGAGGGCTGAACGATAACTATCTGGCTTAACAATGAAAACGCGAATATTTACCATCAAAAATAGTTTTATTGCTTATTGTCTTAAGTAGTCTCCAGCATGATTTACACGCTTTTTCATGGCCTCAAACCAATTGTTGAATCCCTTGCTGCACTCCGATTTAGACACCTCCAAAAAATGGTTTTTGAACGCTTTTACAGCATCTTTTGGCGACGAAAATCATTGACCACGCTTTTTTTTCTTGATGTGCTGGAATCAGATGAAGCCAGTGAATCCCCAGTCAGAGTTGTACGGCGGAAGACCCATCAAGTCAAATTTTGTCCGGTCAAACAGTCGCTGGTTTGAATCGATGTGTGAGAGCTCGCATCGTCATGATGCAAAATGATTCGCCTTCTCTTGTTCGTTTTTCGAATTTCTCAGAATTAGCCGTCCTACATTTCTCAAGGCGTATAGTCGACACACGGTCAGTTTTGCCGAAGAAACAGGCATCCATTTACTTCGAAGTGCTTCTTATGCCAAAATCCACTGGATTTCACGAAATCCTGAAATACACCCCGGTGTTTACACTTATTTTTTGTTGATTTCAAACATATCACAATAATCAAGGTAGATGCACATGCGCAGCTGATCGAACATGAATTTTATAAACAAGTTGTTGTAAATTGCATTAGTCATCAAAAATAATCGATAATATGGAACTTCACAACTTTATTTCGAAAATTATCGTAAAATTATCTATATATTTTATTAATTGTATATAGTACTAACAAATAAAAGAATAACGAATGATTTTATCGTTGAGACATCATAATGATTAATTTTGATAGATTAAAGGTGTGTTCAGAACATGCAAAATATTACCACTTGCTTTCCTGTATTTTCCCCGTTTAGTGCTAAAAATGCGTTCCCGTACTCCGAAATATAGCAAGACTTGCACTTCTCTTTAAAAAATGGTTTCGAATAACACCCTCTTCTCCTGTTTTCTGCCGTACAATTTTGGCCTAGTAGAAACTAGCAGCATGTTCATTGGCATCTAAATACGATAGCTGATACGTTGACTTTTAAGTTTCTGCTGGAGTTTTTGCAATTTCCGCAGTTTTTCCGCTCCTGTATTTTTTAAGAAATTTGTATGGGGAAGCAATTTTTGAAAATTCGCTCCTTTTTTAACATTACCATTAAAAAAGCACGGGAACACAATGAAAAATAGCATTGTGACAGAGTAATTTAATGTTTTTTTCACATTGTTTACAAATTTTTATACAAAACTTTTTTTGTTGCAGCAATGGACCATCTACCTTGTTTATTGCAATACGTGAAAAGTGTTGCAACTTTTGGTACTTTTTTAGGCAAAAACAGGGTTGTATATCATGTGTACTGTGATTTCGATGTTGATTTCGCTGAAATCACAAAATGAGATGATTTCATTTTTGTATGCGAAATCATGATAAATTTTGCTTGATTCCGAGCGAAATCACGAAACGCCTTCGAAATCGCGAAACGACGCTGAATGTAAACCAAACATTATATGAACAACTAAGCATAAATTCAAGATTCGTCGTATGTGACGATCTTATAAACGTCGTTTGAAGCACAATGATCGTTTTTATTCACTCTTGCAGTGATTATCCACGTCGAAAGTTGTGAAAAATGATCGGATGTTACATAAAACTGCACAAAGATATAATACCCCTTAACACAGTGTAGCGTAGGGTATAACAAACCCCACAGTTTACTGGTACAGTTTGCCCACTGGCGGGTGTACTTGGTAAAAGCAAAGCTGACATTATCGCCCAATCGGGAGTGCGATGAAATCTTCACTCCACGTCAAATCGTAGAGAAGACCCATGAAAAACAGATCGACAAATACCGCCTATTTTATCGATTGAAAAGTTGTGAAAAATGTGTTTTTGTAACAACTACAAAACAAACAAATGAAATTGTTGTAAAATAAACAATGAGTAAAGTTGTAAAAAGTTACTGAATAGGTCCTTTGTTTGTTCTAAATCAATTTTTCGGTGCTTTATACAATTTTTAATTTTCTTTTGTGCCTTGTTTTCTATTCATTTGCTTTTGTAATTATCACACTAAAATTTGTCGGTATACAGTGGCGGCCATATAATTAAGAACGACATCGTATTGAATAATATTTGCTTTGCTACATTCCAAATATTTGATAATTTATATGGAACAAAATGTGTATATAAAGTACACAGTATAAAGTACACAGTTTCAAATAAAGCCAAAACATGTTTTAATTCGCCCTCGTTTATACGAAAGAAACGACGACTTATTAAAATAGTTTTAAATCGACCTGGCGACATAAGTAAGAACGATATAAGTAAAGGTTACCTAAAGGTAATTTTCATGCACAATATGTGAATATATCGTTATGTATTTTAGAAATCGGTTACTTTGATATATTTCTAGTATCAAATGTCCTTCAATGGTACATATTATTGAGTCTAAGTTTGATAATTAGGGCATACCTAACGTTTTTCAAAATTTGCCCATAATTTGCCGAATTTATTTTATTTTTGGGATCTAAAGCGTCTAAAGTTTTGGCTTCCTCTCATTCCTTTGATGACGCTCTGAACGATACCCTGTGATTTTCGTTCCATAATCGGCGCTTATTTACCCTTAAATTGGTTTTCACCCTACTTCTTTGATTTACGAGGGAATTGTCTGGGAAATATTTTCGTATTTTCTGCAGGTAGTAGGCAGTAAATGAAACAATAATATAACGTCTATACAAAAATTGGAAGAATTCCACACCGAATATAACATTTATTAACATAATGTTTTGAATGCTCGAATTCCACAATAATTTTGTGTCTGTACATCAGACATTAGTTTATATAAACATTTTATTTTCATCCATAAAAATGATTGATTTGACTGTTTTTGATATTAATATGAGCTTCGTTGATTAAAAAGTCTTACATAATTATGCCTACCTCAACCACAAAGACATTGTGCAATGAAGGCTTTCAAAATATTAAACCATTCATTTTTGTTCGGTGTACCGTTAGGCCAATTTTTTGTGCAAAACGAAATTATTTTTTTATTTCCTGTCTACTACCTGCAGACAACAATCCTAGCGATTTATAAGGTGGAAATGGTTCAGTCGAAATTATTTTCCAGACAATTGCCTCGTAAAGGACTCAAAGAAGTGGGGTAAAAACCAATTTAAGGGTAAATAAGCGCCGACTATGGAACGACAATCACAGGGTATCGTCATCGAGGGGATGAGAGGAAGCCAAATCTGTGGCTTTAGATCCCAAAAATAAAATAAATTCGTTAAATTATGGGCAAATTTTTGAAAACGTTATGTATGCCCTTATTATCAAACTTAGACTCAATAGTACGTACCATTGAAGTACATTTGATACCAAAAATGAATCAAAGCAACCGATTTCTAAAATACATAACGATATATTCACATATTGTGTATGAAAATTACCTTTAAATAACCTTTACTTATATCGTTCTTAATTATGTGGCCAGGTCGATTTATAACTATTTTAATAAATCGTGGTTTCTTTCGTATAAACGAAGGGGAATTAAAACATGTATTGGCTTTATCTTAAAGTGCTTACCGTGTACTTTATTAACAAAATTTATTCCATATAAATATTCAAATGTTTGGGACGTAGCAAGTCAAATGCTTTTTAATACGTTGTCGTTCTTCATTATATGGCCGCCACTGTAGGTCCACGCCTTCGCATAGCCCCATAGAACGGTACCTCCTGATTTTCGAAATTCTGAAGGTTGTAAAGTCAATATCCTACCGAAAGACTAAAATATGTTATCTAGTCTTCCATGGGGTTATAAAATATTCCAGAAGAGAATTATCAGTATAGGTACGCAGGATCTTATATCCCCCATAAAAGCGTACCTCTTGATTTTCGGTATTTTGAAGGTTAGCCACATTGTTTTATCGAACTTGCTGAAATTTGGTATTTCGTCTTCTTCATAAGCGAAAGGAAACTAATTGTTCCATTTTACTTCAATACAACTCGTGGTGGAGGGCATAACAAGTTCGCCTTGTCGAACTTAACGAATCGAATTTTAAAATTCTGATTCGCTTAAAGACAAGATTATATGGTTCTTAAAACGCTCAGAAAAATATTCGAAGATAAGCCCATTCGTTTTCGAGCTATCGTTGGTACCGCAAAACGCTTTTACAAAAAAGGGGTTTCGCAGGTAGCCATTTACCACAAGACTATGCTATAGTTTTCAACAACAAAAAATCCAAAAGTAGTAAAAGATGTGCTCTTTCAGATGAAGGAAAGAACTACTTTAAATTATTGGTAGCTTCGTTGAAAAAAAAATGAAAAATTCGTTTTTTGGCCTGCACAACTAGGGATAACCCCTTTAAGAATATATAAAAAATTAATATTCTAAGATGGATTGTCCCTAGGAAATATGTAACATTAAAGATAATGATAAATTGTGTGTTTCCTGCTGCTTTTACCTTGGCCAGTGGGACGTTAACTGTGCACGTATTAGCGCAAAAGTGGTAGATACAATAAATCAAAATGTTGGTGTTCGTTGGTGCTGTGTAAATTGTAGAAAACTTTCTGCTTATTTTTATAAAGGTTTGCAAAACGAATTAAAATCGATAAAAGGAAAATTCTCTCCGGTATCATTGCGTTTTGAAACAGTTTCTAATTTATATACTGTGATTTGTCGCCGTATCGATCGTATCGTCGCCGTTCGGATATGGGCAGAAACGTACGAGAACAACGAAGGCACCTGATAAATCTATGCCTAGTCAAAAAGCGCTGTTACCTGCTGGAAACACTAGATCGCAATCAGCTTCAACGCCTGTAAAATTGAGGCGGCGTGTGGTCAATCATATGCCGGCATTGCGGCACAGCCAGTTTTGGAGGTTGGCAAACGTGTAGTTGAGAGGGTGGTGGCTCCTGAGTCAATGAGTAGTATAGCCCTGGAAAAGACTTTACAGCCTTCTCAAAGTATTCTGGAGTCACAGGTTCCCACAACTGCTGCTGCTTTCGGAGCTGGTTTCTGCAACCACCGGCAAATCCATTTCTTGCAGGATCTGACAATTTGGCTTTATTACTGATAGCTTTGGATTTGATTATAACATAATGCTATTCTCCGAAACGTGGTTAAAACCATCTGTATGAAGTAGTGAAATTTTATGTTCAAATTATCTAATATTGAGAAAAGATCGCTTTCATAAAAAAGGTGGTGTAGTCCTCATTGCAGTTGATTCCAAATATTCTTCTAACTTAATTGAAGTAAATTATTCTGACATTGAATTTATTGTCACATCCACTGAATTGGGTAATTTTAATTTATTTGTCAATTGCTCTTACATATGATATTTATAAAAAACATTTATGGTAATAAAAACTAAATTTCCTTTGAAATTCCATTTGAAAAAATTTAAAATTTTTTTTGCGAGCACATCTACAATTTTTGGTATAGAGGTTAAGAAAAAAATTGTAGTTTCAAATTTGTTCGCGTTCACAAAATTGGACTATGCGCGCAAAAGTTATAGCGGTTTTTATTCCCATATAAAGAAAAAATATTTAAAAATATCTTATTTGTTGTTATGAGGAATTTTATGCATAAATCGTTAACAGCGTTCCATATCTATTCGTACATGTTTAAATATTTATTAAATTTATTATTATTTTCGCAGAAAACCAAGAAATAATAGGAAATTTTGAAGTAAATCCAAATTATCCTGTCCCAGAGTCCGTACAAACCCTCAAAAATAAATTAAAATATATATGCGGAATCTAGACAATGCACTATAGGTAATTTGGAAAGGTTTTTAGGCAAAAAGTCGATTTTTGCACTTCTAATAATGCGAGTTTTCTAATTTGATTCGAAGAAAGAACATGTCAAATGATATGGATGTGCAATTTGTTTTCAAAAATATTCTAAACTCGAGGCATAATTCGAAGTTAAAATCAAAATTTCGAAAACAAAATAAAAAGATATCAACACTCTGAGCAGAATTTAAACGCTATTTGTAAAAGTTTGGTAATATCCAAATTACATAGATATGATATTCAGCGGAATGGTTGCGATGTGTATTTCTGTTTTAAGAAATATTTTTCTTCAGAATGATTGTTACAGCGGAAAAAATCGTTATATAGTATGCAACCTAATAAAAACAAACTTATAGTTTTTTATTATAGACTTTTACAAAATTGTCCAACTTTGTCTGAAATTCCGACACCGGGAATATCTTCAGAAAAGGGTTCTGAATCAACTACATAATATACCAAGGTGCGATTTTTTGAGTTATATGACTTTTTTGAAGGTGCCCTCCTTGCAGAAAAAATATTTTTTTGTTAATTTTTGATTTGGTGAAGAAAATATTAACCACAAAAGAGCATCATTTTGTTTAAAGATATATCCACCATGTGTTGTAAAAATGTACAGAGGTGTCGTGGTCAACATTTTTGTTAGTTATATCTGTGATACGATCTACCTAGGGATCATGATTGCGCGGCTTACGTGGTGCTTTTAAAAAATTATATTTATAAAGATCTCTTCGCGAATAAATATTTTAAACATATCAATGTTTATAAATTTTTTTTAGCGGATCAATATTTTAGTTCACTGTAACCTTCTTATGGTATTAACCGCGTTCATTGGGATGGAATGAATAAAATAGGTAAAATAAGAATAGGGGGTAGGAACAACAAAATTTGTTAGTTATATCCGCCGTTCGTTAAAACCGTGTTCGTCTGTAGTATTCTTATTAAAGCTTACTTTTAAATATTATATATTAAAATATTTAAAAAAATGCTTAAATTCGTCGCTATCCGATTGTATTTAAAAACGGGTCTGTAAATCCTAACAAATTGTAAGAAATTCTACTCGCGGGGTGACAATTTCTGTTCGTTATAATCTTGGCCATTTTAAGAAGTTGAATGTGTGTACAAATATTAAGAAAAAGTCTTTGGGAACACAAAACTTTGTTCGTTATAAACGTAGTTTCTTATAACTGATTTTCGCTATATCCGAATTCTACTGTGTAATTCTTTGTTTTAGCTTACTTTTGCATGTAAAGCATTAAAAATTTATAAAAACCCATAAGTCCACCTCTATTAATTTTTGCCTTAAAAACAGGCCAAATTACCTATAGTGCAATGCGTAGAAAAATATGAAACCAAACTTATAGAGATAGGGTACATAAATTATATATTATAGCAACAACTAAAAAGAAAAGCTTATTGTTGGAAAATGTTGTTGCAAATATATTTTTTGGTTTGATTCGAAAAATTAGAAAAAATTTGGGAGTTCTCCAACTATTTCGCTAAAATCCCATACAATAATGAATGTGTACTGCTGAAACTTCATCAAGAAATATGGATTACCATCGTGAAAGCTTATTTGCTTACTGTGATAACTAATAAGGATAGGAAATTAATAGTAATATTAATATTACAATCATTAAAAAAATGTGAAAATTAAAAAGCCTATTATTCGCGAATTAGTTAAAAGCAGTTGATGCGCATCCGTTTTTGGATACAGAGAACCACTTTCGATATTTATGCATATTTCAATGTTTCACTCAGCGGCCAAAGTGTGCCGCCAGTTGCATCAAACAATGCAAAAAATCTTAAAGTGGGTAAAAGTCACGCAATGTTCGTATGCACATCCGTCTCATTACCACCCATCAAAAATACGTCAATATACACATATTTCAAATAGATTCTTATAGAACCGCGTATGTGCCTTCACATTCTATTTTGCGTAAGATACCCATTTTACTCGCGTATCTCTGTAATTTATGACACGCGTTTTCGCAAATATTATAATCGCGTATAAAGGATTACATTTACGTAAAAAATTTTAAAGAAAATCGCGGTTTAGTACGCGTATTTGTCAAAATATATTTTCTGATATTTCCTATTTACAAGGTATATATCGGCGGTTTTAGTGGATGGATTCGATCGCGTAAGGGCTCATTAGATCCGTCGCGCAAAAAAAACTAAATTCACGCGGGGTTCAAACGAAATTCAAACACCCAAAAAATAGGGTTTTTAAGAAAATTCACGCATCCAATTTTCGTCTTTAGACTCCAATTACTAGGATGCTGTATGGAGCATGCTCATGAGATATACATTAAACGATGTAAAATCACGAGTTCTATAATCCCATCATGCCATAAAAAAATTGTTGGCTTCAACCCATTTTTACCCATTTTTCTATATTGATGCCAACACAGCTTCTACAAAAATGAATTTTAATGGACGACATTATGGGATCGCTCCAAAAACACATTATTTTAAAGAATTACAGTCATACTATATAGAATACGTTAATAGTTCGCGAATTCTGTAAGAGTGAAACTCGGATTCATCTATTGCACAACATTTTTGGTTTTTACCATATAAGCAATAAGCTCAATACACTAATACCTCGATTTGCGTTGCCTCGATTTGCGATGTTTCGATTTGCGTTATTAAAAACTACTATTTTTGGCTTTGGATTTTGTGAAGAAGTTATTCATAACACGTGAAAACACTTTTTTTGATTTGCGTTGTTTCACATTGCGTTGAAGTTCTCCAGTAATCATTAACGCAAATCGAGGTATTAGAGTAATTAGAAAAATGAGTTATTCTGATAGGTAGTTAATTGATTCTGTGACCTTAATATTCAACAAATAAATATTATATCAAATAGCTATGATAGAATTCTTGATCTAGCTTTTGTAAATTTAACATAATATTTCGAAATAATCAGAATTTTCCCAAGTTCTACCCCTGAAGACAATCATCACCCTACATTATGCATACCCATGATTAATAATAATAATAATAATAATAATAATAATAATAATAATAATAATAATAATAATAATAATAATAATAATAATAATAATAATAATAATAATAATAATAATAATAATAATAATAATAATAATAATAATAATAATAATAATAATAATAATAATAATAATAACAATAATAATAATAATAATAATAATAATAATAATAATAATAATAATAATAATAATAATAATAATAATAATAATAATAATAATAATAATAATAATAATAATAATAATAATAATAATAATAATAATAATAATAATAATAATAATAATAATAATAATAATAATAATAATAATAATAATAATAATAATAATAATAATAATAATAATAATAATAATAATAATAATAATAATAATAATAATAATAATAATAATAATAATAATAATAATAATAATAATAATAATAATAATAATAATAATAATAATAATAATAATAATAATAATAATAATAATAATAATAATAATAATAATAATAATAATAATAATAATAATAATAATAATAATAATAATAATAATAATAATAATAATAATAATAATAATAATAATAATAATAATAATAATAATAATAATAATAATAATAATAATAATAATAATAATAATAATAATAATAATAATAATAATAATAATAATAATAATAATAATAATAATAATAATAATAATAATAATAATAATAATAATAATAATAATAATAATAATAATAATAATAATAATAATAATAATAATAATAATAATAATAATAATAATAATAATAATAATAATAATAATAATAATAATAATAATAATAATAATAATAATAATAATAATAATAATAATAATAATAATAATAATAATAATAATAATAATAATAATAATAATAATAATAATAATAATAATAATAATAATAATAATAATAATAATAATAATAATAATAATAATAATAATAATAATAATAATAATAATAATAATAATAATAATAATAATAATAATAATAATAATAATAATAATAATAATAATAATAATAATAATAATAATAATAATAATAATAATAATAATAATAATAATAATAATAATAATAATAATAATAATAATAATAATAATAATAATAATAATAATAATAATAATAATAATAATAATAATAATAATAATAATAATAATAATAATAATAATAATAATAATAATAATAATAATAATAATAATAATAATAATAATAATAATAATAATAATAATAATAATAATAATAATAATAATAATAATAATAATAATAATAATAATAATAATAATAATAATAATAATAATAATAATAATAATAATAATAATAATAATAATAATAATAATAATAATAATAATAATAATAATAATAATAATAATAATAATAATAATAATAATAATAATAATAATAATAATAATAATAATAATAATAATAATAATAATAATAATAATAATAATAATAATAATAATAATAATAATAATAATAATAATAATAATAATAATAATAATAATAATAATAATAATAATAATAATAATAATAATAATAATAATAATAATAATAATAATAATAATAATAATAATAATAATAATAATAATAATAATAATAATAATAGCCCGCATGGGGCATTACACACAAGGAATGACGGGCCTAACGACCCCGCGGACCCCAAGTGAATCCTGAGAGCGCCTGTCTCGCAGCGAGCGGCTTTCGGGTCAGCGTCTGTTTTCCATGTCAGGAACGGCTGCCCACCATACGTCTTTCGGGTAGGCAGACGTCAACAAAAATACCCACAAAAACCCCCATAAACAAATAATGGAGTCACAAAGCAATAATGATAACACAAACATAACAAATCAACAAATTAACATAACTGGAGAAAGGACAACTCACACCAGAAGTCCACCTATCACTCGCGCTTCGTCTGTCCCTCGTGAGCAGACGACCGCCGAGATAGGGCTGCCGCGGCGCAGAATCAAATGGACACATGACATGAACGTGTCAGTCCTAAAGGCTTATTTCAAAGCTACTCGCGCACAAAACCCAATTGGTTATAGACAGCGGATGTACACTATCTTCCTATCCGAATACCCCGAATTATCGCATCTCACTCAGCAAAATATAGCGGATAGAAGAGCTGCGATAATTAGAAACAACCTAATTCCTATAGCTATACAGGAAGAAATACGACGAAACGTCGAACACGAGCTACAGCAAAATACCAGCAATCCAATTATACAAAATATAACAGAAACCAGGCAAAGCACACTTAATAACATACCAGAAACTCATGAACCCACAGGAGAAACCATACACATACCACACCCAGCACAGCCCACAGACCCAGTCACTGATATCCCCTCAGCAACCATAGCTGCATTCAATGAGGCAAAGATTAAATTCTCAGAAATCAGCCCCGAAAACAGACCATATATCCCGAAACCAACATCCTCAAAAATATTAACCAAAATCACTTCAATAGTAAACAATCATATCCTACCTCAAGAAATAGCTGGACAAGTTATCACTTACAATCAACTCATCGAATTAATGTACTGTAGCGCAAACACAATAACCACCCTGGCGAACCAAATACATAAGTCCAATATAACAAAACGAAATAGTCCGACAAATAGTCATAATAATGGAAACACAAGACAAGTCAGTAACACAACGTCAAAACAGCAAACCACCCAAAAACCCCGTTGGCAATCAAGAATAGAGGGAAAGATAGACGAATATAGACGAGACTTAGGCGTAATCACAAGCCACATCAATGGAAAAACTGGAAAAAGATGCAAGAACAAGCTAAACAACATAAAACGTAAATATACTATCCACACGCAATTCGACCCAATAAATAATTCAATAGAACAGATCCGCGACACCATTAAACAAAGGCTTCTGAAATATACAAACCGACTACGAACATACATGAAAAGCTACCAAAGATCTACGCAAAATAAACAGTTTCACACAAACCAAAAACGATTCTATAACTCCATAACTGCACCCTCCACATGTAATCCAACCACCCAAAACAGTATTGATATTGATGAAATAGAATATTTCTGGAAAGCAATATGGAGCCACGAGGTCAAACACAATACACAATCAACATGGATAAGCACCCTACTTGAGGATATCTCAACAAACCCCGGTATGACCAACCACTTAATAACAGAGCCCATGTTCAAGAAAATAACACGGAAACTCCATAACTGGAAACAACCAGGACCAGATAAAATACAAAATTTCTACTACAAATATCTCACCACACTACACCTAATAATTATTAACATATTTAACAATATGATAACACAACCAGAAACCATACCACCTAGTATGAGCGCTGGCATCACATACCTAAAGCCCAAACCGGACAGCCCAGAATCCCCGGTCCAATACCGACCAATAACATGCCTAAATACGGCATATAAAATACTCACGGCATGTATAAGCCAACAAATTTCCGAACACTGCGAGTCACAAGATATAATGGCCGAAGAACAAAAGGGATGTAGGAAAGGAACAAAAGGATGCAAAGACCAACTTATCATTGACAGCACTATCACAAGACAAGCTATAAAGAATAAAAAAAACATGTACGCTGCCTTCATAGATTACCAAAAGGCCTTCGACTCTGTACCCCACTCCTGGATAATTGAAGTACTAACACTATACAAAATTAACCCTGTGCTAATAAAGTGTATAAGTCAACTAATGACGCACTGGAAAACTACTCTCCACATAGGAAATGGAAAGGACAGTGTTACATCAAACCCAATCAAAATACTAAGGGGTATATACCAGGGCGATTCCCTAAGCCCACTACTTTTCTGTTTATCTCTTAACCCGCTCTCCACACTCCTAAAAAATAGCCAATACGGATATAAACTTAAAACATCCGACAACCTCAGGATCTCACATTGTTTTTATATGGACGATCTAAAAATATACGCAGGGACCAAGCCCAATCTAAGTCAATTACTCAAAATCGTCGAAGTATTTTCCAATGATATAAAAATGGCATTTGGGATTGACAAATGTAAAACACAGAACATAACGAAGGGCAAATACAATCCAGGAGAACTGTTCTGTACGTCCGCAGGAGAGCAAATAACCCCACTCTTAAGAGAGGAGCAATACAAATATCTGGGTATCCGACAAAACATAACCATAGACCATACTGTGCATAAAGCAAAGATAAAACAAGAATTCATATATCGCGTCCAAAATATTGGTAAAACCAAACTTAACGGAAAAAATCTAATCAAAGCAATAAACACATACTCAATACCCCTCCTAACATATACATTTGGCATAATATCATGGTCTCCCACAGACCTTACTGACCTGGATAGAACGGTCAGGAGAATACTAACCAAGTACAACCAACATCACCCCAAGTCATGTATGGAGAGACTATATATTCCAAGAAAACTTGGAGGTAGAGGACTACTCAACATCCAGAGCCTACATGATAGACAAATAAAAACACTAACGGATTACTTCAAAGCAAAAGCAACAACCTCCACACTCTACAACGCGATTGTAAATTCAGACGATAACCTAACGTCACTAAACCTGAAAAATAATAGTCAAAGAATCCCGGAAACCACACAACTGCTACTGCAAAAATAGAAATCCAAACCATTACATGGAAAATATCCCAATCAAATAAATCAAACATATGTCGACATAGAAAAAACAACTAACTGGCTCAAGTACAGCAACATATATGCCGAAACCGAAGGCTTCATAATGGCAATACAGGACGGTGTAATACAAACAAGAAATTACAGGAAATATATCATGCATGATAACACGATCGCCGATGACAGATGCAGAAGATGTGGAGGAGCCTCAGAAACTATAGCACACTTGCTAAATAGTTGTACCCCCCTGACCAACAACCACTACACAACAAGACACAACAACATAGGAAAAATAATATATATAAACATAATCAAATTACTGAAAATTAACGAATACACATCATATTACTATAAATTCCACCCAAAACCCGTAATAGAGACAGAATACTACACAATATATTGGGATAGATCAATCCTGGTAAACAATCCATCAGATATAAATATACCAAATAGACCGGACATGGTCATAATAGACAAAAAAGCACATACTGCAAAAATCATAGACTTCGCTGTCCCATTAGATATCAATATAACGGAAACAATCAACACCAAAAAATCGAAATACCAACCGCTAGCGAAATACCTAAAAAACTCACTATCCTTGCAGAAAATAGAAGTACTACCGATTGTAATAAGCTCGTTAGGAACAATACCCAAGGAAACCACAAAAAGCCTGGAACAGCTGAATCTAAGCCACAAAACTCTCACAGAAATGCAGAAAATTATTTTAATTAAAGCTACTTCTATAATAAGAGAAACTATTGGATGAGGAAGAATAATGGATATGTAATATCCCAACTGAGCGCAACCTTTGGTCATAGACCCGGTGCGTAAATTCCAGCTTTCGCTGAGAATGTCACAACTCAGATAATAATAATAATAATAATAATAATAATAATAATAATAATAAAAATAATAATAATAATAATATTAATAATAATAATAATAATAATAATAATAATAATAATAATAATAATAATAATAATAATAATAATAATAATAATAATAATAATAATAATAATAATAATAATAATAATAATAATAATAATAATAATAATAATAATAATAATAATAATAATAATAATAATAATAATAATAATAATAATAATAATAATAATAATAATAATAATAATAATAATAATAATAATAATAATAATAATTATAATTATAATAATAATAATAATTATTATAATAATAATAATAATAATAATAATAATAATAATAACAATAATAATAATACCATTGTAGAAAACACTGTGCAACAAGGTTTCTGTGCGGTGGAAAATTCCT
Organism: Musca autumnalis; assembly: GCF_047663935.1. Classification (NCBI taxonomy): domain Eukaryota; kingdom Metazoa; phylum Arthropoda; class Insecta; order Diptera; family Muscidae; genus Musca; species Musca autumnalis. The sequence continues at coordinate 80,344,914 of NW_027411866.1, forward strand.
TTAGGAGATGAAAGCCCTTAGTGAGTATATTAAGAACCCATAGGTCAAGTTTCTGAGATATCGCGCGATGAATTTTTTTAATTTTCACCTATGATGATTGAGAAAATAGCTTTATATCTTTTTTGCCGTTATTGTAGCTTCGTTTTGAGATTGCATGTCTTCAGTCAAATCGAATGGCGAATCTTTTTGTAGAACATTTCATTCTTTAACTCAATTCCTTTCTTTTCTTTTTCGTCCACAAGATGAGATTTTACAGCATAAAAATATTCCACAAAAATATTGCTCGGAGAATTTTAGGTACGGTTCTCATTGACAACTAATCGATATTGTCACGTTTTCATTGTCCTTTTTAACATTTACCCGGTTTTTGTTCAGAAAAAAACTATGTTTTGTTTTTCTGTATATTCATTATTTGTTATGTATTGTTAGGTAGACATACCATTGGTTATTGCTTATATTGACATCTGGGATGTATCTGAAATATTTGCCACATATAGCTCCCGATATGCTGAACACGTTAATGACAAATTTTCATGGAGAATAGATCCGGTTATCTAATATTTTGAACCGGATATAGCGATATAAAACCCGGATTTTGTACCGATTTTAAGTAACCGATTAAGCTTATATGTATACCATTAAAAATCTTATAAAATTGCCAATCAGGGAAAATAATTTTTTGACAACATCTTACCTGAGTTCGGTGCTAAAACAAAAAAAACCGTATTCTTGAACCGTTTTTAAGGAAAAATATCACTGCGCGTAAATATGAAGATCAAAGCTTGGTGGGTGAAATATTCTTTTTGCCGATGAAAGTCGATGAAGTTAATATTATGAACCCGGAAGGACAGTTATGCCGTAGGTCAAACTTCTGAGTCATGCTGACCTTTTCATTAGATAAATGTTATAATATCCTAAATCGATTTGTCTCAGAATATGTTCCAACTGCTAGAATCAAGAACTCCGGTAAATATCCATGGATAACATCTGAGCTCTCATCAATAAAAAATCCAGAAATTGGCTTTTTCGAAAATATAAAAAACCGGTTCTTCTTGCTCGATCTAAGTATACTTTATAGTTCTCTTTACCTCAACAAGATCAAGGATAGTTTTAAATCAAATCCAAAATCCTTCTATGAATTTGTTAATTTGAGAGGAAAACTTTCTTCTAAACCTACTATTTTGAAATTCAACGATCATGAGTCTGTAAAAGACTCTGATATCGCTGAAGCTTTTAAAAATTGTGTCGCTAAAACCCATTCAATTAAAGATACATATTCTCACAAGTTATCTAAGATAGACCAAATTTGTATGCCTTATGTACAAATTCAAGACATTTCTAGAAGTCTACGAACTTTAAAGTCAATTAAAAGTTCAGGCCCTCATGGGATTCCCAATATAATTCGTAAGTTTTGTTCGTCTACATTATCAACTCCTTTAACACAATTGTTTAATTGTTCCCCTAAATTTGGTAGTTTTTTGGTTGCATGATGAGAGACAAAAATGAACGTCGATTATTTGAGCAAAGCGGTCAGTCAAAACTAACAATGTGTGCCCAGCTTTTATCCACAAAACCAAACTTAATTAAGGTATTTGGAACAAGTCAAGTTTAAGACTGGTATTTTTTTTTTAATTTTAATTTGTTTCTAAGTCCGGCGATTTAAGACTTTCTCCTAGGGACAGGTGCAAATGTAGGGCACGGGGACAACAATTTTTAATTTAAATTTTTTTCTCTTATAGCTGGCCTTTAACAAGGGAATTTTTGGAACTTCAGAGCCCATATCTCAGGAAGTATGGACTTCCGCAACACAAAATGTATATCGTTATAATCAGGACCCCATGGGCTACCACCAGTATATATGACAAGGTAATCCGCGATGAGTCCATAAACTTTTCTTAAGCCCGGTATTTTAATATGGCAATACTGTAAGTGAAAGCCCATATTCATGTCTCTTAATGCAAATTAACGCTGCCATCTGTCTAGGTATTGTTGATGTTGTAAAGTTTTTCGGCATTTTATAACCTAACATTTTCTTAGAAATATATAAAATCTGAAAGAAATATTTCAGTTCCAAATGTTTTGAGCTGCAAGGATATACACACATGTGTATGTAATCACAGTATATGCCGTTTTCTGCCGTTGACGGACACTATTTCCATGAAATTGTATTTAAGTTGAAAGTTATATTTTTCTATTTTTAATTAAATAAATGAAAAGATATTCGCTTGTATTTACATGTTCGTATGCATGTTCGTTCGAGTTTATTTTGCTCAGTAACTGCAAGTAAAAGTGTTTATGAAAATATTGCATGGCATTGAAACTGTTGGTTGGTTGACTGTTCTCATTTGATATTTCTTTCACACATTTCTTTACATTTCGTTTAGACAATTGATGCATAGTGCCAATTCAGCATTTTTAAAATGAAGCTTTACGTGTGTGTTTTTTGAAAACAAGCCGACATATAAAGAGTATGAAAAAAAAACTAACTAGATGTTATTCTATTTTGTTTACTTATCCCTTCAAAAGTGAAGTAAATATCCCAAAGATACCCAACACACACACAACCCAAAGAGAAAGAAGTGCAGATGCATATTCGCATGGAACCAACAAAACTGAACAAAAAAGGAAAAATATACACACACAAATGTGAAACATATGAAAGCAAAACACGTCTTAATTGAATCCGTACTCTTTTCAAAAGTGGAAAACTTGATGGAAGGGAATTGAGTTCATGGTTGCGCTGGTTGCCACAAATGATGTTAATAAAAAATATATACAAGAACAAAAACAAAAGAAACTACATATTTTTTATGAAGTTATGAGTCATGAAAAACTGTGAGGTTTACTGAAAAAATGCAAGTTTTCATTTCAACAATTTAGCTGGAAAATATCCATCGTTGGAAAACGTGCTCAAAATGTTTACATCGATGTTCTGGCATCAATTCGATTTTTAAAAGAAAGCAATATAAATTTATACGAGGAATATTTATCAAAGTATTTTTAGCGTGCATGTGGTGGTATAGTGTAGACACAATAGTTTAGTGACAGGTTGAAGGAGACGGTATACACCCAATGACGATTTTGAATGTCCATAAAATAAAATATTCTCATCCTGTGCATTCATTGTGGATTTAGATTTGACACTTATATATGGTTAGGTCTATACAAAGAATGGACTATGCCGTTTTTTCATATTTTGTGTAATAATCATCGGGAATTCAAAATCCTACTGTCTGTTGAATTTTGAAATCCCGACGATCTTCTTATCTATATATATAAAAGAGCTTAGTGATGAGTGAGTGACTGACTGACATATCATCGCCCAGACGAAACGGCTGAAGCTAGAAAGTTGAAATTTTTACTGTAGGTTGCTGTTGGTGTGTAGGGGTGAGATAAGGCTGGGATTTTGGAAATTCGACCTAGAAGGGTACGAAAAGTACTAAAAGGTACTAAATATGGTACCCTTTGTATTAGGCAAACGGGAAGAGCTAGAATTCTGAAATTTGGAATGAGTGTAACTGATGGAGAGTTAGAAAGATGTACTAAAGTGTTTTTGGAAATTCAAGCTCTAAGTGTACGAAAAGTACTAAAATTTACAAAATTTAGTACCAATTATATATTTTGAACGGATGGAGAGTTAGAAAGATGTACTAAAGTGTTTTTGGAAATTCAAGCTCTAAGTGTACGAAAAGTACTAAAATTTACAAAATTTAGTACCAATTATATATTTTGAACGGATATAGCTAGAATCATGGAATTTGGTATGGAAATCAAGGTTGGGAAGTGGTGCTTCTAAAAGGAAATTTGGAAGATTCGTAATCATGTGTAAGAAAAGTACTAAATGGTAATAAATTTAGTACAATTTGGATTTGGGTGAACGTATAGAGCTGGAATCTCGAAATTCAGAATTGAGATTACTGGTGGAGTGTAGGATTGAGGTAGTTTTAAAAGTTCATACTTATGGGTACGAAAATTTCTAAATGGTACTAATTTTAGTACAGTTTGGATTTGGGTGAACGTACAGAGCTGGAAACCTGAAATTTGGAATTAAGATTACTGTTGAAGTGTAGGATTGAGATATGGGGGAGGTTTTGGAAATTCGTACTTATTTGTACGAAAAGTACTAGTACTAAATTTGGTACAATAGGGATTTGGGTGAACGGACAGAGCTGGAATCATGAAATTTGGAATTGAGATTACTGTTGGAGTGTAGGATTGGGGAAGTTTTGGAATTTCGTACTTATGTGTATGAAAAGTACTAAATTTTGTACAATGGGGATTTGGGTGAACGGATAGAGCTGGAATCTCGAAATGTGGAATTGAAATTACAGGTGGAGTTTAGGATTGTGGAAGTTTTGGAAATTCATACTTATGAGTACCAAAAGTACTAAATAGTACTAAATATAGTACAGTTTAGTTTTGGGTGAACAGACAGAGCTTGATTCCTCAAATTTGGACTGATGGTCACTGGTGAAGAGTAAGAAACATGTAACAAAGGGGTTTTGGAAACTCATAGTACGAAAGTACTAAATTGTACTAAATTTAGTACAATTTGGATTTGGGTGGACGGATAGAGCTGGAATCCTGAAATTAGAAATTGATATTACTATTGGAGTGTAAGACTAAGATAGTTTTGGAAATTCATACTTATGGACATGAAAAGTACTAAATGTGATACAATTTGGATTTGGGCGACGGATAGCCTTGAGTCCTGAAATTTGAAATTAGGATTACTGTTGGAGTGTAGGACTGAGGTAGTTTTGGAAATTCGTAGTTATGTACGAAAAGTACTAAAAGTTTCTAAATTTGGTACTAATTGTTCATTTTAAACGTATATAGCTACAATCTTCAAATTTGGTATGGGAATCAAAGTTGGGAAGTGGCGTTGAAATAAGGAAATGGTTTTAGAAGTTCGTATTTATGAGTACGAGCAGTACTACAAGTGTAGAATTTAGGTAGATTTGGAAATTCGTGCTTATGGGTACGGAAAACACTATATTTGGTACAATTTGGATTTTAGTTAACGGATAGAGTTGGAATTATGAATTAAGATTACTTTTGTAGTGACGGATTGAGGAAAAGTCGTACGTATGGATACGAGAAGTTCTAAATGTTACTAAATATGGTACAATATGGATTTGGGTGAACGAATAGAGCTGGAATCCTGAAATTTGGAATTAATATTACTGTATAAGTGTAGGATTCAGGTAGTATCGGAAATTCGTACTTATGGGTACGAAAAGTACTGAAATTGTGTGCAATTTGGATTTGGATGAATTACTGAAGCTGGAATCCTGTCGAAAAGCAGGATTCCGTTAGTTTTGAAAAATCATACTTATAGGTACGAAAAGTATTAAATGATACTAAATTTAGTACAATTTGGATCTAGGTGAACGGATAGCGGGTAAATTTGGTACCAATTGTATATTTTGAATGGATATAGCTGAAATCTTGACATTTGATATGGAAAAAAAGGTTGGGAAGTTATGCTGATATAAGGAAACGGTTTTGGAAATTCGTACTTATGTGTACAAAAAGTACTAAAGGGTACTAAACTTGGATTTGGCTGAACGGATAGCGCTGGAAACATGAAATTTGCAATTATGATTACTGTTGGAGTATAGGTTTAAGGTAGTTTTGGAAATTCATACTTATGTGTACGAAAATTACCAAATGGTACTAAATTTGGTACAATTTGGATTAGGGTGAAAGGATAGAGCTGGAAACCTGAAATTTGGAATTTAAATTACTATTGAAGTGTAGGATTGATATATGGGGGTAATTTTGGCAATTCGTACTTATGTGTACGAAAAGTATTAAATTTGGTACATTTTGTATTTGGTTGCACGGATAGTGATGCAATGATGAAATTAGGAATTAAGATTACTGTTAGAGTATAGGACTAAATTAGTTTTAGAAATTCGTACTTACATATGTGCACGAAAAGTACTAAATTGTACTAAATTTGGTACAATTTGGATTTGGTTGCACTTATAGTGTTGCAAACATAAAGTTTGGGGTTATAGGATTGAGGAAGTTTAGAAATTCTTACTTAAGTGCACGAAAAGTACTAAATGGAACTAAATTTGATATAATTTGGATTTGGGAGAACGGATAGAGCTGGACTCCCGAAATTTATAGTTATGATTACTGTTGGAATATAGGATTGAGTTAGTTTTCGAAATTCGTATTTATGTGTACGAAAAGTACTAAATTTGGTACAATTTGGATTTGGTTACACGGATAATAATGCAATGATGAAATACTGTTGGAAAGTAGGATTGAGGTAGTTTGGTAAAGTCGTACTTATGCGTACGTAAAGTACTAAATGATACTAAATTTCGTACAATTTGGATTTTGGAGAACGGATGGAGCAGGAATCCTATAATTTGGTATAAAGACTACTGTTGGGTTGTCGGACTGAAATCTGGAGGTAGTTTTAAAACTTCATACTTATGTGTACAAAAAGTACTAAATTTGGTAGAATATGGATTTGGTTGTACGCATAGACATGTAATGATGAAATCTGCAATTAAAATTACTGTTGGAGTATATGATTAAGGTAGTTTTAGAAATTCGTAATAATGTGCGCGAAAAGTACTAAATGGTACTAAATTTGATACAATTTGTATTTGTGAAAACGGATACAGCTGGAATCCTGAAATATAGACTTAAGATTACTGTTGGAATATAGGATTGAGGTAGTTTCCGAAATTCGTACTTATGTGCACGAAAAGTACTAAATTTGATACAAATTTGATTTGTGAGAACGGATAGAGTGAGAAACTTGAAATTTGGAATTAAAATTACTGTTGAAGAGTAGGATTGAGATATGAGGGTGGTTTTGGAAGTTTGTACTTCGGCAGGGCCGAACTTTTTATACCCTCCACCATGAAATACTCTGAGCTAATACGAAATTCTAAGTTTTCTTTCTGTTGCCAAAGACACTATACCCACAATTTTAGGTACAGATGTTGCTTGACCACTAGAAACCCTAAATGCCAAATTATAGCTAATTCGGTCAGAAAATGTAGCTAAAACCGTAAAAATACCTGAAATCGGGAGGTACCGTTATATGGGGGCTATGTTCATAACTTATGGTGGAGAAGTTTCTTGGTCACTGGGAACCCTTAATTTCAAATTATAGCTAATTCGGTCTGAAAACTTCAAAGTAGAAGAAATCGGGCGGTACCGCCATATGGGGGCTGTACCAAACCGTAGACCTATGACCATAATTTTTGTGGAGAAGTTTCTTGATCACTAAGAACCCTAAATGCCAAATTGGAAATTAGTGCCAAATCGAGCATGTAGCTAAAACACCAAAATACTGGAAATCTGGGCGAAACCGTTATATGGGGGCTATAAGAAAACATAGACCTAGATATGTCCATAATTTTTGCTGGAGAAATTTCATGGTCACTAGGAACTCTAAACGTCAAATTATAGCTAATTTGGTGTGAAAATGTGGCTAAAAACGTCAAAATATCTCAAAATATAACGGTACCGTTATATGGGGGACATACCAAGCGTGGGGGACATACGTGAACCGATATAGCCCATATTTAAACTTGATTTAAGATCAGACCAAAAACACAAAATTTCAGCCTTTACAACAGACAGACGGACAGACAAACGGACATACGGACATCACTAAATCGACATAGAATTTTACGCAAATGATTATTTCGATGAGTTACTAACGGAATGACAAACTTAATATATCCTCCATATTATGGTGCAGGGTAAAATAAAATGTGGTACAATTTGGACAGAGTTGGAATGATAAAATTTGGAATTAAGGTTATTCTTGGTGTGTCGTATTGAGATATGGAGGAAGTTTTGGAAATTCGTTTAGGGGTGGTACAATTTGCATTAGGGTGAGCCAGAATCCTGAAATTGGGAATTAAGATTACTGTTGGAGCGAAGGATTGAGATATGGAGGTTGTTTTGGAATCGGGGCCACCGTGGTGCAATGGTTAGCACGTCCGCCTTGTACTCAGAAGGTCTGCGGTTCGAATCCCAGGCCAAGCAACATCAAATTTCCAACAGTGGCAAAATTCCCCCTCAGTAATGCTGGCGACATTTCCTGAGTATTTAAGCCATGAAAAACTTCTCTACAAGTGGTGTCGTAAGACACGCCGTTCGGACTCGGCAATAAAAAGTAGGTCCCATATCATTGAGGCAATATGAATCGGCGTGCACTCATTGATATGAGAGAAGTCTCCCTTGTCCCATCTGGGATGTTTGTGGAACAATTATATTATTATTATTTGGAATCGTACCTTTGTGAACTAGATGGTACATGGTACTAAATTTGGTACATTTTGGATTTGGGTGAACGAATAGCGCTGGAATTATGAAATTTTTACCTAAAAATTACGGTTGGAGGGTAGTATATAGATATGAATGTAGTTTGGGAAACTCATCTTGTGTGTACGAAAAGTAATAAATGGTACTAAATGTGGGTACAATTATAATTTGGGTGAAACGATAGAGCTCAAATCATGCAATTTGGAATTAGGATTACTTTTGCAATGTAGGATGTTTACTAAATTTGGTACATTTTGTATTTGTGGAATTATGCGTGGGTTTAGTATATGGAGGTATTTTTGGAAATTCGTAATTATGTGTATGAAAAGTTATAAGTGGAACTAAATTTGGAACCGTTTGGTACTTGCTAAAATAAGGAACATGAATTTTAGTATTAGGATCAGTGTTTGTGTGTAGAATGGAGATAAGAAAGACATTTCGGAAATTAGTGGTTATGTGTACTAAAAGTACTAAATGGTACTAACTTTGATGTTGTGTCAAGGAATAGGCTTGGGATTCGAAGTTTACCATAAGTTTACGAAAAGTGCTAAATGGTACTTAATTTATTATTGGATGTAGGGACAAAGCTGAAGTGTAGCGGTGGTATATGGAGGTGGTTTAGGAAATATGTATGTACCCTAAATATACGAAAAGTAGTAAAGTAAATTTGGTATTTGGTGTTCGGACAGAACTGGAATTTTAAAATGTTGTATTCGAGTCCCTATTCGTGTGTGGGGTTTTGATATCGGGGAGGTAGAAGTGTAGGGTTGCGATATGGAGGTTTTGGAAATACAATAAGTACTAAATGAGTTGAGCTAGAAATGTGGTATAGCAGTTGGTGTATAGGATGAAGGTAAGGAGGAGAATTTGTAAATTCGTACGTATGAGAACTAAATGGTACCAAATTTGGTACAGTTTGGATTAGTGAGAACGGAAAGAGCTGGAATCCTGAAATGTGGACTTAGTATACGAGGGCGGTTCGGAAACTTCTTAGTCTATCAATGAAAGAGAATAGTTAGTTTTTCAAAAATATTTTTATTTTTCAATATAATCTCCTGAAACTTCAATACACTTAGTCCAACGCTTTTCTAGCAATTCTATCCCTTGATTAAAATAGTTTTCCTCAAGGTTTTCAAAATAGTGGTTTACAACTGTAATTGCACCTTCATTTGTGGTAAAAAGGTTGTCAGCAAGGAATTTTTTTAGATTTGGGAACAAGTAAAAGTCACTGGGAGCTAAATCAGGAGAATAAGGTGGGTGGTCAAGCAACTCGTACTTTAATTCGTTGATTTTAGCCATAGTTAAAACACTCTTGTGCGCTGGTGCGTTGTGTTGATGAAAAATTATTTTTTTGTGTTGTAAGCCAGGACGTTTTTCTCGAATTTGTACATTTAATTGATCCAAAAGTTTGCAATAGTACTCTGAATTTATTGTTTTACCCTTTTGCAGATAGTCAATCAATAAAATACCTTTGAAGTCCCAAAAAACCGTTGCCATAACCTTACTAGCCGATTGAATTGTTTTTGTCTTCTTTGGGGCACTTCCTCCAGCTTCAGTCCATTGTTTGGATTGTTCTTTTGTCTCTGGAGTATAGTGGTGGATCCATGTCTCATCAACAGTTATGAAACGACGTTTAAAAACCATTTTATTTCGCTTAAAACGATTCAAACAAGCTTGAGAAATGTTCATTCTTATGCGTTTTTAATCGACTGTTAACAAACGCGGCACCCATCTTGCAGAAAGCTTTTTCATCTGTAGTTCTTCATGCAAAATTAAATGGACTCGATCATTTGAGATGGCCATGATATTAGCAATTTCACGCAATTTTATTAGTCGATCATTTAATACCATATCATGCACTTTGGCTACAATTTCTGTTGTTGTTGCTGTTTTTGGACGTCCACTACTTGCTTCATCTTCAATGCTTGTACGACCACGTTTAAATTCAGCAACCCAATTTTTTACTGTTGCATATGAAGGAGCACTTTCACCTAACACATTCACCATATCATTATGAATTTCTTGTCCCGATAAACCTTATTTATGTAAATATTTAATGACAGCACGCATTTCTAATTTTTCCATTGTAAAAAAATTGCGGATGCGTCTTTTTTGAACACCTGTTTCTATATGAAGGAGTTGCCAGATCGAAACAAAATTTAACATGTGTTCATAACAGAGATTGAAATTTCCAAAACACTTAACTTTTTTCTGTTTATACCGCGCTTTTTGTGCTAGGCTAAGAAGTTTCCGAACTGCCCTCGTAGTTGGTTATTGTGTAAAGGAAATGAGATAGAATTTTGAAATGTTAGGAGGAGATTTTTGAAATTCGTACCTATGTATATGGAAATTGTTTCTGGGGAAACAGATAGAGCTGGAAACGAGAGTCCCGGTTGGTATATACATACATACATATGTTCCCACAATATCCCCGAAGGGACAAGGGAGACTTCTCTCGGTTGGTATATAGGGTTGATATAAGGAGGTATTTTTTGAAGGTTATACTTATGCGTACCATTGTGGTATTGCGTGTGCGAATAAAGCTGAAATTATGTAATTTGGAATTATACTATTAGTGTATTAAAAGTTCTAAAGGGTAATAAACACTAAGTGTTCTAGAAGTACTAAATATTACTTAACATTGAAGCACTAATATTGAGTGAATGGCTAAATCCAGCGCTTTGACATTTGGTGTTAGATCAAAATCGTTATGAAAATTCGAACTTAAAACGCATGACATGCTTCTACATGTAATTCTATAGGCCTTAGGTGAACAAGGAGTGAAAAAACTGTTAAGTTTTAGATAAGGTCCAGGGTATGAAATGTTGTATTATATATTGTACCATTGGTTTTACTGAAATCAAGTAATTAAACGTGAAGAATCTTTTCAAAACAACTGTTTTTTTTTCTGAACCTTATAGTAAGTTTATTTGAAAATGTAGACACATGTGAATATTTTTTAACAAGAAGGTTTTTATCCCTTAATTGAAATACTTTAAATAAATTGACGGCTGTTGCTGTTTTGAGGTGAGATAGACCGATTTTTTGGAAATTCGGACTAAATGGGTGCGAAGTGACATTAAATATCAATTAACAAACAAAATTTTCATACCTCACCACTTCCATATCAAAGAATGTTTTTCCCTTTCCGCATACGAAGTAGCGGGCATATTGCTAGTTATTATATAAAAAATTTTAAAGAATTGCATAATATGTCTTTTGCATAGATCTAACCCGATATAGGTGGTAAATCTAACTAAAAACAACTAAGAACGCAGTTCAGTTCGGCCATGCCGAGCTTGAAGTAAAATGCAACAATTACTTTTCCTTTGTGAAAGTACTAAGCTCTTCTGCAATGTCAAGGCATATTATTAGAATATGTGGAATATGCAATTTTTAATCGTTTTATGAAATTTATTATGTTTAAGATAAGCACGGTGCGCTTGAACCAACTTTAAATGGAAGGTGTTTACACCTGGGAAGTTTTTGCAGATTCTGTAAGTACAATGTTCAAAGATGATAAAAATAAAAAATAAAAAAAAAATTGCCGTTTTAAATAAATCGCCGTCAAAGTTAACATTTTTATGGTGGTTTCTGAGCAAGACCCAGGTGTAAGCGGTTTTTATTTAAAGTTAGTTAAGGCGCTCTGTCCCAATTTGAACTTCTGTATCTCAAAAATGGTGAAACCTACGAAAGTATCGTAAAGGAAACTCGTAGAGAATTTTCACATTTCCATTTGTTATATTTTCATAGGACAGTTTCCCAGCAAATCGTGAAAATGAAAAGCACTCCGGCGATTTATTGTTTTTTGATTTTTCCCATCTATGAACACTGTAGTTTCAGAATCCGCAAAAACTTCACACGCGTAAGCACCTATCATTTAAAGTTGGTTCAAGAGCACCGTGTAAGTGGTCACTAGACTCTATAATGGCTATTATGGCGCTGAGGCAAAACATTTATTGGAATAAATAAAAGAAATAAGAGGACCAAAACAATAAATCAACCTGAAAACGTTGTAATAGGTGGAAGACATTTATCGAGCATGTTGGTAGTTCGACATAGACTCGGACCATAACCATGTTGCAAGAAAAGGGACCTGATTAAACGTAGCAAATAAAGTACGAACGGACACAACACGGAAGTTGGACATCGATAAGGTGCAATCACAACAGATAGCCACAGCCTATTCCACTCAACTGGACTAATTGATTAATCAAAGCACTCCTCGTCACGATAACATACCAGCACAATGCCAAAGTATTGCCCACTACATGTAAACAGCCGCAAAATCCATACTTGGATACCAGAAACCTCCACTAAGGAACCCATGCTGCTACCGAAGATAAAAATGCAGCATATGGGGAGAGGAGAAAGGTCTTTTCGGCAGAAAAATGAGAGAAATGGAAAAGGAGCCAGAATAAAGTCCGAAAATGCTAGCAAAGAGTGAAACATCAAACTGATGGCTTTGTTACAGGCGCATCCTCCTGCAGAGACCAGCAATTTAATTTGTTAACGGTACATATAATGTGCTACGGATATTGAAAGAACATTTTTCCAAATTATTGGTATCCAATACTAGCGAAGACGACGTAGATACCACAGATCCAATCGCAGGATATGCTATTGAATGTATACCGACCGGCCAAGGTTAGGTAAAGAGAGATATAAACCGGTTGAAGAATAATAAGGCAGCTAAAGGTGATAACCTACCAGCCGAGCTGTCCAAAAGCGGAGGCGACATGCTGATAAGGTGTATGCATCAGCTAGTTAGCACCATCTGGCACGAGGAACGCGTACCTGAAGATTAGAATCTGAGCATCATGTGTCCCGTACACAATAAGGAAGATAAGACTGTGTGCTCTAACTAAGTCTGTTCTCTATTGCTTATAAGACGGTATCGGGGATATTTTGCGAGCGACTAAAGCCTATGGTCAACGAAATACTTGGGCCATAACAATGCGGCTTTAGACCTGGCAAATCCACAAATGACCAGATATTTACCCTGCGTCAATGCCTGGAGAAGACCCAAGAGACGCAGATCGACACCTAACATATTTTCGTCGATTATAAAGCAGTCTTCGAAAGCTCCCTACGTTCAAAGGTATTCCAAGCCATGTCTGAATTTGGTATCTCCGCAAAGCACATTCGGCTTTGTAAGAACCGAGGTGTCGCCAGGCGTCGTTTGACATTTTTTTTTTGGAAAATTTGACAGTTTTTAGCCTATGCGTACTCAGGACAGTTTGACATACGACCATATGTTGCGTTGTGTACAGTGGCTTGATTGAGACACTTCCAAAACATGGTTTCTGAACGCTTTTGCAGCATCTTCTGGCGATTGCTGCTATTGCTATTTTCGGGTTCATACGCATAGTTCCATGATTCCAAGGTTGCCTCTATCACATGCGATCTAGCATTCTCCGTTCACGCACGGACGTTATTGGACGACACTTACGATCTTTGTTGTTAGCGAGTATCGGCGACGATTGATGGGCCCTTATCGACATACCAATATTTAATTTGATCGATGCACTCTTGCCGTGATTATCCACTTCGAAAGATGTGAAAAATTATGGGATGAAAATGTTCACAATTAAATTCCATTTTTTTGCAAAGTGATTTTTTAAGACCCTTTAAACAACACAACACATTATCGGATTTCAAACTGTCCTGAGAATGTTTAGGCTAAAAACTGTTAAACTCAAAAAAAAAGTCAAATGGCGTCTAGGCCAGAAACTTTTTTAGTTCCCCTCGTACTATTGTGGAGGATATAATAATGTGACTAAATGCTTCTACAGGGGTACAACGTACAATTCTCTGTTGACATGTTTTGTACCCATATCGAATACTAAACACCAAATTTCAGTCATCTTGATAGGTTAATCAAAATACCGAAAATCGGGAGGAACGTCCTATGGGCGCTATTTCAATGAGACTGTTTTGTATCCACAACGAAGACTAAATACTTATTATCAGCCAATTCGATTAGAGGTACCTTCTAAGGGGGCTATATAAAAATGTGTTCAGAAATTCTATATACACCCATACCATTGCTACCGAAAACGATATCGCTTTCGAAAGTTTCTCAATAGTTTTCCAGATATTTTGTTCGGGAACGACACACATGAATGAATTGAAAACGATTCATTCGTCGCTCAGTTTGTGGCAGGAAAACCTTAGAATTCAAATATCGGCAATAATATAATTAGCGAATGAATGACGATAGTTTCTACGATAGTGGAGAAAAACATTTTTGTGGAGTTTCTTGATGTTTCTGTTATATACCTTTTCCGTTTGTATTTCTTTGTTATGTTTGCGACTCGATATGTAACTTTTGATAAACATTGTTGTGTTGTGTTTGGCAACCTACCCATATGTTGTCTTTATCAACACTTATTGTTTATATTATACGTAGTATTTATATCGGAATTATTTGAAAAAAAAAAACAAATGGGAATTTTATACAAAAAACATAAAATATTTTTTGAAACAAACAAATTTTCAAAGCAAAAATGTTTCTCGAAACAGTTTTTCAAAGTAAAAAAAGTTTCTCGAAACAATTTTTCTTGTAAAGAAAAAATATTCGACGAACAAAATAACGACGGGTTTGTGTACACACGAAAAACATTTGCCAAACATTCGACAGTGATAGTCGTTTTCAAAAGTTGTGCCGAACATTCGAATAATATCAGCAGGGGGTAAAATTGTGTAGCCCCAATGAAGACTAAATACTAAATTTCATCCATTTCGGTAAAATCCTCAAAATACCGAAAATCGGGAGGTACTGTTCTCAACTGACTATACCGCAAACGTGGACCTACATGAAAATTTTTTGTAGAAATGGTTTTAGTCTCTGGAAATACGAAATACCAAATTACAATCAATTCGGAGGCAAATTTCATAAAGCACGGAGTGTAACTCGTCAATTCGTATGGGGGCTATACCAAAACCAGGTCCGATATAGCCCATTTTCAATACAAAAACTTCTACGGACGTACAATACAATCGACTATCATTCGACCCAGTTTTATCCAACTTGTTCAATCCGTTCGGAGGCTAGAGTGATTTCCACAGACGGACATCTAGAATTGCTGGTCAAGGAAATACATATATGTATACCTAGTGGGACCTAAAATGATCAGGGTTTAAAATGCTAACGCCATATTAGCAAAAGCACAGAATTTTTGCAGCTTTGCCTGCTAAAATTTCTTCGAAATATGTTTAGCAACAATGAACAACGGCAACATTTAGCAACAAATTTCACAAAAATATTGCTAGCGATGCTGATGCTATTTGATATTGTTGCTATAATAAAAAATGCATCGGACACGCATACTCATATTTTGCAGCACACAAGATCAACACATATCAGAAAAAAGAATAAGCAACAAAGTTTCAACGGCATAGCCATGTTTTCAGCAAACAATTGTTTTTGAGAGCAGGGTTACCAGTGTAATGCATTAAAAATCACGATATAATTAATTTCATTTTCTCGTTCAAAGGACATGTCAAAGGACAGCCGTTCAAAGTATATTTTCTTTATTTTTAACAATAATAATTAGTATTCTTTAGGTTCTACCATATGATGGGGGCATTTTGACATTAAAGACACCTTTTTATACCCTACACCACTATGTGGGGAGGGTATTATAAGTTGGTTTTGGCCAAAAAGTTTGTAACGCATCGAAATAATGGTCGTAGACCCATACTTATATATACCAAAATTAATGTCTCGACGAGCTCAGTCGATCTGGCTATGTGTGTCCGTCCGTCCGTCCGTCCGCCCGTCCGTCTGTCCATCTAAACCTTGTAATCACGCTACAGGTCGCAATTTTGATCGGATCGTCACCAAACTTTGGGTGTTGATGAGGGTTCCGGAGGGGAAGAAGCCTATTGATTTTGGTGATGATCGGTAATATTTAGGGGGTCGGAGTGGGGAAAAAACTTATGTGGATAAAAAGAAAACGTTTTTTTTTCAAAGCGAATATCTCAGCTTCTGTACGAGGTATACCAAAAGGAAAACCTGTCCATGAAAGTAGAAAATATCGCCTTTCTAATGATGAATGTTCTCGTAGGTGATCAAACAACGAATATATCGCAATAGCCGCTAATGGAACCCAACTTTTTATTTTTGCGATTTTAATAATAATGACGAATATCACAGCTTCGGTTGGGGATCTTCCAAAAACAAAGTCTGACTATGAAAGTAGAAAATCCCATCTTTACAGTGATGCAAAGTAGGTTGGCGTAGGTGGCCACATAACGGAGATATCACAATTTTTTTGTAATCACGCTACAGGTCGCAATTTTAATCGGATCGTCACGAAATTTTGGGGCTGATGGGGATCCTACAGAGAAAGAAGCCTTTTGGTGATGGTCGGATAATATTCAGAGGTCGGAATGGGCAAAAAACTTATTTGGAGAAAAAGTCAACGTTTTATTTCAAAGCGAATATCTCTGCTTCTAAAAGGGGTATATCAAAGCAAAACCTGCTGATGAAAGTAGAAAATATCACCTTTGCAACGATGTTACGTAGGTTGTCGTAGGTGGTCAAACAACGAAGATATCGTAAAAGCCGCTAATAGAACACAACTTTTCATTTTTGCGATTTTAATAATAATGACAAATACCACAGCTTTGGTTCCGGACCTTCCAAAAGCAAAGTCTGACAATGAAAGTAAAAAATCCCATCATTACAATCATGTAAAGCAGGTTGGCGTAGGTATCCAAATAACGGAGATATCGCAATAGTCGGTAATACATCCCATTTTTCCACTTTTTTGGAAATCACGCTACAGGTCGAAATTTTAATTGGATCGTCACGAAATTTTGGGTGTTTTTGGGGGTCCCACAGAGGAAAAAACCTTTTGATTTCTGATAATGGTCGGATATTATTCAGGGGTCGGAATATGACAAACAAAAATATTTGGAAAAAGGCCAACGTTTTATTTCAAAGTTAATATCTCCCTTCTGTAGGAGGTATATCGAAAGCAAAACCTGGCAAGGAAAGTAGAAAATATCACCTTTACAAGGATGTGATCGCAATAGTCGGTAATGCATCCCTTTTTCCATTTTTGTGCAATCACACTACGAAATTTTGATCGGATCCTCACGAAATTTTGTGGGTTGATGTGGTTCTAACACAGAAAGAACCCTATTGATGGTTGGCATACATCCCACTTTTCCATTTTTTATTTGGGTTGTACTGCCGATGCACTTAAATGCGTTTCAAAAAAATTGACCTGTGTTAATGTAGACATTCAGAGCAAAGGCGCTAAGCTATCCACATTTTAATATTTTGAATTTTATTAGTCAAAAGCTTATGAACAGGGGTAGTGGTGTAGGGTATCACATAGTCGGCCTCGACCCGACTATAGCATTGGCTCATACTTGTTTAATACTGCGTTGGCAACTCTTATCACTAAAAACACCCTCGGATGCTAATTCGCTGCGACGAATGGTCAGCCGACTGCTAAATATGTAGCGTGGTTGTCGAAATAAGGAAAAATGTACAAAAATAAATATGCGTTCGGTTGCTTATTTAGCCGTGTGTGAATATTGTGTAGCAGTTGAAGTGTACAGCTAATGCTAATGGTTTTAAATGCTGGCTTTTAAACCCTGAAAATGATTATATCGAAGAGTTACAAACGAGATGACAAACTAAATACACCCTCCATTATATGTGAATTAACTGTTTATTTTGATTTAGCACTAATATCTGGTTGTGTAATAATCGTCAGGAATTCAAAATCCAATAGACAACATAAAATGTTTTTTTTTTTTTAATTAATTTCTCGTTGAAATCGAGCTTAATGATCAATAATGCAAGTGAAAAAGGAAAGCCGACGACTCGAACCCACACAGCCACCAACATGTGACATGACATATTTCGCCTTTCATAAAGCCTCCTCAGAAATATCAGATGTGGGACGGCTTCCGTCGATTTTCGGTAATTTGAGGATTCTAACTACAATTTTTAACCGAACTAGCTGTAATTTGACATTTGAGGTTCTCAGTGGTCGCGAAACTTCTCCAAAAAAATCGAACTAGTTGTAATTTGACATTTGTAGTTTTCAGTGGTCACGACACTTCTTCACTTCTGGAGGGTCTTAGCTACATTGTTTGACGTAACTACCCGTAATTTGACTTTGGAGGTTCCCTGCAGTTATACATTTTTCCACCAAAAATTGTAGAGATAGGTGCACATTTTATCCATGGTCGAAAAATTGTTTCACCTAAAATTGTGAAAGGAAACTTATTATTCCATTTTAATTAATACTATTTTATGGTGGAGAGTATAAAAAGTTCGATCCGGCCGAACTTAATGACGTTTTACTTGTTTTTTTGTTTTTTTTTTTTTTTTTTTTTTTGAGTCAGTACCATGATTGTGGATTTGGGCTATTTTTGGTTCACGACTTCAACTCCGAAAAGTTGTATTTTTTATTGATGATCAGTAGGGTATATGGTAGGAGGCGACAAGGCCTTTCAAAAGAGTACACTTAAAAAAAACAACAGAAGACTTGTTGGCCTCTATGAGAATAAGAATTGCTTGCAAAAATTTAGAGGAATTCATTTTGTGATCGAGGTACAGATTGAACAAGTAGAAAAGTATCAGTCGGCTTTGCCGACAGAGATATACCCTCAGCCTATGTGAATTGAAACTTTCATCTACGGACAGATCGAATACCGTCTACACAACCAAACTCCTTTTCCTCAAAAATAATGTATTTAGAAGGTCTTCAGAATTTTATAGCCCTTTTTGGACATTTTAACTTACCGACAAAATTGTCTAAAACGGATTTCGTCCAAGCATACTTGCGATCTAAAATCATTATTTCGATGAGGCACATTTTGCCCGTATGAAAGTGTATATTAGGGCTATAACCAAAATATACCACGTCAGTACCATGTGCGGAATATTG
Organism: Musca autumnalis; assembly: GCF_047663935.1. NCBI lineage: Eukaryota > Metazoa > Arthropoda > Insecta > Diptera > Muscidae > Musca > Musca autumnalis. The sequence goes on from NW_027411866.1 coordinate 80,364,143, forward strand.
TCCTGATAACGAAAACGCGTGTTTCAGTTCGATTCGGTGAAAAAAGTTTCCGCACCGACTGCGATTACATAACCCCTTTTGGTATTTTTTTCAATTTAAAAGTTTAAATTATGCTTTGTTTGAAAAAAAATTTTATAGAAAACAAATCACGGTGCGCCTTAACTAATTTTAAATGGAAAGTGCTTACACCTGGGAAGTTTTTGCAAACTCTGAAACTAAAATGCTCATAGATGAGAAATATCAAGAAACAAAAAAAAAATCGCCGGAGAGATTTTCAAATAAATCGCGATTTAAGTTCTCATTTTTAGGGGTTCTTTAGGTTTTCACGATTTTGCTTGGAAAGCGCGAGTCCTATGTAAATGGTCTAAAGAAAATGTTGTAGCTGTGAAAATTCTCCACAAGATTGACCCTTATGATATTTTCGTATGTTTTACCGATTTTGAGATATAGAAGTTCAAATTGAGACAATACACTGACTTTATCGCCTCCTTATAAAACAATGTCATTACTGCAATTTCCCAAATTAAACTTATATATCTTGAAAATGGCAAAACCTAGGAAAAAATAAATCATCCAATCTTGTAGAGAATTTTCACAGCTTCAACATTTTCTTTAGACCTATTTTGATATGACTTGCGGTTTCCAAGCAAAATCTTGAAGACTTAAGATAAAAACCTAAAAATTTGAACTGAACCTCTATATTTCAAAAATGGTAAAACCTACGGAAAAACGTGAAGTCTTGTAGAAAATTTTCACAGCTACAACATTTTCTTTAGACTCATTTCGATACGACTTGCGGTTCCCAAGCAATGACCACATATTGTCTTGTCCGATAGGTACAACCTATATAAACATAAAATTCGCGAGTTTGTAAAGAAAAGCAAAAACTTGCAATATTGTCAAAGGTAGACTAAATGCTCTGAAATATCGCTATTTGATAACAAATTGGTCCATAACGGTTTGATTTTGATTTTAAATTAGATTAAAACTATTAATAAGTTATTACGAAAGGGGTATATGTCGTTATAACATATAAAATTCAATAATGCATTACGGAACTTCCCGATAGAGGAAAAATGACACCGTATTTCATAGTAGTTTTTCAAGCTCTACATGGCTATACGGTGGTATTTTTGATATTTGCAAAAAAGTTATAACCCTAGTGTATATACCCTCGTTAGTATAACGACTGAGGTGTAACAATTTATCCTCTGCTGAGTATAAAATAGCTTTCCTTCCATGTTTTCCCATAGTTTTTATGTTATGAATAAACGGGCCACTTACTTTTATCGTTCATATGTATGTACGTATGTATATTGTAGTAGTTAGTTACAATATGTGTTTCTGAATGAGAATCGTTTGCTCTATTACACCCACACAGCTGTATGCATGTGCGTATCTACCCAGCAAACACAATGTCGGACGTCCGACACGTCTGCTCAAAGTCGGAAGTTTTTTCCGACACGTCTGACCGAATTCGGTCCGAACTCTGTCCGATTAGTCTGACGAACTTTTTCCCTCTCTCTCTCTCTGAAGGGATTTTTCTTATTTTTTTCTCTTGTGCTGCTTTGGCTATATTCATTGTAAATAAGCAGAGACAAAAGAATTGTACATGTTGCGCTCGCACATGTTGGGCAAATTGTGTGTATTTCTTGATGTGCCGATGAAGTGCGAACGAAAAAATGAGTGCTCGGGTTTTAATTTCTGTGACGGAGAACAAATTTGGTTTATTTTTGTTATGCGTGTTGATGCATGATAGTGTTTAAAGATCATTCATAGTGAACCGTTGTATACACATTTGTTTATTTTTATAAAGTTAATGAAAGTAAATATTTTTTCGTCAAACTTCAACGCTATTTCGTGGAAAGTCATATGTTTTATAAATATTGCCAAAGTTAAGTTTCTTTATACTTTCATGTATATCAACTTTTGTATGTGAAGACATGTATTTTTTCATATATTAATAAAATGGTTTTAGATATTTCACAGATCCTGTTGATAAATTTGTTGTTCCCACTGCTGGTGGGGACGTACGGATTTAAGAAAACCACTGGGTTTCGAATGTCAATTCCGTTAGGTCAAATAAGTCCTCATAGAGAAGGTTAACCTTGCAAAAATCTATAATATAAACAGGCTATAAGATGATATTAAAACCCTTCATATGTTTATAGTAGGTGAACAAACATTTAAATTTAAGGATTTTAAGTTTTCATGAATTAACTGTGCACATTTTACACTTTTAAATAATAAAAAAAAATTCTGTGCGAACGGCGGTAAATAAATCAGAAATTCATACAATAGTTCATCAGACTTCGGACCGTATTCGGTCCGAAAGTCGTCCAAAACTTCCGAATTTCATAAGATTTTTCTTCCGAATTCTGACCGATATCTGTCCGAACGTCGGTTAATAAATCAGAAATTCATACGACAGTTCATCAGAATTCGGACCGAATTCGGTCCGAAAGTCTGCAAAAACTTCAGATTTTCATCCGAATTTCGGTCAGAGAACACGTCAACCACGCCATATGACTTTCGGTCAGAGTTCGGACCGAATTCGCATCCGAACTCGGATGTTTTTTCCGACTTTCGGATCGAATTTGGTCCGAAGTCGGATGTTTATTCCGATTTTGGTTTGCTGGGTATATGTACGGCAACAAATTGATTATCCAAGTTATGATTGTATTCATCAGTTATGCAAATGAATTAATTAAATAGAATTCAGCCCATTTAAATTCATCAAATGATTGCATTGGAATGACCGGTTTAATTGAATTTACTGTGGAAAAATATTTAAACAACTCATGACCGTCTTTACTAATTTCAATGCTGACTATCGCCAATTTTTGCTAAACCATGTCGGCCACAAAGTAATAAAATTTACTCCGGCTCCATTTTGGTCAATTTATAATATGTAAGTTATGTAGATACTCGTATGGTGGTGGAGGAGAAAGAAAAAAATTCAATGACATTTTGTCGCTCATGGTTATCAATTTAATGAGCGACCAAAATTTATTGCAATTCCTCTGCACATGGCAGCACAATACGTAAACTGCAAATTCATGAAAACTCTAAAATAATTATGAATATCAACAATGGAAATATGTTTAAATAGATTTATTTAATTGCAATGACAATGTTGTAATTACTAATGATATTTACAGTAATGTGGGTTAAACGAATGGATAGATGTTTTCTTCACCGAGAAAGCAAATTTGGTTTTCACAGTCATGTGATGGCTTCCATTGAATGAAAAAAATTTCTATCTTATTTATTTATTATTATTTTGTCTATCTTATTTATTTATTTATTTCTGGCTAAACGAATGTTTAGAGAGTTAATGAAAACACCTTGAATACAGAGATACCTACTTATATATATATATATATATATATATATATATATATACAGCGTAGCAAGAAGAGAGATACGAAAGTTCCAGATGGGCAGATGTTTACGTGGTTATAGCCACTTGCTAATAAAAATATTGGCTCATTTTAAAGCACAGATAGAATAGAATATGTTGCAAAAATTTAGAGTCGATTGGACCAAAATCGGCTGAGAATTGAGCGTTGCAAGGGAAAAATGCATTGTAACATAAAAACTTTTTTTCGAAATTGAATTTTGAAAGCGTTGCTCACTGTGGGTCGACAACGCATGATCCGATCTTTATAAGTTTTTGTGTGATTATTATACACATAAAATTCTAGTCCTTAAGCGAGATACTTAAAACAAAATTGATGGATTTTGGCGAAAAACTGTCCTTTTTTCGTTAAAATCGAAATTTTCATTTTGACAGTTTATCATTTTAAAAATAAATATTTTTCTATTCCGTTTTGCTTGAGGATAGGATTATTTGGTTCTTAATGATGCAAAAAAAATATATTCTGATGGGCTTATTCGATATCGAGGTACAGTGGGCTCCGCAAACTACCCAAATACCTATGTTTCGACCACATCCCAGAAGGGACAAGAAGACTTCTTCACAATATAGTAAAAACAGTGTTTCATAGGCGGGCATTTATCAGAAAACTATGCAACAATTTCCTACGACCCTTCAGTAGTGGAATTCTGTAACTCGTTTTTCGACCTCCCGATTTCATCAGTGAGCGCCGCACTTTCATCAACCATAGGAAAGCCAATTGGCCGAGTTTCAGGGAGTTCACCTTCTGGTGTTCGGGTAGCAGAAAGGGCGTACCGAGACACCATCACTGTTGCAGTCGCTCGCCATATACCTGCTGGTCGAATACCCAGCTGAGGCGATGGGATAAGGAAATGAGCGTAGTGAACTACAACAACGTCGTGCCAACCCCAGTCACATTAGAGTAAGGGAGCTGACACTGAAAGTTAACAGGTTGGTTGGTGAGCATAAGCGGAACAAGTGGTTAAATCATCTGAAGAGTTGCAACATTGAAGCTGGAATAAGTGAAATTTGGTTTGGTGACGTTACGCTGACTGATCCGAAGGTGTGCGAAGTAATTTCGATCGACTATTTGTCGAGTACCCGAGTGACAGGGCGAAGAGGAGAGTCGCATTTTACCTCTTCCTGTCGAGGATGACTCTCCACAATTTGCAATGGATGATATTGCAAATGTTATCAGGAACGCTAAATCATGAAAAGCCACTATTTTTTCAAAAATATGTAAGATTTACATGAGATGCAACATCACTTTAATATTTTTCCCTACATTCCCATTATTTGCTCTTATATTTCCTCATTTACCAATGCTCTCAACTTTGTTTTTTTTTTTTGTTTTTTGAATGGTCTCATCGTCTCACCATCACATTGACATTGTATCAACAAATCACAACACAACCCTTACCATCAGTGTGACAAGATCTAAAATAGTATTGCAGCTAAATCAGCGTTAAAATAATGCAAAAAAATAATACTAAATATAAAAACCTTTCTATACTCTCCACCATAATATGGAGAGTATAAATAATTTTGTAATTCCGTTGGTAACACATCGAAATATAACCATGTCAAGATACAGTTATGTAAGAACGAGCTTATAATTTGGTACAGAAGTGTATATTATATATGATGTTTGGTATTGAAAATGGACTATATCGGTCCACGTTTTGATATAACGCCCACATAACCGGAAATCGGTATGGCGGAAATGGCTTCAACTTACAGGGCAAACATGAATAAAAATTCAGTGCGGAATTTGTTCCCTTTCCACAATTTCACATTTTTTTATTTCCATATTTATGTTCAAAAAGGCATATTTTTGTTGATTTGGCGAGAATATTCCATATTGAAGGCTGAAATTTCGTAGTTAGACTTCGTTGTGAGTACAAAACTTAGCTGTAGAAATTCGTCACTAAAGGTCTATATTATTATACAGGCCCCAATAGAACGGTAGATCTCTATTGTCAATATTTTTAAGGTTTTAGCGACATTATTACACAGAAATTCGGTATTCAGACTTCGGTAGTGATATAAAACATTCCTTCAGATAATTTTTGGTATAGATCCACGATTTAATATATTAGAAATTCGGTATTCAGACTTCGGTAGTGATATAAAACATTCCTTCAGATAATTTTTGGTATAGATCCACGATTTAATATATTAGCGCTCAACTTTGTGAAGGTGGAAGTCGCCGGCTCGTTTCCACCACACTTACCAGTGGTATCTCTTTTGTTATAGATTTTTTTTATTATTAATATTGTTTTCCCTTACCATTATTATTTTTTTTTGTTACATATATTTTTTTTTTATGAATTTCTACTATAAAAATGAATTACCAACATAACATCTCTTTTTATTCATAACCTGGTTCCCGTTCTGAGTAAACCACCCTCGTCACGATTCTCCCTGCCTGACCGAGTGGCCCTCATTGTTGTTTACTCCAAAAATGCATCAAAACAACATGCCGTTAGGCCACAGTGCGATCGCCAAAACCATCAAAACAAGTAGCAACAACGCACATGCATAAAGGGATCGATGCTGGTGATGGACGAAAACAAGTAGCAACAACATACATGCGTAAGGGCATTGATGGGCAACTAGGAGGTAAACAACTAGCAACAACGACCATGCGTTAGGGAATCTAATGCATAGAATGAGAATACCTAAGAACGGGTAACATAATGGTGTTGTTGCTAGTTATAGAAGAGTGATGTTATTAACGACACTATAAAAGGGAGTTGATGACGCTGAAAGGGGACAGTCAGTGAAAGTGGAAAGTACGAGCCGGACGCATATATTGTGAATTTACCCCTGGACAACTTGAAGCAGTTGGTGAGTAGAGTGAATTAGTGACTATCGAGAATAAAAGTGGTGAATCCGCGAGTGCCGCTGACCATCCGATTGTGCTAAAGGGACGACCTTGCGACTAAGTGCCGCTTATCGCAGCCTTCGCGTTTCCACCCCGTATAAGCGTGTTTCGTTTGCCGCTTATCCCAGTCTTCGTGTTTTCACCCAGGATAAGCGTGTTTCGTTCGCCGCTTATCGCAGCCTTCGCGTTTTCGCCCCGGATAAGCGTGTTTCGCTTGCCGCTTATCCCAGTCTTCGTGTTTTCACCCAGGATAAGCGTGTTTCGTTCGCCGCTTATCGCAGCCTTCGCGTTTTCGCCCTGATAAGCGTGTTTCGTTCGCCGCTTATCGCAGCCCTCGCGTTTTCGCCCCGGATAAGCGTGTTTTGTTTGCCGCTTATCCCAGTCTTCGTGCTTTTGCCAAGGATAAGCGTGTTTCGTTAGCCGCTTATCGCAGTCCTTGCGTTTTCACCCCTGATAAGCGTGTTTCGTTCGCCGCTTATCGCAGTCTTCGCGTTTTCGCCCCGGATAAGCGTGTTTCGCTTGCCGCTTATCCCAGTCTTCGTGTTTTCACCCAGGATAAGCGTGTTTCGTTCGCCGCTTATCGCAGCCTTCGCGTTTTCGCCCCTGATAAGCGTGTTTCGTTCGCCGCTTATCGCAGCCCTCGCGTTTTCGCCCCGGATAAGCGTGTTTTGTTTGCCGCTTATCCCAGTCTTCGTGCTTTTGCCAAGGATAAGCGTGTTTCGTTAGCCGCTTATCGCAGTCCTTGCGTTTTCACCCCTGATAAGCGTGTTTCGTTCGCCGCTTATCGCAGCCTTCGCGTTTTCGCCCCGGATAAGCGTGTTTCGGTTGCCGCTTATCGCAGTCTTTGCGTCTTCACCCCGGATAAGCGTGTTTCGTTTGCCGCTTATCGTAGCCTTCGCGTTTTTCACCCCGGATAAACGCGTTTCGTTGGCCGTTATCTCAGTTCACAGGGTTTTGACACAGATAAGCGAGTAGACCCGGTGATCTCAAGTCTGATAGGCGCGTTTCGAACTCCCCTAGCACCATTCCTTGTGGGTACCTCCGTTCTCAGCGTGTTTTGGTACGCCGCTTACCTGGACAGATATTCCTCGCACGCCGCCAAGGACGTCGTTCGAATCTACATCCCTACTAGCGTGTATCTTACGCCGCTCATCGCCGACCGAAGGACGAGAGCAGATCGGGCCGGTTAGGACGCCTGAACAGAGCCCAGACAGCACCCGTGGAGCAGCCTAGGCGCGACTTGGAGCGTGTTGTCTACGCCGCTTCCGTCGTCGGGACAAAGGAGTTCCGTGCAAGGTCTCCTACCGTTTGCGCCGGATTTCCCACAGAATAAGTTAACTCTGTCGTTTATATTTACGATCGTCCTTAAACCAATAAACAGAAACAGATCCCCAAACATAGTGCGTTTTCCTTTACTCAAGTCACTGAATCAAATAAATTTCTGTGACGTAACCTTTGCCGCCGCGAGCTCACCCCAGCAAACGGAGGCAATTGTGTCGTTACAGTGGCGCCCGAGCAGGGACAAGAGTAAAGGATAAACTGTTTCAACGAACGAAAGGATTGTTTCTGTGCTGGCACGATGGCAACCCTGCGCACCTCGTGGGCTTATAGTCTGCGTAAGGAGGAGTTGGGAAACTATCTAAATGAGTTCAGCCTCGACGTTAGCGGGACTGTCGAAGAACTTAGGAAGAGATTCGGCCAGTTTCTGGGCCAAGACCACAATCCCACAGATTTAGCGAGATTGTTACAACTACAGGACATACACGAGCAGAGCACATCGAAAGGTGATAGCAAAACGGGCGTATCTCCCAAGAAGGGCCCCACGCTCGCTGTCACCGATCCCGCCGGTACATCTACGCCTATAGTACTCGGAACCCCGACCTCACCTGCGCCGAGAAGAGAACTTCCGGATCCCATCCGTCACCTAGACATACGCTCCATCGCTGATCAAGTTCGAAAATGGAACCTAAGCTTCGAAGGAGGCCCGGACCCCTTAGAATTCTTAGAAAGGGTGGAAGAATTGGCCGATATGTACGCCCTACAATTGGATGTACTGCCAAAGATGATGCCAGAGATTATGAAGGGCAAAGCTTTGGTTTGGTTCCGAAATAACAGCCGGCCCTGGCCTTCCTGGACCAACTTCCGGGGAGACTTCCAAAGGTTCTTTCTACCCGCCCGGTACTTTGAGGAGCTCGAGGACGAGATACGTAAGCGACGACAGAAACCCAGGGAATCATTTCGAGATTACTCGCTGAGTATGCAGAACCTCATGCGACACAGCAATTACAGCGAGCAACAGAAGCTAGAGCGCATTTTCCGGAACGCGTTGCCGGAGTACCTTTGGTACATTAGGCGGAGGGACTTCCATACCCTTCACGAGTTGCTGGAAATGGCCGACGATCTCGAAAGTCTGCCGCCGATCGGCACGTCATCCAGAGAACACCACCGTCGTCTGGACCCCAGTCTCTCACAGCCAGCCCCACAACAGTTGCCGCCTATAAATCCGAGGACGGCGTGTCGTCGTTGTGGGCTGGAGGGGCATTTCGCCGCGCGCTGCCGAAACGAGCCTATTCTGTTTTGCTGGGAGTGCGGACGCCGAGATGTACGTACCATCGACTGCTGCCGTAGGAGTGCGGGAAACGCGAGTCGGGCCCGTCCAAGCGCAGGGGAGACGGGTCCGCAGAAGTCCGGAGAACCCCGCCAGTAGGCTCTGCCCTGCACATCGAACCTACCCGTCTAGTCGCCACGATCGGGATAGGTGGCCTGAGCGTCGCCGCCACCGTTGATACTGGCGCGACCAGCTCATTCATTAGCGAATCCCTCGTTGCCAAGCTCGAGGACAGCCTACACCGCCTCCCCATTAGCACGACTGTAACCTTAGCCGATGGATCACAGAGGTTCGTCCGACAGGCCGTTGAAACTACGATTAATCTCGGCAATCAGCTCGTCCCTACGCGCTTGCTGGATGCCACGGAGGATGTCATCGTAGGCCTGGATTTTCTGGCTGAGATTGGAGCCCGGATAACGATGGCGGGACTCTCGTGTGTCTTCTCCAGAACTACGGAGTGCCCGAGTGGCGCCACCCCAGTGGAGAAACTAGGTAGTCTTAGCCACACCTGCGAGGGTAGAAGCACGGAAACCGTCCAGAGCCCTAGGGACTCACCACCGGTAAGTGAACAGACAAATGCTGATCGACAAAGGATTCAAAGTTTTTTAGATACCGAGCTCCAGAAGTTCAAAGACATCCATGGGCCGTCCACAGCTGCCACGCACCGCATCGTAATGACCGACGATCGGCCGTTCAAGTTACGCTATGCCGCAAGAAATCCAGCCATGCAGGCTGTTATAGACGCAAAAATCAATGAGCTCCTGGCCAATGGCTTCATCGAACCGTCCCACAGCCCCTATAGCTCTACAATCACCTTAGCCCAAAAGAAAAACGGAACGTGGCGGCTCTGTATGGATTTCCGTCACCTCAATAGCAAGTCGGATCCGGACGCCTATCCGCTTCCCCGTATCCAGTCGATTCTAGATCGTTTGCGTGAGGCGAAATATGTTAGTAGCATCGATTTAAAGGACGGCTATTGGCAGATACCGCTGGAGGAGGGGAGTAAGAAGTATACGGCCTTCACGGTTGCTGGCAGAGGTATATTCCAGTGGAGAGTCATGCCGTTCGGATTGCATTCGGCCCCAGCGACATTTCAACGAGCCCTGGATGGAGTCATAGGACCGGAACTGGAGCCATTTGCATTCGCCTATCTGGACGACATCATAGTCATCGGCAGAACATTGGAGGAACACCTGGCTAATTTGCAACAAGTGTTCCGAAGGCTACGTGCCGCGAACTTGCGCATCAATCCAGAGAAGTGCCAGTTCTTCCAGAAGGAAACCAAATATCTAGGACATGTAGTGTGCGGCGAGGGTATCCAGACAGATCCGGAGAAGATAGTCGCTATTTTGGAAATGAAACCGCCAGGAAATGTTAAGGAGTTGCGACGTTTCCTCGGCGTGGTATCCTGGTATCGCCGGTTCGTCCCAGACTTCGCAACATTGGCTGACCCACTGACTTCGATGCTTAAGAAAGGGAAACATTGGCGCTGGACAGAGGACCAACAGACGGTCTTTGAAATACTTAAGGCCAGATTAACCCAAGCTCCTGTTTTGGCCTGTCCGGATTTTAGTCGGACGTTCATGTTACAGACCGATGCCAGTGATTGTGGGCTCGGAGCGGTGCTTACCCAAGAATTCGAGGAAGGAGAACGTGTCATTGCCTACGCCAGTCGCACACTCAACGGGGCCGAACGAAACTACTCCGCCACAGAGAAAGAGTGCTTAGCAATCGTGTGGGGAATACGGAAAATGAGACAATACCTGGAAGGCTATGAGTTCCAGGTCGTTACAGATCATCTGGCGTTGAAGTGGTTAAATTCGATAGACAACCCGACGGGAAGATTGGCCAGGTGGGCCCTAGAGCTACAACAGTACCGCTACACGGTCAGATACCGGAAAGGAGGCCTTAACGTAGTGGCCGACGCGTTATGACGACAGCCCGTGGAATCTCTACAGAGGGCAGTGGAGGAAGCCGTTACTGAATGACGTGCCAGGATGGTGGAGATCGAAAATAACCCAAAGAAATATCCCGACTACGCCATCGTGGGAACTCAATTGTATCGTCATATTCCCAGCCATCCGAACGACGCAGACAACGTGCCTTGGAAGTTGTGCGTGCCGATCCATTTAAGAGAGCGGGTTCTAAGAGAGAATCACAGTCAGCCAGCTGCCGGTCACATGGGAATCAGGAAGACTGGTAAGCGCATTTGCGAACGATATTACTGGCCGGGGATGATGCGCGACATCGCGAAGTTTGTGAAAAGCTGCACCTCCTGTCAGCAGTACAAACCAAGTCAAATGGCCCCTGCAGGAGAGATGCTGATTACGATACCCGATGAACCTTGGGCCACCGTTTGCGCCGACTTTGTGGGACCTTTACCCCGTACTAAACATGGTAATACTATGCTCCTGGTTTTATTCGACCGGTTCTCCAAATGGGTGGAGCTGGTACCAATGAGGAAAGCACTGGCCAGTGGAGTGGTTAAGGCATTTCGTGAGCGTATACTAGCCCGTTTCGGAGTTCCCAAGGTTCTGATCACCGACAATGGAAGTCAATTCACCAGCCGGGAGCTGGAAAGATATTTGAAAGAGATTGGAGTTCGACATCAGCTCACGGCGCCGTACTGTCCCCAGGAAAACCCAACAGAACGAACCAACAGAACGGCGAAGACGATGATAGCCCAGATTTGCCAAAATCAGCATAACAAGTGGGATGAACATCTGCCCGAGGTGAATCTAGCCATCAACACCAGCACATCTGACACCACGGGTTACAGTCCCGCCTACTTAGTACAAGGCCGACAACCCCGTCTTCCGGGTGCTCTCTACGACGAAGTCACCACTGGCACTGGAACACTGGGAGAAGATCCCAAATCAAAGGTTGAGAATTTGCAAGACGTGTTTGCCCTGGTCCGTCATCACTTGGCCCGCGCCGGCGAGGATCAACGAAGACATTATAATCTCAGGCGACGACAATGGAAGCCAGCAATAGGGAATCTAGTATGGGTTCGTCAACATCCACTTTCAAAGGCAGTCGAGAGTTTCGCGGCAAAGTTAGCTCCGAAGTTTGACGGTCCGTATGAAGTTGTAAGCCACACGTCTCCGGTAATCGTTAAAGTGCGCGGCGTTGTCAAAGGCGACCTGAGGTCCGCACACCTCAGTGAGCTGAAACCTTACACCACTCCGGCAAATCACCAAACCGGACCAAGCGACTACCCGCTAAATGTTAGCAACTGTAACAATCTTGATAATAATACCCCTCTCGTTTCTCCCACAGATTTAAAACATAAACACAGACGTACGAATATGGAACAGTCCTCGGTGCCCCTAAAAACAAAGGCTTATTTCAAGCAGCAATGGCAAGACCACCACAAGACCGAGTCGAGGCGATCTGGCCCTTCCAAGAAGCATCGCTCCACCAGCCGCCGACATTCCGGCAAGGGCACCGCAGCAAAACGTCCGGCGATGCCACCGTGCTACGTACGGCTTGAAAGACTGGTCCTGAAGCCAAAACCGAAACCCGTGGCTACCGTGCAGCCAATTCGAGTCCCACCCGTTCCCGTGGTCATCGAAATATCCGACGACGAATCGACCCACCCGTTCCCGTGGTCATCGAAATATCCGACGACGAATCGACCACCCCTCCACGTCCAAGATGGGTTGCCTCGAACCCACCAACACCGTCGCCGGTGGTGTCACCCCTCCCCAGCGTCATTGTCCTAGATGATGATTCCGCGGACGAAATGGCCAGCGCCCCCCAAGCCAGCCCGAACGACCAGTCCGACTCAACAATGAACTCCATCGACCTGGATGAAGACAGCCCGCTGGAAGAAGCCCCGGGTACGTCACATACACCCCCGATGGTCAATACGTCCCCACGGTACGCCGACTCTACGGAATCGGAAGATGGTGGCAACTCCTCCCGGCGGAACCCAAGGCTTGTCGCCACTAGAGACGAGCAACGAAACCAGCCCATGGTGTGCAGTGTGGTGGTGATACCTGAAACGCGACCGTCCCTCTACCCTTTCGATTGCCACGAGGAGTTGCCCATGGAAGTCCAACAGGGCTTGCAGAGCCATATCCGAATGGGATTGGAGCTGAGGGTTCCCGGCAAGCAGCATAAAAGGGTGGTCGAAGTATGCGGACGACGGCTCGGCCTCCTTATCAACCGGCAAGGCAAGGTCATAATCAAGATCCGATAGAAGTTTTCTCCGAGGAGGGGGAGTAATGTGAAGGTGGAAGTCGCCGGCTCGTTTCCACCACACTAACCAGTGGTTTCTCTTTTGTTATAGATTTTTTTTTATTATTAATATTGTTTTCCCTTACCATTATTATTTTTTTTTGTTACATATATTTTTTTTATGAATTTCTACTATAAAAATGAATTACCAACATAACATCTCTTTTTATTCATAACCTGGTTCCCGTTCTGAGTAAACCACCCTCGTCACGATTTTCCCTGCCTGACCGAGTGGCCCTCATTGTTGTTTACTCCAAAAATGCATCAAAACAACCTGCCGTTAGGCCACAGTGCGATCGCCAAAACCATCAAAACAAGTAGCAACAACGCACATGCATAAAGGGATCGATGCTGGTGATGGACGAAAACAAGTAGCAACAACATACATGCGTAAGGGAATTGATGGGCAACTAGGAGGTAAACAACTAGCAACAACGACCATGCGTTAGGGAATCTAATGCATAGAATGAGAATACCTAAGAACGGGTAACATAATGGTGTTGTTGCTAGTTATAGAAGAGTGATGTTATTAACGACACTATAAAAGGGAGTTGATGACGCTGAAAGGGGACAGTCAGTGAAAGTGGAAAGTACGAGCCGGACGCATATATTGTGAATTTACCCCTGGACAACTTGAAGCAGTTGGTGAGTAGAGTGAATTAGTGACTATCGAGAATAAAAGTGGTGAATCCGCGAGTGCCGCTGACCATCCGATTGTGCTAAAGGGACGACCTTGCGACTAAGTGCATATAAGCGTGTTTCGTCTGCCGCTTATCGCAGCCTTCGCGTTTCCACCCCGTATAAGCGTGTTTCGTTTGCCGCTTATCCCAGTGGAAAGTGGAAAGTACGAGCCGGACGCATATATTGTGAATTTACCCCTGGACAACTTGAAGCAGTTGGTGAGTAGAGTGAATTAGTGACTATCGAGAATAAAAGTGGTGAATCCGCGAGTGCCGCTGACCATCCGATTGTGCTAAAGGGACGACCTTGCGACTAAGTGCATATAAGCGTGTTTCGTCTGCCGCTTATCGCAGCCTTCGCGTTTTCACCCCGTATAAGCGTGTTTCGTTTGCCGCTTATCCCAGTCTTCGTGTTTTCACCCAGGATAAGCGTGTTTCGTTCGCCGCTTATCGCAGCCTTCGCGTTTTCGCCCCGGATAAGCGTGTTTCGCTTGCCGCTTATCCCAGTCTTCGTGTTTTCACCCAGGATAAGCGTGTTTCGTTCGCCGCTTATCGCAGCCTTCGCGTTTTCGCCCTGATAAGCGTGTTTCGTTCGCCGCTTATCTCAGCCCTCGCGTTTTCGCCCCGGATAAGCGTGTTTTGTTTGCCGCTTATCCCAGTCTTCGTGCTTTTGCCAAGGATAAGCGTGTTTCGTTAGCCGCTTATCGCAGTCCTTGCGTTTTCACCCCTGATAAGCGTGTTTCGTTCGCCGCTTATCGCAGTCTTCGCGTTTTCGCCCCGGATAAGCGTGTTTCGCTTGCCGCTTATCCCAGTCTTCGTGTTTTCACCCAGGATAAGCGTGTTTCGTTCGCCGCTTATCGCAGCCTTCGCGTTTTCGCCCCTGATAAGCGTGTTTCGTTCGCCGCTTATCGAAGCCCTCGCGTTTTCGCCCCGGATAAGCGTGTTTTGTTTGCCGCTTATCGCAGTCTTCGCGTTTTCGCCCCGGATAAGCGTGTTTCGCTTGCCGCTTATCCCTGTCTTCGTGTTTTCACCCAGGATAAGCGTGTTTCGTTCGCCGCTTATCGCAGCCTTCGCGTTTTCGCCCCTGATAAGCGTGTTTCGTTCGCCGCTTATCGCAGCCCTCGCGTTTTTCACCCCGGATAAACGCGTTTCGTTGGCCGTTATCTCAGTTCACAGGGTTTTGAAACAGATAAGCGAGTAGACCCGGTGATCTCAAGTCTGATAGGCGCGTTTCGAACTCCCCTAGCACCATTCCTTGTGGGTACCTCCGTTCTCAGCGTGTTTTGGTACGCCGCTTACCTGTGACAACAGCCTGGACAGATATTCCTCGCACGCCGCCAAGGACGTCGTTCGAATCTACATCCCTACTAGCGTGTATCTTACGCCGCTCATCGCCGACCGAAGGACGGGAACAGATCGGGCCGGTTAGGACACCTGAACAGATCCCAGACAGCACCCGTGGAGCAGCCTAGGCGCGTGTTGTCTACGCCGCTTCCGTCGTCGGGACAAAGGAGTTCCGTGCAAGGTCTCCTACCGTTTGCGCCGGATTTCCCACAGAATAAGTTAACTCTGTCGTTTATATTTACGATCGTCCTTAAACCAATAAACAGAAACAGATCCCCAAACATAGTGCGTTTTCCTTTACTCAAGTCACTGAATCAAATACATTTCTGTGACGTAACCTTGGCCGCCGCGAGCTCACCCCAGCAAACGGAGGCAATTGTGTCGTTACAACTTTTTGTATTTTGTGTAGTAGCGGCCAATTTTTGGTACTTCGTGGATTCTTTGTTACATTTTCGGACTGAAATGTGGATACACAATTTTATTCGGAAAATTGCTGATACCGTTGCGGAGAGCTCAGTACTTTCATAAATTAAAGAAAACTAATTACTCCATGCAACTCGAGGTGGAGGGTATTAAATAAAAGTTCAGCCCGGCCGAACTTAACGCTTTCATATGTACAAATGCGTAGTCAACCAAAAATTATCAGATTTTTTTTTATTGTTTGCCGCTTATCCCAGTCTTCGTGCTTTTGCCAAGGATAAGCGTGTTTCGTTAGCCGCTTATCGCAGTCCTTGCGTTTTCACCCCTGATAAGCGTGTTTCGTTCGCCGCTTATCGCAGTCTTCGCGTTTTCGCCCCGGATAAGCGTGTTTCGCTTGCCGCTTATCCCAGTCTTCGTGTTTTCACCCAGGATAAGCGTGTTTCGTTCGCCGCTTATCGCAGCCTTCGCGTTTTCGCCCCTGATAAGCGTGTTTCGTTCGCCGCTTATCGCAGCCCTCGCGTTTTCGCCCCGGATAAGCGTGTTTTGTTTGCCGCTTATCGCAGTCTTCGCGTTTTCGCCCCGGATAAGCGTGTTTCGCTTGCCGCTTATCCCAGTCTTCGTGTTTTCACCCAGGATAAGCGTGTTTCGTTCGCCGCTTATCGCAGCCTTCGCGTTTTCGCCCCTGATAAGCGTGTTTCGTTCGCCGCTTATCGCAGCCCTCGCGTTTTTCACCCCGGATAAACGCGTTTCGTTGGCCGTTATCTCAGTTCACAGGGTTTTGACACAGATAAGCGAGTAGACCCGGTGATCTCAAGTCTGATAGGCGCGTTTCGAACTCCCCTAGCACCATTCCTTGTGGGTACCTCCGTTCTCAGCGTGTTTTGGTACGCCGCTTACCTGTGACAACAGCCTGGACAGATATTCCTCGCACGCCGCCAAGGACGTCGTTCGAATCTACATCCCTACTAGCGTGTATCTTACGCCGCTCATCGCCGACCGAAGGACGGGAGCAGATCGGGCCGGTTAGGACACCTGAACAGAGCCCAGACAGCACCCGTGGAGCAGCCTAGGCGCGACTTGGAGCGTGTTGTCTACGCCGCTTCCGTCGTCGGGACAAAGGAGTTCCGTGCAAGGTCTCCTACCGTTTGCGCCGGATTTCCCACAGAATAAGTTAACTCTGTCGTTTATATTTACGATCGTCCTTAAACCAATAAACAGAAACAGATCCCCAAACATAGTGCGTTTTCCTTTACTCAAGTCACTGAATCAAATACATTTCTGTGACGTAACCTTTGCCGCCGCGAGCTCACCCCAGCAAACGGAGGCAATTGTGTCGTTACAACTTTTTGTATTTTGTGTAGTAGCGGGCAATTTTTGGTACTTCGTGGATTCTTTGTTACATTTTCGGACTGAAATGTGGATACACAATTTTATTCGGAAAATTGCTGATACCGTTGCGGAGAGCTCAGTACTTTCATAAATTAAAGAAAACTAATTATTCCATGCAACTCGAGGTGGAGGGTATTAAATAAAAGTTCAGCCCGGCCGAACTTAACGCTTTCATATGTACAAATGCGTAGTCAACCAAAAATTATCAGATTTTTTATAAAAAATTTACTCAAATATTTTCCTTTATACAAGTGCACGGTGGTTCCAGCCATTGGCCAAAAATAAAAAATGAATGTCAAATTTTTGGTTCAACATCTAGCAACTGACAGCTATGACATGGAACTTTTTAGAAATATATTAGTTTTTATTTTATTCGAACGCGATCTTCTTAATAATAACTCTAAAATCGGAACATTTGACTAATATCTTTTTTAGTGAGTGAGTACAACTTACAATAGTTCGTGCATTATCCACATTCTTAATGCACAAAATCAAACTGAATTTAAAGGGCATTTAGATATTGCAATATGGCAATACCGTAGAAGAGAGCCCATATTCATATCGCTCATTTACTCAAAGAGTGACACATTTCAAAAAATCCACTTTCGAGAAAAACGCGTTTTAAGTTGGCGAATGAAATTTGACTTCCCCCTTAAAAATATTGTTGCACAAAATCTAAAATAACTACTTGGACCATATTTTGCAAACTGCTAGCCAGATATCAGTGTTAAATTTCTGTGCAAGATCAAGCATGATTTGAAATGTTTTAGTGCTTCATAAACTCAAAAAACGTTTGTGTTGAATTATGAGAAACTCGTAGTAAATGAGCTATAACTCGACGAGTTTCAAAGATATCAGTATGAAAATTTGACACATGATAAAGTAGAAGTCGTAGAAAAAATAGAAATTGCTAACTCAGAAAACGTATTTTTTGATTTATGCCACTCTTTGAGTAAATGAGCGATATGAGTGAGAGAGCATATTCATGCTCTGAGACACAAAAAACACAAAAAAATACAGTACACACTGTTTAATTACGAATAGTTTCATTCTCTTTTCAAATTATGATGTTTCATTTCTTCCGTCAGAACTTAACCATTTAGCAGAAGTGCAACTTTGTGTTTTCGCACAAAGTGAAAGATGTCAAATTCTAATGAGAATGTACTAAAAATTGGCGCCATTTTGCAGTGTCCATCGTTTGTTTTTCTCTCTTTGGCTAAATAAAGAGTTGTCATTCGATTTCCGTCGATTGAAGTAATAACTTGGATTTTCGTCCACTATTGGATTTTCGTCCACACAACAACTTTGTAAACAAAAGGTACAGATATTGTTTATACGAACAATATTTCTTAAATAAAGGATTAATTATTTTTATTATAACGAAATTGATACTGCTGTTGCTTTGTTATACCCTATACCACAATGTGGAAAAGGGTATTATAAGTTTGTTTTGGTAAGAATTCATGTAACACCGCGAAATATTCGTCGGAGACCCCCAATGTGGTATACTAATCTTCATATCTCGACGAGATAAAGCGATTTTGAGATGTGTGTCTGTCCGTCCGTCCGTCTGTCCATTATAAATTGTAAACACGCTCCAGGACGCAATTATGGACCGATCGTCACGAAATTTTGTATGGAGGTCGGGTTCAGGCCAGAATAGATCCCTATTCTTATTGGTGATAATCGAGAAATATTTAGCGGGTGAAATGGACCAAAAACAAAATTTTTATCCGATTTTGTAGCGGCTCTGTATGTCGCAATTATAGTCCGATCGCCTCGAAATTTTAAATAATGTTAGATTATATGACAAAGAAGAAGCTTGCAATTTGAGATGGTGATCAAATGATGTTTAGAGGGTTAAATGGACCACAACTTTTGTGTGAAAATTGTGAAAATTTTTAATATACCGGTAATATCTTTATTCCTGGACCACACATTCCGCCTACATAAATAATATTTTGAAGAACAACTCTTGCCCTTTCAACTAATGCCAATTATGTTGATTTATGTGGTCAGATAACAGAGTTACAGCCTAATATATCCAGTGTTTTGCTTGTAATGTAATCAAAAGCATACTATAGGTCGCAATTATAGATCAATAGTCACGACATTTTGCATGAGGTAGGGGTTTAAGTGGAAGAAGGTGCCTACAAGTTTTGATGATGATCTGATATTATTTAGCGGGTGCAATGGACCATAACTTTTGTATGCTAAATAAAAACATTTTTTTTTTGGTCCATATTTGAATCCCTGGAGGCCATATACCGGCAAAGTCGCCTATATATGAAAAATTAACTACCGATCTTTCATCTGATGAAAATTGCAATAATATGTGTGCTTGGTAACGGACCTACTACCTAAGATATAATGAGTTTTGTGAAGAGAACCACATCTTCCTCCCATGCTACAAATTCATTCTCTATCATGACAGACAAATTTCCAGTTCTTACAAATTGCGTGGAACCTTATCATATTAACTGTCCAATTGTCCAAAATTTAAAGATGTAGCAGAAATTGCTAAACAACGCCAATTTTCAAATTTAAGGATATCTCTTAAAATGTACAGTATATAATTGTTCCACAAACGTCCCAGTTGGAACAAGGGACCCTTCTCTCATATCAATGAGAGCACCCCAATTAATATCAGCTCAATGATATGTAGAAAGCGAAATTTTATGCAACACCTATTTTTTGTAAAATTTGCATATTTTTGGCTTCTAATTAAATTCCAATTGAAATATATTTTCGTATGCTACATATATTTCAATAATATCTTCTAAAATGTTTATGTTTACATTTTTCTGTTTGAAATTCACTTCAGACAAATCAATAAAATAGAGAAATCTGTAACCAGAGCTACAATCTTCAAAATGTCGAAAATGGGGAGCTTTCGTTGTATGGTAGCTATATGAACGCCTAGACATATACCCCAAATGAAGACTTAATACCATATTTTAGACAATTCGGAGGGATATTGAGACCATAACCTTCAAATACAGAAAATCGGTAGGTTCTGGTTATGGGAGCTATATGAAGACGTGGTCATATAACGACAAATTTCAGGTGGAAAGTTTTTTACCTCCAACGAAGACTGAATACAAAATGTCAGCCATTTCCGTTTGATATTGAGGCCACAACCTTCAAAATACCGGATATCGGGAGGTACGGTTCTATGGGAGCTATGTATATGAAGACCTGGACCCATACCGATAAATTTCAGGTCGAAAATTGTGATGAACGAATACTTAATAAAAACTTTCAGCCAACTCGTTGGGATATTTAGGACACAAATTCTTGCATATGGTTTAGCAAATATGTCAAAATATGCAAAAAATTAGGTCCAGACTAAATGTCCGATCAAAAATTACTTATTGGTGCCACCATGGTACAATTGTTTGCATACCCGCCTTGTACGCTGAAGGTCGGGCGTTCGATTCCCGCCCAGCAAACATCAAATTTCTAACGATGGCAAAATACCCCTCAGTAAAGTTGGAGACATTTACTGAGTATTTCAACCATGTACAACTTCTTTACAGGTGGTGTTTAAGACATGCCTTTCGGACCCGGCGATAAACAGTAGGCCCCATACTATTGCTGTAATATGAATCGTGGTGCACGCCCTGTCCCTTCTGTGATGTTTGTGGAACAAATATTATATTGTTATTTAAACTTAATGTGATAAGGTGCAGACTCCAAAAATTTATTTCTTACAATGAGCTTATTTGTCCAAAAGAAACTTTGATTTGCTGAAAGCTAACTCGCAGGGTAGTGGTGTAGGGTATCGTATGGTCGGCCCTGTCCGACTATAGCCTTTGCTTACTTGTTTTCTTTTTGGTTTTTTTCTTTTTATTGCTCCGCAAACATTGGTCCAATCGAGCCGAATACATTGCTTTCAGCCAAAGGAAATTCGGATTCTCTTCGCTTGGGAAGCAACAGCAATTGGTTTTTTCGTTGTTTTACAAAGGCGCTCTGACTCCGTCAGCTACCAACAAAGTCATAAATAACCATCATCATTCCTCATATTAATTGTCATCAACAACTTCATTATTTTAAGTAAGGTGAGTACCGTCAAAAAAGTGAGCATTCGCGAGTGTAATTTTTGTTCTCCAATAAATATAATAAGGTGTTTAATTTATTGCTAACATTCGCCCTACAACGCCGTCGCGACGTTATAGTTGTTGTTGTTCTCTCCAAGAATATCTACATTTCTTTTTCGGGTACTCAAACTAATTAAAGAGTGCAGTGATTCGTATTTGTTGGCATTATTTTCTATTCGAGAAAAAACATTCATATCGTTGTTAGTGTTTCTTCAATGCATATTCAAATTGTCAAATAAAAGAAATAAAGAAAGAAGAAAAAACACTAACAACTCTACTAGCCACTATCCGTTGAGTTGTAACAACAAATACCCATCACTGCAGTCATCTGTTCTGTTGATCGTTCGATCGATATACACACACACGTGTTATTAATATACGAGGTCCGCGCCAAAAGGTAAATATACGAGGGGTGCGTGAAAAGTTTTATTATTCATTCGGAATATTTTAATGAAATTTCTTTACGATTATTTTTTACAAAATAATTGTTTTTCTTGTTATTGTTGGTAATTAATGTGCATCTTACAGTCCGTGCACCCTACAATAGGTCAACATTATTGAACATTTTAGGATTTTCGTCCATTTTTGAAATTTTTGGAAAGTTTGTGTTTTTTCATTTGGTTTTCAATTCAGAACTAATTTGTTTGTGTATTATTCGATACGCACAGCCGAAATTTATTGCACTGAGAGAAATTTTTGAAGGTCTTCAGTACACAGCGAAAAATAAAAATTTTACGTTTCTTGCCAATTTTGTTCTTTTTATTGTATTTTTCGGTACAATAAAATAAAAATAGCGTATTTTCGATACATTTGATGTACTAAACAAAATTTAGTGACTTTTCGATACACTTGGAAAAGAATATTTTGCAGTTTTTTTGGATTTTGGTGTATTTTTCGATACATTAAAAATAAAGTTGGGTATTTTTCGATACCAATTTTCACAATTGTTTCAAATTTTTTGAAATTTTTTGAGAAGTTACCACTATTTTTCGTTTTAAATTGGTAATTTGGTACGTTTTATTGTATTTTTCGGTACATTAAAATAAAAAAGAGTGTATTTTTCGATACAAATTTTACAACCACTTAGAATTTGGCAGATTTTAAGAAAATCAACACTGATTTCCGACGTTGGCTTGATAAACTTTAGTTGACAAGTTAATATATTATAGCATTTTCGTGCATTGTGAACTACTTCTTCAAGTCAGGTTGTTTTGGTCCATTTTAGAAAGGACATTTTTCAATTTCATTCAAATTTTATTTCGATTTTCATCGTTATGTCGGTTACTCCTCTAGACAGATTCATCAGAGCTACAGACGCTCTCATTACGTTTGATTCCAACTTCACTTCTCTCCGAGATGAAGATCTGGATATCTATATTCTTGAAGCTCAGGCAGCCGAATTGAAAGTAATGTGGAAAAAAGTAAAAGAGATGTTTGACGAATGTCTTAATTTCCTAAATACTGCTGATAAACCCGATCACAATGACATTACATCAGCAGAGTGTAAATATCAGGTAGCTTTCAAGGCGTATATAAATACAATTGCAATGATCAATCGGAAAATTGATGAACATAGAGCTAGGTCGATGAATTCTTCTCCTACTTCTGGCGAAAGATTTTCTGTTCCTGAAGGTTTGAATATAACTAGATCATCAGCTGAAGTATCCGCTTCATACAGTGATAACGTTTTCCATAGTTTAAACCTTCCACCATGTGATATTGACATTTTCAATGGCGATTTTGTTTCATGGCCTAAGTTTAGGGATCTTTTTTCTGCATTGTTTATTGACAACAAGCGCTTGAGTGACATGGAAAGGCTATGTCACTTATTGAAGAAAACTAGTGGCGAAGCGAAAGATATTGTTTCAAAATTCCCTTTGACGAATAGGAGTTTTAATTTGGCTTGGAATGCTTTGAAGGAGACGTACGACAATGTACGAATTCTGGTGAATAACCAATTAAAGTTATTGTTCGACCTTCCGGTCCTTGATATAGAATCATGTTCAGGATTGAAACAATTACAGCGGGGTATAAATAGTTGCATTTCTGCTATGGAAATTTATGATGTTTCGACCAACGATAGGGACCCGATTCTTGTTTTCAGTTGTATACAAAGATTACCCACAAACACTGTTAAATTGTGGGAACAAAATGTTCAAAAAAAATCGGTCCTATCTTCATGGAAAGATTTAGATTCCTTTCTTACAGAAAGAATTCAGACACTTACGTGTCTTCGTGACATTAGGGGAATTGAATCCAATAATAAACATGAAAGCAAGTTTTCCAAACGGAGTCTTTCCATTTCCTCATCCACCTCTTCAGGTCGATTTTGTATTATGTGCCCTAAGTTAGTTCATCCCTTAAGATTCTGTCCCAAATTCTTAAAATGCTCGATCGATAGTCGCTTTTCGGCACTTCGACGTCATCATTGTTGTATGAATTGTCTAGCTACAGGTCATGAAGCATATAAATGCCACAGTAAACATAACTGTTCCAAATGTAACAGGCGACATCACACGCTGTTACATCGTGAAATGTCTTCACAAATAGGTTCTTCAAAATCTACGACTTCGTCACAATCTAGTTCGAGAACACCTGTATCCTCGCGGTATTCTTCTGTTCGGAACCAAGATACTTCCACTTCTTCGTCTGGTACGTCTTCGACAAATAGACAAGTGTTTCATGTTGCAGAAAATAGGAATGTCGTGTTAGGAACGGCTATGGTGAATATCGTTCACCAGGGAGTTTCACACCCAGTTCGTGCCCTTATTGACCCTGCATCAGAAGCTTCCTTCATTACTGAGGAGTTACAACAAAAAATTGGTATTTCTACCACATCAACAGCGGCTATTATTTCAGGGGTTGACCAAACTATTTCCGCTAGATCCAACAAGTGCTGCTCATTCGATATTGGTTCCACAAGCGATGAAATGTTTCGCATAAAGCTTAATGCATTGGTAGTTCCTAGCATTTCAGGAAATTTGCCTTCGACTCCCATTGGTAAGGGATTATATTCGTGTCTTCCAAATATTCGTTTGGCTGACTCTCAGTTATTCGACTGTAGGCCAGTAGACATTTTGATAGGTGCTGATCTATATCCGCAAATTCTTTTGCAAGGAATTAAGTTTAATATTTTGGGTTCTTTGGTTGCTCAAAATACAGTTTTCGGTTGGATCATAACTGGTCCACTTTCTCCAAGTATAAGAGTATATTCTATAGTAGTGAGATATGCAAATCATGAGGAAAATAAAACTTCGAAAAGCAATTCTCATAGGAAAAGAAATATTTGAATTAATTTTCTCAGACGTTCATGTGAAGCATTCGCCATTTTTTGAATTTGGTGTTATTGACTACGTCAAAGTACTTTGCTACAAATCTTCTTCAACATAATCTTGAATCTCCTTGTCTGTCGTTTACCAATTTTACAACTGAAAACATTCATGCTGTTATACCAATACTATCTCCTAGAGGCGGAATAGTATTTGAATGAAATATTCAAAAGGACATACAGTTGTTATCGGTACACGATATTCAAATGGACGATTTCGTGGTTCTTCTGATCGGACAATTCTCGCACTTCGTGTAAATGAGTCGTTTAATATAAAACGTTTTTTCGTGCGTTAACCGTGGTCTTCAATTCGTGCAAATGTAACACGGTAGTTAATCATTCTAATTAAAATGAATTGTTCGTGATGAACATAAATTGGTTTCTTTCTTTTTTCATATAGTAGAAAAATTGTATAAGACAACCTACTCTCAGCTATTACTAGTCTGACGAGTAAAAATGTACGAATATTTATAAACCACATGTAGTTGGAAGCAGATTCTTAGTAGTGGCTCCTATTCGGGAGTTTAGAACTTGCTGGTCGATAGCGCCCTTCAGGCGAAATAAAACGAAGACTTTCCTATCCGGGATATTTAACAATTCTTCGTTTTTGATTTTAATTTAGCTGGTCGGTAGCGCCCTTCTGGCGAAATAGAACGAAGAGGCTCCTATCCGGGAGATTTAACAACTTTTCGTTTCTTTCAGTTACAAAAAAATGTTATTGTATCGAATCGCTCCTATCCGGGAGGTTGAACAACGCTTCGGTACTAAGTAGTAGTGGATGTAGCGCCAATGGAAATTGGCATGGGTCCTCCGGACCACATGGGCTTTCCGAGCCATTTATATTATAAGAAATGTACAAAAAGGAAAGAAATTGCTAAAATGCTCACTATTGACGGTTCCACCGTTTAATGTAAAATATGTACTCATAACTAAAGAACTAGAAATTAAGTTGAAACATCGCTGGATATTTCAAGGTGGCCGGCAATGTTTAATTACGAATAGTTTCATTCTCTTTTCAAATTATGATGTTTCATTTCTTCCATTAGAACTTAACCATTTAGCAGAAGTGCAACTTTGTGTTTTCGCACAAAGTGAAAGATGTCAAATTCTAATGAGAATGTACTAAAAATTGGCGCCACTTCGCAGTGTCCATCGTTTGTTTTTTCTCTCTTTGGCTAAATAAAGAGTTGTCATTCGATTTCCGTCGATTGAAGTAATAACTTGGATTTTCGTCCCCTATTGGATTTTCGTCCACACAACAACTTTGTAAACAAAAGGTACAGATATTGTTTATACGAACAATATTTCTTAAATAAAGGATTAATTATTTTTATTATAACGAAATTGATACTGCTGTTGCTTTGTTTTCTTTTTGGTTTTTTTCTTTTTATTGCTCCGCAAACACACACAACATCAAAACAGCAATCAGCTGTTTCGTAAATGCAGAAACTGTCGTCTGTCAGGCTAAAATGAAATGCACATCTTAAGCTATACAAGGTTTATTATTTGCAATAGGCTTGATGTTGTCGGAGACTCGAAATCACGACCAAAGTTGTTAAAACTCTCGTAGTAAAGTTGTCTTACATTTCCTGTATATTATACAAGTACGACTTCTAACCAATTGGTGTTGTACCTAGCCCGAAACGTCGTTCAGACACTGCAATAAAAAGGAAGTCTCAAATATCGAGCTAACAATAGAATCGGACTGCACTCTTTGGTATTATAAAAATTCCCTTATCTGTTCTAAATCTGGCATAGAATGAAATCAATCCAATCTCGCTTCTCGAAATTTGAACAAATAGTCCGAAAAGAAAAGCTACAAGAATCTGAAAAGAAAGAAGTAACGATTTTGGAAAGAAATAGTTTTAACTTAAAAATAAATTAATAAAGGCCTGGGTACATACATAAGCTGCCTCGCCTGAATGCCTTGATTTCCGGACATAATAAAATTAAAAGAATAAAGAAGACCGACCAAATTTCGAAATGTGTTGTCCTTTTTTATTATTTTATTAGAAGCAAGTCAAGGTAGCTTATGTACTTAGGCTTTTACGCATAAATGATATTTTCCTGAAAAAGTCCCTCCTCTCCTTGCGTTACATATGATTCTCTAGAGATCTCTAAAAAACTAATCGATTTGTAGATCCCTACGTAGCGACATCATATGAAAGAGTATAAACTTCCAAAATTTTGTTAAAAAATTTAAGTAATTCACGAACAAGAAATTCGTGAAAGGGTGCAGTTGGAGTCCATGTCGAAATCTGAACTGGTGCAAGTTGAAATAAAATCAAAATGCGGAGAGCGGAGGAAGTAAACTCTGTTGCGGTATAGTGACGGTGATAATTTGCAATTTTTATATAAGTTTTTTGCTAATAAATTAGTTGTAATTATTTCATGTATTCGTTTGAATTAATAAAAAGTTTAAATACAGCATTTTTCATTTTCCAAACATGACATGAAAATTTCATGCCAAAGCATTGGTGAAAATGACATGTCAATGCATTGGTTAAAATGACATGTCAAAGCATTGGTGAAAATGACATGTCAATGCATTGGTTACAATTACATGTCAAAGCATCGTTAGGATCCAAACAAGAACGTTATCTTTTGGGGGTCACGCTCATATAAAATTCATGAGTGGAATGACAAAAATATGACATGCCAGATCACTTGCACCCATGATTCAACTCATGATTTGTCATCGAACATTTTGCTGGGTAACGATTTTCTTCGTCAAACTTCAACACTACTCCCTGGAAAGTCATATCTTCTATATATATAAAAGAGCTTAGTGAGTGAGTGAGTGACTGAGTGAGTGACTGACATATCATCGCCCAGACGAAACCGCTGAAGCTAGAAAGCTGAAATTTTGACTGTGGGTTGCTGTCGGTGTGTAGGGGTGAGATAAGGCTGGGTTTTTGGAAATTCGACCTAGAAGGGTACGAAAAGTACTAAAAGGTACTAAATATGGTACCCTTTGTATTAGGCAAACGGAAAGAGCTAGAATTCTGAAATTTGGAATGAGGGTAACTGATGGAGAGTTAGAAAAATGTACCAAAGGGTTTTTGGAAATTCGACCTATAAGTATACGAAAAGTTACTAAATTTGGTACCAATTGCATATTTTGAGCAGATATAGCTACAATCTTCATATTTGGTGTGGGAATCAAGGTTGGGAAGTGGAGTTGATACAAGGAAATGATTTTGGAAGTTCGTACTTATGTGTACGAGAAGTACTAAATGGTACTAAAATTGGTAGATTTTGTATTTGGGTGAACGGATAGAGTTGAAAACCTGAAATTTGGAATTTAGATTAACTTATGGGTACGAAAAGTAGTAAACGGTACTAAATTTGGTACAAATTGGATTTGGGTGAACGGATAGTGCTGGAATCCTGAAATTTGGAATTTAATTACTTTTGGAGTGTTAGATTGAGTTGGTCTTGGAAATTCGTACTTATGGGTACGGAAAGTACTAAATGGTACTAAATTTGGTACAATTTAAATTTAGGTGATCGGATAGAGCTGTAATCCTGAAATTTGGAATTAAAATTACATATGGAGTGTAGGATTGAGGTAGTTTCGGAAATTCGTATTTATGGGTACGAAAAGTACTAAATGGTACTAAGTTTGGTACATTTTGGATTTGGTTGAACAGATAGAGCTGGAATCCTGAAATTTATAATTAAGATTACTTATGGAGTGTAGGATTGAGGTAGTTTTGGAAACTCGTACTTATGGGTACGGAAAGTACTAAATGGTACTAAATTTGGCACAATTTATATTTGGGTGAACGGAAACAGCTGGAATCCAGAAATTTCGAGTTACGGTTACTGTTAGAGTATAGGATTGAGGTAGGTTTGGAAATTCGTACTTATGTGTACGAAAAGTACTAAATGGTACTAAATTTGGTACAATTTGGATTTGGGAGAACGGATAGAGCTGGAATCCTGAAGTTTGGAGTTATGATTACTGTTGGAATATAGGACTGAGGTAGTTTTGGAAATTCGTATTTATGTGTACGAAAAGTACTAAATGGTACTAAACTTGGTACAATTTGGATTTGAGAGAACGGATAGAGCTGGAATCCTTAAATTTGGAGTTATGTTTACTGTTGTAGTATAGGATTGAGGTAGTTTTGTACTTATGAGAACGAAAAGTACTAAATGGTACTAAATTTGGTACACTTTGTATTTGGGTGAAAGGATAGAGCTGGAAACCTGAAATTTGGAATTGAAATTACTATTGAAGTGTAGGATTGATATATGGGGTAGTTTTGGAAATTCGTACTTATGTGTACGAAAAGTACTAAATTTGGTACAATTTGGATTTGGTTGCACGTATAGAGCTGGAATCCTGAAATTTGGAGTTATGTTTACTTTTGCAGTATAGGATTGAGGTAGTTTTGGAAATTCGTACTTATGTGTACGAAAATTACTAAATGGTACTAAATTTGGTACAATTTGGATTTGGGAGAACGGATAGAGGTGGAATTCTGAAATTCGCAATTACTATTGGAGATAGTTATTGAAATTCGTACTTTCATACTAAAAGTATTAATGGTATTATGAATAGAGGTGGAATTCGGAAATTTGGTATTATAGCCGCTGTTGGTATGTAGGGTTGAGATATGGATGTGGTTGTGGATGTACGTACAATAAGTGTACCAAAACTACTAAGTGGCACAGAATTTGGTCCAAATTGTTATTGTGCTAAGGCGTACAGCTGAAATTGTGAAATTTGATATTAGCATAGCAGTTGACGTTTAGAGTGGAGATAGCGAGGAAGTTTTGGAAATGCGTACTAATGTATACGAAAAATACAAAATCGCGTTGGGATATAGTTTTGGATAAAAGGAGGTAATTTTTGAAACTTATACATACATACTATAAGTACTAAATTTGTTACCAGTTGGATGTTGCATGAAGGGATATACATAGGTGGAATTGTTGTATGAGAGATTGCGTTGGTGTTTAGATACGGATTTTTTGAAATAGATACCCATTCTAAAATTAGAGAAATACGAAATGTAATAAATGCTATTAAATTTGACGTTGGGTGTAGCAATGAAGATGGAAGTATATCATTAGTGCGTGAAAAGTACAAAATTGCAATAAATTTGGTTTTGTGTTAAGGAATAGAAGTGAAATTCTGATATATTATTGATTTGTCAGGTTCATTGGTAGAGGTGGTCGTACAATAAGTGTACTAGAAGTATTAAATAATACTAAATATTGAGGCACTGGTATTGGGTGAATCGATAAATAAAATTTTTTATGAGGATCACCGTTGAGATTGGATCAGAACATTTATTTAAATCAGCCTTTAAATGTATGAAAGGTTTCTACATGTAATACCATTGACATTGGGTGAACAAGTAGAGCTAAAACTGGAACGTTTGAGCTAAGGTCCTGGATTTTAAAAATTGTACTGAATAATGTACTATTGTTTCTAAGTTAAAACGAATTCGGTTTCTAAATAGTGTACTGAATGTTTTTACATCCTGAGAAAAAAGGTCTAAAATAAAATATCTCAAAAATTAACTGTTAGGGTAACATTTTCTGAATAATGGTATTCTACATTTTTATATCACAAATTCCAAAATTGGGTTGGAAATTTTGGATTAAATTTTTAAAATACCCATACCGTTCTAATAAAGCATGGACTGGAACTTAAAATGTAGGCCGCTGTTGAAGTATAGAGGTCTTTTTTTTAAATTCGAACAAAACTTGTACGAGCAGTACTTGAAGGAAATTAAATATCAATTCAAATAGGTATTAATTAGTACATCAAAATTCTCAGTGTTCTCCATATTAAATATTGTTTATTTGTATATTATTCCTTTTCCGCATACAAAGTAGCGGGTGTTTTGCTAGTGTTTTATAAATGTTTATTGCCAAAGTTAAGTTTCTTAATACTTTTATGTATATCAACTTTTGCATGTAAAGAAACGTATTTGTTCATATATTAATAACAATTGTTTTACATACATATTTCACAGATCATCTTGATGAATTCGTTGTTCTCCACTGTTGGTTTTTTTATACCAAGTGGTGCACGAACATTTAACCGCCTAAGATAATATTAAAACCTTTAATATGTTTATATGCAATGATTTACATTTTTCATGTGTAGTTTCAACATTTTTATACCCTATACCACAATGTGGAAAAGGGTATTATAAGTTTGTTTTGGTAAAAATTCATGTAACACCGCGAAATATTCGTCGGAGACCCCCAATGTGGTATACCAATCTTCATATCTCGACGAGATAAAGCGATTTTGAGATGTGTGTCCGTCCGTCCCTCCGTCCGTCCGTCCGTCCGTCCGTCTGTCCATTATAAATTGTAAACACGCTCCAGGCCGCAATTAAGGACCGATCGTCACGAAATTTTGTATGGAGGTCAGGTTCTGATCAGAATAGATCCCTATTCTTATTGGTGATGATCGTGAAATATTTAGCGGTTGAAATGGACCAAAAACATAATATTTATCCAATTTTCTAGCGGCTCTGTAGGTCTCAATAATAGTCCGATCAACGCGTAATTTTAAATAAGGTAAGAGTATATCACAAAGGAGAAGCTTGCAATTTGAGATGGCGATCGGATAATATTTAGAGGGTTAAATGGACCAAAACTTTTGTGTGAAAATTGTGAAAATTTTTAATATACAGCTTATATCTTAATTCCTGGAAAAGACATTCCGGACAAGTGAGATATACTTGAAAGTGGAACGCTTGACCTTTCAATTGATGCCAATTATGTTGGTGTGCATGATCAGATAACAAAGTTACAGCCTAATATATCCCGTTATTTGTTTGTAGTGTAATAATAAACTCGCTAGAAGTCGCAATTATACATCAATAGTCACGAAATTTTGCACCGGGTAAAAGTATAGGTCGAAAAAGATGCCTACAATTTTGAATGATGATCTGATATTCTTTAGCGGGTGAAATGGACCATTACTTTTGTATGAAAAATATAAAAATTTTATTTTTGGTCGATATTTTAATTCCTTGAGCAAAGTAGCCTACATATGGAAAAAAACTACTGACCTTTCCTCTGATGTAAATTGCAATAAAGTGTTTGCTAGATAACGGGCCTACTGCATAATATATAATGGGTTCTGTGTAGAGAACCAGATTTTTATCCCATGCTACATATTGTCTCTCCAAAAGTTTATGTAACACCACGAAATATTCGTCCTAGACCCCTTATTTGGTATGCCAAAATTCATATCTCGACTAGATAAAGCGATTTAGGGATGTGTAAGTAAGATTGTAGGCAAGCTTAAGGCCGCAATTACGGACCGATTGTAACAAATTTTTTAAGGAGGTTGGGTTCGGGCCATTTTAGAAATGATAAGTTTTTGGAGATGATCGTGAAATGTTCAGGGTATGAAATGGACCAAAAACAAAATTTTAACCAATTTTCTAGCGCTCTGTAGGTCATAATAATAACCCGCAAAATTTTAAACAAAGTTTAAGTTTATGATGAAGAAGAAGCGTACAAACCAACGTGAAGATCAGATAATACTTAGCGGGTTAAATGGACTGAAATTTTGTGTGAAATTGGTAAAAATTTCAATAACGTAGCGGTTGAACAACGGAAGTAGTAGTAGTACTACATAAGTGGGTTTCATTACATTTTAGTTTGTGTGAACTAAATTTTCCTTTCCTGCTACAAAAATGTCTTTGCCATACTAGATAACTTTTTGGTTTTGGTCATATGTATTATACATTACATCTCTGATATTTGATAATTAAATTTTCACAATTATTGAAAAAAAGTTCCGTGGAGAGCGATTGTCCAGGGATAGTGGTATAGGGTATCCCATGGTCGGCTCCGTCCGACTATAGACTTTTCTTACTTGTTTAATAATAAAAACAAATTCTGGTCGAGAATGCTGGTAAATAAATCAGAAATTCATACGATAGTTCATCAGACTTCGGACCGAATTCGGTCCGAAAGTCGGCCAAAACTTCCGAATTTCATAAGATTTTACTTCAGAATTCGGGCCGATATCTGTCCTAACTTCGGTTAATAAATCAGAAATGCATACTATAGTTCAGCAGAATTCGGACCGAATTCGGTCCGAACGTCTGCAAAAACTTCCGATTTTCATCCGAATTTCGGTCAGAGAACACGTCAACCACGCCATATGTCTTTCGGTCAGAGTTCGGACCGAATTCGCATCGGAACTCGGATGTTTCTTCCGACTTTCGGATTGAATTCGGTCCGACCTCGGATATTTTTTTCGATTTTGGTTTGCTGGGATAATACATTTGTTTGTGCATAAGTGGAAACACCGAACACTCTGACACAAAAAAAATATGAAGAATGGCGCTACCTTATAAGAGAACTAAATTAGTCTCTATTGTAGCTATCATCCAAAAAAATAGCTGACAAGATAGTTCTGTTACGTATATATTATTAAGAAAATACAATACTTTTAATATTAAATGACATCCCTATACCATATTTACTCGAATGTCTAAAATAATCCAAATAACCATACAACAATAACACAAATTATATTCAAAAGCATAGCAACTACTTGTTGTCGCTGTTTTAATTCAGCAGCACGCACTGTAATTTTGTTGTATTGATGAGAATATGACAAAACAAACCAAATATGTATGTATGTGCATGTGTTAAAAATTTGTAAAATGTCCAGCCATAGGTGAACATTTCACCAACATGTTCATTGTATTTGTATCTTGGTATTCTAGGATGCCTTTGGCGGATGCATCCGTTATAATTTCATATACCATTCTACCAAATGTACCAATCTCATAATATACATTCGTAACTGTAATGAGGTAATATAGCTGCAGGTGGCCGAATGAGGTTCATTACATGCAACAGAATACCAGGAAAACACGATTTATATACACTCCGGTTCATTTGAATAGAACCAATCCATTCTGCCTACAAATACCGTTATATCTAACTATAGGAGAGGAATAGTAAATTATTTATTTGTGGACATGTAAAGTACATAGTAGCCGATATTTTAACCACCATAATAATTTACACGAATCATATAATTAAAAACAAGTTTTTGAGGCAAAAACTCATTTTTCAAGTCAACGGAATTCTATTCTTAACAGTTTCAAACTTCTATAACCAAAAAACAAGTAAGAAAAGTCTATAGTCGGACGGAGCCGACCATGGGATACCCTATACCACTATCCCTGGGCAATCGCTCTCCACGGAACATCTTGTCAATGATTGTGAAAATTTAATTATCAAACATCAGATATGTAATGTATAATACTTATGACCAAAACCGAAAAGTTACCTAGCATGACAAAGACATTTTTATAGCAGGAAAGGAAAATTTAGTTCACACAAACTAAAATGAAATGAAACCCACTTATGTAGTACTACCACTTCCGTTGTTTAACCACTACGTTATTGAAATGTTTACCAATTTCACACAAAAGTTTCAGTCCATTTAACCCGCTAAGTATTATCTGATCTTCACCTTGGTTTATACGCTTCTTCTTCATCATAAACTCAAACTTTGTTTAAAATTTTGCGGGTTATTATTTTGACCTACAGAGCCGCTACAAAATTGGTTAACATTTTGTTTTTGGTCCATTTCATCTCCTGAACATTTCACGATCATCACCAAAACTAATCATTTCTATTCTGGCCCGAACCCAACCTCCTTAAAAAATTCGTTACAATCGGTTCATAATTGCGGCCTTAAGCTTGTTTACAATTTTTAATGGACGGACACACATCGCTAAACCGCTCTATCTCATCGAGATGTGAATTTTGGCATACCAAATAAGGGATCTAGGACGAATATTGGAGAGACAATATGTTGAATGGGATAAAAATGTGGTTCTCTACACAGAACCCATTATATATTAGGCAATAGGCCCGTTATCTAGCAAACACTTTATTGCAATTTACATCAGAGGAAAGGTCAGTAGTTTTTTCTACATGTAGGCTACTTTGCGAAATATATATGTCCTCTGGTGTTTTTTTGGGAAAGCGGAAAAGTGAGCATCATTCTCATTAACATGAGAATACTCGATGCTTAAAGAGTTCAGGTTTTCACTAAAAAATCATCATTTCAAAAAACTGAAAAGCCAATTGATAATTCCCTTCGCCGGGATGAAATCATGATATTGGTAGCGATCAGTAAAAATTTGCAAGCTGTCAGTGCGTTTTGTAAACATTTTTCTCTGCAAAGAGGAAAGTGATGAAGTTAAGCCAATGGGGGAAACTCCAGACTTAGCAATCAAAAAATAAAATTTGTATATTTTCATACAAAAGTAATGGTCCATTTCACCCGCTAAAGAATATCAGATCATCATTCAAAATTGTAGGCAACTTTTTCGACCTATACTCTTACCCGGTGCAAAATTTCGTGACTATTGATGTATAATTGCGACTTCTAGCGAGTTTATTATTACACTACAAACAAATAACGGAATATATTAGGCTGTAACTCTGTTATCTGATCATGCACACCAACATAATTGGCATCAATTGAAAGGTCAAGCGTTCCACTTTCAAGTATATCTCACTTGTCCGGAATGTCACTTGCAGGAATTAAGATATAAGCTGTATATTAAAAAATTTCACAATTTTCACACAAAAGTTTTGGTCCATTTAACCCTCTAAATATTATCCGATCGCCATCTCAAATTGCAAGTTTTTCCTTTGTGATATACTCTTACCTTATTTAAAATTGATCGGACTATTATTGAGACCTACAGAGCCGCTGGAAAATTGGATAAATATTATGTTTTTGGTCCATTTCACCCGCTTAATATTTCACGATCATCACCAATAAGAATAGGGATCTATTCTGATCTGAACCCGACCTCCATAAAAAATTTCGTGACGATAGGTCCATAATTACGGCCTGGAGCGTGTTTACAATTTATAATGGACAGACGGACGGACGGACGGACTGACGGACGGACACACATCTCAAAATCGCTTTATCTCGTCGAGATATGAAGATTGGTATACCACATTGGGGGTCTCCGAAGAATATTTCGCGGTGTTACATGAATTTTTACCAAAACAAACTTATAATACCCTTTTCCACATTGTGGTATAGGGTATAATGAGTTTCTATTGCCAACAAATATTGGACAGAAAATGTGTATTAGGGTTTTGAAATAGAACGAAAATCGATGCTTAGATGTGCAAAAGATATTCCTATGGAGAAATCGGTAAAAACAATTTAAAAGTCAAAATTTTACACAGAATTGTGATCAAAATTATTAAGGCCACAACATAATTACAAGGAATTCAAATTTTATGGGCTTATAAGTCCGAAACGGGGAAATATGGTAAAGATAACTCATATGTCTGCCCTTCTAATTCATAGATCGATATTTTATCTAAGGAAATTGAATGCAAATCGATGGGTTCACCGCAGTATCGTTGGTTGTGGACATCTACAGCTCCGAAAAATAACAAAAATCCCACCGCTGAACGATTCATGTCACCATCAAGGCCTTGGAATTTCAAACGATCCCAAGACATATGATGTGCCGAAACAACTTTGATATAGGGGAAGGCAGACGTTATTTCTTCGGAAGAAATGTATTTAATTTTGATAGTTATACTGTTTACACCTCTTTCACTCATGGTACACGTACCGAAAAATATTTCTGATCCGTTATTACACAAGAAAGAGCGGGTATGTTTCTGTTCATTTCATGTCATTCGACTTCTTCAAAATCAAAGCCCTTGATGATGACATGAGCTCAGAGCACAGCGGTGGCACTTACATGGGAAGGTGTGACAAAAATGCTTCTAGATAATATATGTAACATAAATGTTTGTCAATCGGTCCTCGTGGCATAAAAACACTTTAACAAAAATATTGCAGTCCTAGGTCCAAGTTTTTGCGTGGTTCCCATGAAGCGAATCATTCTGAAACGAAGTATTTTACTGTTACCAACACATTGTTCAAACGAATTTGCTGTAATCCTGTACCAGGAGTTCTTATTGCATACTAAACCTCCCCGCGAAAAATTGTCAGTATTGGTCCATGATTTGGTATGCTCGCTATATTATTTATATATCGATTTCTGTCAACCAAATATTCTAACCGAATATGTTTTAATAATGCGCTAAGAGTTCACAACACCACCTTATAAAGAAATCGGTCCACTTTTTACTACAGCCTCCATATAGGGTTACCAAAATTTTTTTCGGGACTTTATAAGATTTATTCACATTTTCTACAGAATTACCTGTAATAATGTATATTTAGTTCTCAGTATGGGGAAAACCTCTTCGTTTTGGCGTTGTCCAACATTAGGGTGGTCCAAAATAGAGAAATTATTGTCAATTATTTCATATTCCATTTCAAAAAAAGCTAATTTTTTCGCGCTACATCAAAGATTTTTGGTACATAGGTTAAGAAAAAAATCCCCGGTACAATTTTCGGTTGTTGCGGACAAAAGTAACGGCGGTTTTATTTCGTCTTTTAAGAAAAAAAAATATTATAAAAACGCTAATTATTGTAATGAACACAATTGTTACTAAAAGTTCTCTCGAAGTGACTTCAGCGAGTAGATTGCATAATACACGTAAAATGTTAGTCAGAATTCGCGGAATGTACATAAAATTGATAAATTATCGAATATAAGTCAAATTTTTTCAAAATAAAGGCTCATTTAGCGGTCATAAAATTACATAAAAATTTGTTGTGTGGACTTCACGGCAAATCAAATGAGACTAAAATCCTACATATTGATATTATAGTTTCCATGTTACAGCCAAAATAAGCTCAAATTTTCATCAAAAAAAAGCTTTCCCGTTTGAAATGGAAATAGATGTCAAATAACCCATTTTAATGTACATATATGCATTGAAAATGCGTGCAAACCGCGTAATTACCAGAAAACGCGATAAAATACGCAATATTTCCAAAAACAATTTTAGGTGATTTTTCTATTTTGGAATTTTTTGTAACTCACGTTTTAGTGGATGGATTTTCATGGGGAATGATTTATTGGATTAGGAACGTAAAAAACTAAAATGTGCAATCAAGCACGAAGAAATCGAATGACAATTGTAAAAATTAGGCCCGAAAAATAGGATTTTTAGAAAAATCTTACCACAAAATTTCCACATTTGGATGCAGATTACTATGAACCTGTGCAGACTACATTCGCAATAATCGAATCAAATAACTCAGAATCGCAAGTACTACAGTCCTATATATGGTTTTTTGAAAACCCTATTTCCAAAAAACCCCGTAAATCAGGCTTCAAAATGTCAGCATCATTTAATGGTAGAAGCAGACGAAATTTTGAAAAGTAATACATTAGTGAGATGATCCTTATTTAGTTTTCTTCTGCTTTTACTTTGACAGGAAACTCGTGGGAAGTGTGGTTTAATCACATATCGAGAGAAAACAAAAAAGACAAGTTGGCTTCAACCCATTTTTATACCCTACACCACTATGTGGGGAGGGTATTATAAGTTGGTTTTGGCCAAAAAGTTTGTAACGCATCGAAATAATGGTCGTAGACCCATACTTATATATACCAAAATGAATGTCTCGACGAGCTGAGTCGATCTGGCTATGTGTGTCCGTCCGTCCGTCCGTCCGTCTGTCCGTCTGTCCATCTAAACCTTGTAATCACGCTACAGGTCGCAATTTTGATCGGATCGTCACGAAATTTTGGATGTTGATGGGGGTCCCGGAGGGGAAGAAGCGTATTGATTTTGGTGATGGTCGGATAATATTTAGGGGTCGGAATGGGCAAAAAACTTATGTGGATAAAAAGACAACGTTTTTTTCCAAAGCGAATATCTCAGCTTCTATACGGGGTATACCAAAAGCAAAACCTTACAATAAAAGTAGAAAATATCACCTTTCTAATGATGTAAAGTAGGATCTCGTAGGTGATCAAACAACGAAGATATCACAATAAACGCAAATAAAACCCAAATTTTCATTTTTGCGATTTTAATAATAATGTCGAATATCACAGCTTCGGTTGGGGATCTTCCAAAAACACAGTCTGACTATAAAAGTAGAAAATCCCATCTTTACAGCGATGCAAAGTAGGTTGGCGTAGGTGGCCACATAACGGATATATCACAATAGTCGGCAATACATCCCATTTTTTAATTTTTTTGTAATCACGCTACAGGTCGCAATTTTGATCGGATCGTCACGAAATTTTGGGGGCTAATGGGGATCCTACAGAGAAAGAAGCCTATTGATTCTGGTGATGGTGGGATAATATTCAGGGGTCGGAATGGGCAAAAAACTTATTTAGAGAAAAAGTCAACGTTTTATTTTAAAGCGAATATCTCCGCTTCTAAAAGGGGTATATATCGGTTCAGATTTTGATATAGCTCCCATATATATTTTCTGCCGATTTCATGTATTTTATGCATTTAAGTCCAATTTCAGTGAAATTTGGAATGTGTAACGAAATTGGGTCTAGAAATAAATTTGCTAAATTATACTGAAATCGGTTCAGATTTAAGTATAGCTCCCATATATATTTTCGTCCGATTTCATGTATTTGGTGCACCAAACACGCAATTTATTCCCGATTTAAAATGAAAGTGTGACGAAAATTGGCCTACAACTAAATGTGTCGAAATATAGTTTGCCTTATTCGGAGTAAAGAAGCGCACCGGGTTCAGCTAGTTGAACATAAATGTAAGAAAGGATAATAAAAGAATTACTTTAAAATATTCCAAAAAAAATAAATTCAGCACATTAAAACCGTGCAAAACTTTCGGTCATAACTGCTATGCCCGCAAATGTCCGCAAAAGTTTAAACGGTTTTAAAATTTACAGGCCTTGGTTTTGTTTTGGTACTAGTGGCGATTCTTGCAATGCCTGGAAAGTAAATAAAACCTTAAGGAAATCCATGTATCTATATTACATATTTTAATTTTGACCAATATTATAACTAAAATATTTGGTAACACTTGCAAAGTAGAGGAATTGTTATAGGTAGGAAAACGAAGCTTAGGAAATTTACTAAATCAGTCAACTTAACTTAAAACATGAATAATAGTCATTTGTTTCAGAAATTCCCTTGTAGAATAACCATTTTTTCTTTTTAAAATACATTTATTTTCTTCAAAATTAGATGAAAAAAATAAGTTGAGTTTTGAAAAATTTTAAATGTTTAGAAGCGATTAGCATCTTTAAATTTTTAAAATGATGACATGGATTTTTGATTTTTGTCGTTGGGCGCATCCACTGTAGAAGTCCACAACTAACGAAACTGCGGGGAACCCATCGATTTATATTCATTTTCCTCAGATAAATTATGGAAATTTTGGCATATAAATTGTTATTACCGATTTCTAAATAAAAATAGTTTTGGACCTCTAAGAATCGATTTTCATTA
Organism: Musca autumnalis; assembly: GCF_047663935.1. Classification (NCBI taxonomy): domain Eukaryota; kingdom Metazoa; phylum Arthropoda; class Insecta; order Diptera; family Muscidae; genus Musca; species Musca autumnalis. Next base: position 80,403,909 of record NW_027411866.1, read on the forward strand.
TATTTCAAAACCCTAAAACACATTTTTGTCCAATATTTGTTGACAATAGACACTCACGGCCTTTATTTATAATTATAAGCAGTTTTTTAGTAAAAGTTTACCACATCTGATAAATGATTCGTGTAAATTTTTATGGTGGTTCTATCCTTGTGAACCATGTTTCAATGGTTCACCAGGATTTGATATTTTGATATTTTTTCATAAAGCGAGTAAAAATTACCGTTATAACCATATGCGAAACATGTTAGGTATTCAAAATATCGGCTACTAAGTTCTTCACATGTCCACAAAAATATAATTCACAATTCCTCTCCTATCGTTAGATATAACCGTATTTGTAGGCAAAATATCTTGGCTCTATGAACCGGAGTGTATATGGCAAATAACAAAATTACTTTGCAATTCCATTTGAAAAAAAAAAAATAAAAAAAATTTTCGCGAGCACATCTACGATTTTTGGTATAGAGTTAAAGGAAAAAAATCTGGTTTCAAATTTGCTCGCGTTCACGAAATTGGCCGATGCGCGCAAAAGTTATAGCGGTTTTTTATCCTCTTTTAAAGAAAAAATATTTTAAAATTTCTTATTTTTTGTATTGAGAAAAAGTAAGCATATATCAGTAACAGCATTTGATATCCATCCGTAGATGCACCAAAATTTCCAAAATGTGTTTTTATTTTCGCGGAAAATCAAAAAAATTAAAAAAATCTGGCAATAAATTTAAATTATACTAACTCAGAGTCCGTATAAACCTCTAAAAACTAAATTAAAAATACGAACAGAAACTAGACAACGCGTAAAAAAATGTGAAACCAAAATTATAAACATTGGCTTTATAAATTGCATATTATAACAACAACAAAAGAGAAACAACTCATTGTTGGAAAATATTGTTACAAATATATTTTTTGGTTTGTTTCGAAAAATTAGAAAAAAATATTTGAGAGTTATCCAACTATTTCGCTAAAATCTAATACATAAATTAAGGTATTCTGCTAAAACTTTATCAAAATATATGGTTTACCATCGTGAAAGCTTAACTGCTTACTGTGATAACTTATAAGGATAGGAAATTAAGAGTAATATTGAAATTACTATAATTTAAAAGATATGAACATTAAAAAGCCTGTAATTCGCTAATTAGTTAAAGTCGGTTGATGCGCATCCGATTTTGGATAAAGCGAATCAATCTCTTTCAATATTTATGGATATTTCGATGTTTCACTCAGCGGCCATTGTGTGCCGCCTCTTGCATCATGCACTGCAAAAAACCTTAAAGTTGGTAAAAGTCGCGCAATATGCATATGTTTTTGATGCGCATCCGGTTTCATCAGCGCTCATCAAAAATACGTCAATATACACCTATTTCAAATAGATTCTTCAAAAACCGCGGATGTGCCTCCACATTCAATTTTTGGCGAAATACCCATATTACTCGCGTATCTCTGTTTTTTTATGACACGTGTTTTCGCAAATATTATAATCGCGAGTAAAGGATTCCATTTATGTAAAACAATTTAAAGAAAATCGCGGTTTAGTACGCGGATTTGTCAAAATATATTTTGCTGATTTTCAAGGTATCTATATCCGCGGTTTTAGTAGATAATTTCGATCGCGGAAGGCTTCATTAGAACCGTCGCGTAAAAAAACTAAATTCACGCGGGTTTCAAAGGAAATTGAATGACAGTTGTAAATTTTACACGCAAAAAATATGTTTTGTAAGAAAATTCACGCATGAAATTTTGGCCTTTCGACTCCAATTACTAGGATGCTGTAAGGAGCACACTCATGAGATATGCACCAAACGACGTAAAATCATGAGTTCTATAATCGTGTTATGAGTTTGGAATATTATCTTCTTGCGCGTCCGGATTATTAAAAAAGTTCAAAAAACCCCGAAATTCCGGCTTCAAAATGTCAGCATCAATTTTAGGTGGATGCAGTGGATATATCGAAAAATCATACACTGCTATCTTATTGCCCATGGAGTATTCTGTGATTCATTCTTTGGGCATATGTCTATAAAATGTAAGGTTAAGCCAGAAATCGGAAGGGAGCATAAAAAAACTTGTTGGCTTCAACCCATTTTTACCTATCATTCTACATTGATGCCAACACAGCTTCCACGTAAATTAATTTTAATGGTCGACCTTACGGGATTCCTCCTAAAACACTTCATTTTAAAGAATGTATATCATATTATATAGAATATGTTAACAGTTCGCGAATTTTGAATGGGTGAAACTCGGAATCATCGATTGTAAAAAATTTTTGTTTTTCGCCATATATGTATAAGCTGTTACAATTCGTCATTGTATTCATTCAGTTCTGAAAAATAATTATAGCCAACAAAAATAGTTACAAGCAACTTAACTTCAACAATTGGTTAGTAGATAAGTAGTCACGGCGCTCCTTAACTAACTTTAAATGAAAGGAGCTTACACCTGAGAAGTTTTTGCGGATTCTGAAACTACATTGTTCATAGATGATGATTTTTAAATAAATCGCGGCAATTTTTAGATTTATATTAGGTTTTTAGGATTTTGCTAGGAAACGGCAAGTCCTATCGAAAGAGGAATAAAAAAGATGTTGTAGAGGATTTTCACTGCTGCAGCATTTTTTAGTCCCATTTTCATACGACTTGCTGTTTCCAAGCAAAATCCTGAAAACCAAATATAAATCTAAAAATGTGACATTCGATGTGTGAGATTTATTAAAAAATCCTTCCAGCAATTTTTTCTTGTTTTTGGATTTTTCTCATCTCATCAGAATCTGCACAAACTTTCCAGATGTAAGTGGTTTTCATTTAAAGTTAGTTAAGGTGCAGTTTACTTCTAGGCGCATTTATTTTATCGTAAACCAATATATATTGGAAAGACAATGAAGATTGTTATTTTCCATTGCAACAGATGTCGCAGTTGGTGATAATGGTATAAATTTCAAGTAAGCTATAAAATTTTGCTATAAGCTATATAATTTTGTTTTCACATAACAGGTGTCGCACAAAAGATTTTCTTTCGTTAAAATCCAGTTAGACAAAAAATGATTACAAACGATGAATTTGTAAAAATTTTGATTTTCAATTTCAAATTAAAACAAAAATTCTTTCAATAATGTTTGGTTTGTTGTACATATGAGTTGCCGTTAAAGACAAAATTAGGGTATTAAATTGAGAAATCGGTCAGAAATAACAAAATAATTTCTATTAAAAAAATTGTTTTAATGTTGAGATTTTCTTTATAATTGTGTCATTTCCGCTAACGATGTAGCGGCCACATGCTAGTATGTATATATATTTCGAAATATAAGTTGGACGCTAAGATGTAGCATCGAATGCATCATATAATAAATCGCTAGTTTGCGCAAAGGGCATACAATTTTTGTCCGCATCCAATTTTAATGAAAGTCTACATCGATATATATATATATCTATTTCAAGGCGATCAATCAAGTACCGTGGATGTAGCACCACACTATTTTTGGTAAAAAATTAATGTAGATCCCTTATCAGCGAAGTTTTAAAATATTAAAATATCTGTTACCGTAAAAACGAAGATGCTGTTTGCGCAAAGTGCATACAATTTTTGTACGCATACGGTTACAGCGTCACCATGAAAAAATACATCGCTATATGTATATTTATTTCAAGGAGATCAATCAAGAACCATGGATGTAGCATCATATACCATTCTTTGGATAAAATTTATGGAGCTCCCTCACAGCGAAGTGTTTAAATATCTGTTTCCGCAAAAACGAAGATGCTGTACTAGTTTTTTCATTACAGTGGAAACAACCAGCAGAAAACGCTATAAAAGATGCGATATTTTCAAAAACAATTTTGGGTGATTTGGAATTTTTCGTATCTCACGTTTTTGTAGATGAATTTTCACGAGTAATGATTTATTAGATCCGGAACGTAAAAATCTATAATTTGCAATAAAATACGTGGAAAGCGGATAACAATTGTAACAATTAGGCACGAAAAATATGATGATATGATAATACAATTTTCGCACAAAACTGTGCAGACTACATTCACGACTCATTTATCAACTAACTCATAATTGCGAGTTCTACAATCCTATATATGATTTTTTTGAAAAACCTGTATGCGGAATGAAATTAGAACAAAATTTAAAAAAAAAAAACACCCAAAATCTGGCTTCAAAATGTCAGCATCATTTAATGGTGAGATGATCCTTATTAGCTGTCGTTTACTTCTACTTTGACAGGAAAATCGTGAGAAGTGTGGTTTAATCACAAATCGAGAGAAAACAAAGAAAGACACGATGGCTTCAACCCATTTTTACACAGTTTTTAACATAAATATAGCAACAGCATCTACGCAAATTAACTTTTAAAGCCAATATTTTTGCCAAGTCTAAAAACATTTAATTTTATACAAAATCATTTAATTTGTATAATATTCAACCACAATTCGCGAGTTATAAAAGGGTAAACCATGGCTTCAACTATGTTAAATTTTCAAAAATATTGGCCGTATACACTTTCATACGGGCAAAATGTGCCTCATCGATTCTTGTTCTATGAAAAATTGAAATGAAAAATTTTTCATTTGACAGTTTTTCCCTTTATAAAAAATTCCATTTCACATTTTCATAGAAATAGAATTGAGCCCATGATTGGCATATTTGGACGAAATCCGTTTTAGACAGTTTGGAATCGATTTAGCAATGTCCGTCCGTTTGTCTGTCTGGCTGGCTGGAGTGCACGAAATCTTCGAACGGATGAACCGATCCGGAGATGAGCCACTCCTTCAGGTACCTCCCCACAAAAGTTCAAAACAAAAATTATGCTCACGATAACTAACGAAGGCAGTAACCGAGTTGATCCATACCTTGGACATCTTAATATTTCTGAGAATCTGGGTTAAAGTTTGCGTATGGACTATATCGGTCAAATTTTTTAATTTTTTTTTTTAATCGAGCTTTATGATCTATTATGCAAGTGAAAAAGGAAAGCCGACGATTCGAACCCACACATCCACCACTATGTGACATGCATGTTTCGTCTTCGGTAAAGACTCTTCAGACATATCGGATGTGGAGCGGCTTCGATATCCTCGAACTTTTCTTCTTTCAAATGCATTTTTGTTTTGTATTTTACAACAACAATGAGGATTTTCCCATTTAGTTGTGCTTTCATGACAAACGCTTAGCGCTGCCTTTGAAAGTTATGAGTTTTTTTTTAAGTGCAGTTTAGGTTCTGTTCAAAGATCCTGGGGAAGTCTGTTACTCCTTGAGGTTCTATTTACAGCGAAATTTTGTTTTCCGTAGTCGAACACCTCTAAGTTGTACGGTTATAAACTGAAATGACCTGAGGCCGCGCTATCTATCGAAAAGAAATTACTTCCAATAAAAAAGATTAACTTCCAAAATGAACTATTCAAATGCATTCCTCCATTCAAATCAATATTGTCAATAGATGAAAGTTTTAATTCACACAGGTTGAGGGTATATCTCTGTCGGCAAAGCTGAATGATACTTTTTACTTGTTCTAATTGTAACTCAACAAAATTATCATTTGCGAACCCATTAAGTATATATATTCTTGATCAGGGTAAAATTCTGATTCGATCTAGATATGTTCTTCTGTTGTAATCACTCTAGCGTCCGCTATAATTGAATAAAAACGCTATATGTATTTACTCCGGTCCAAGTTTTCGTATAGCCCCCATACAATAAAGGTACCTCCCGATTTTAGGTATTTTGAAGATATCAGCTACATTTCTTGACCGAACTACAAGTAATTTGACATTTAAGGTTCCAAGTGGTCACAAAAAATGTCAACATAAATCGATGTGTTGGTAATGGCGTATTTTGTGGATTTTTGAAACATTTTTTTTTTTTTTGACCGAACTACCAGTTATTTCACACTTGAAGTTCCCAGTGATAGAAAAACTTCTCTTCCAAAAATTATCAACGTGGGTCCATGTGTTGGTATAGCCCCCATATAATGGTACCTCCCGATTTTCGGTATTTTCAGAATATTAGCCACATTTTGTGACCGTGAAACTACAGGTCACAAAACTTCTCAACCAAAAATTGTCAACATATCGCTCGTTTACTCACAGGGTGGCAAAAGTCAAAAAAAATGTGTTATATGTTTTTTCTACAGTTCTATGTTGTTGTTTTCATCTTGATATCTCGAAAACGCAAAGAGTTAAGGCCTAATTACTAGGAGTTTGGCGTAAATAAACACTGGTCTACGTTCTGGTATATCCTCATATAACGTACCTTCCGATTTTTCGTATTTTGAGGATTTTTGCTACATTTTTTACCGAACTCCCTGCACTTTGACATTTGAGGTTTCCAGTGGTCATATCACTCATATCACATATCACTCATTTACTCACAGAGTGGCATAAGTCAAAAAATGTGTATTCTGTTTTTTTTCTATGATTTATACTTTATTTTATGTCAAATTTTCATGTTGATATATCGAAAACGCAAGAGTTAAGGCTTATTTACTAGGGGTTTGGCGTTAATCAATAAAAATGTGTAACGTGACCGTTTCAGATACTCCTACACGCATTCATTACCACCAACTACAACTGCACAGTTAGCATGGTATATATATGTCCTTTTTTATTTGGTAAAGAAATGTGATACAAAATGATATAAAAACATCTCAAAACAAATAAAGTTCATGTTGAACATAGGGCGGTAACAAATTCTTTCCATCTTCTTCTGTCGTTAGCTAAACATTTGACCTGGTTCCATGTTTTGTTGAGGGCTTCGTGTTCTCTTTTAACACATCTAATCCATGTCGTTCGGGGCCGCCCTGGTCTTCGGTAACCCTGTGGATTTCACTGCAGTGCCGTCTTCGTAATATCATCATTGGGGCGTCTTAGAATGTGCCCAATCCAAGTCCATTTTCTTTTCTTTATTTCTATATCGACTGGGATATTATTCGTCATGGTGAGCAGCTCATTTGTTGTTATTACATTGGGCCAATGTATATGATTTATAAAAGTTTGAAGCTTTTTCAGATTCGCTTGTGTGGTGCCCCATGTTGATGAGCCATAAAGCAGCACTGATTTCACGCTGCTGTCGAAGATACGTAATTTCGTTTTGCGACTAATGTTGTTACTACGCCATGTTTTGTGTAGGGCTTGAAATGCTGCCCGAGCCTTGTTTATACGGGCCAAGATGTTGTCATCAGAACCACCATGTGCTGATATTACGCTACCGAGGTAACAGAAAGTATCAACGGTTTCGATGGTAATGCCGTTCACTGTTAAAGGTGTTGTAACATTAGTGCCAATTCGCATTAGTTTTGTCTTTTTGATGTTTATTTTTAGACCTATATGTACTTGATGCGTTGATTATAAGCCTGTTCAGTATTGTTTGGATGTCTTCAAAGCGATGAGCCATGAGACAGATATCATCTGCATAGTCAATATCATTTAGGCGATTGTTAAGGTTCCACTGTATACCACATGGGGCTTCGCTGTTTGTCTTGTTCATGACATAATCTAGCATTAGCAGGAATAAGGTTGGTGAGAGAATGCACCCTTGTTTCACTCCGGCTGTAGTCATGAAGGGTGGACTTTCTGCTGTATTGAAACGCACACGGCACGACGAATTCCTGTAGAGTTCCCGGATGAGGTGTATTATTTTTTCCGGTATACCATTTAGCGAGAAGATATCCCACAGTGCATCTCGTGATATGGTGTCGAAAGCTCTTTCAAAGTCGACAAATAGTAGGTAGAGATTGGAGTTGTATTCCTTCGATTGCTCGATTATAATGCGAAGAGTATTGATATGGTCGGCGCAAGACCTGCCCGTACGAAACCCTGCTTGTTCGCATCGCAGTATTGACTCTACAGCTGGGCGTATTCTGTTTAGCAGTAGGGAAGCCATAAGTTTCGCAACAGAGTTAAGTAATGTTATGCCTCGCCAATTCTTACATTCCTTCAAGTCACCTTTTTTGGAAATTGTAATTATTACTCCTTCTTTCCAAGCGTCTTGCATTCTTGATGTTGTCCATGCAGTACGTATAACAGGCGTAAGAGCATCGGCTAACGATGGGGCACCATATTTAAGCAATTCAGCTGGTATGTTATCAGGACCACTGGATTTACCATTTCTTAGAGATGTAAGGGCCGATTTTATTTCATCTCGAGTTGGAGGGTGTGTTGGAATGTCCCGTCTTTGGTTTCGCCTTGATGTAGTTTGGAGTGGCTGATAGTTCTGTGAGGTTGTGGAATTTTCTGAAAAAAATTCACGCCATCGATTAAGTTGTTCGACTGGTGTTGTGAGTTCGGTTCCATTTTTGTCTCTAATCGATGCAGTACTTCTTATGTTGCTGCCACTCAGTTTTTTAATTGCTGCGTAAACTTGCCGCATGTTCCCAACATTCGACGCTTGTTCAGCTTCATCTGCTATGTTGTTGTAGTACATTTCTCGGTCTATGCGCGCAAGTTTTTTAACATTGTTTGCTGTTATTCTGTATTCCAGCTTGGCAACGTTCTTTTCCTCACTAGTCTTGGCTGTTTCCATGCGATGTTTTTGCCTCTTCCGTTTTTTTATTTCGGCCCATGTTACGTCAGTTATCCACGGCTTTCTTCTGTTTACAGCACGACCAAGAACGGTCTGTGCACTGCGGTTGCACGCATCAACTATCGTTTGCCATGAGTCATCACTTCGGGCTCTGTTTTTTTAATTGAATATTTAGTGCCGTGTTGTATGCTTCGACAGTACTCTGATTTTGTAGGAGGTTTATATTGTATTTGTAACCCTTCTTTGTCTTTTTAATAGCAGCTGGTCGAAGACGTGTTGTATGCTTCGACAGTACTCTGATTTTGTAGGAGGTTTATATTGTATTTGTAACCCTTCTTTGTCTTTTTAATAGCAGCTGGTCGAAGACGAAAGACACCTACTAAGAGTTGATGGTCGCTATCGATGTCTGCGCCACGCCTGGTCTTTACATCCATTAAAGATCCCACAAATAGTTTGCTTACTATAATATGGTCAATTTGGTTTCTTGTCCTTCCGTCGGGGGATTGCCATGTATATTTGTGGATATTTTTGTGGATGAATTTGGTGCCACCAATAAAAAGACTGTGCCGTGCGCAAAAGTCTACGAGTCGGTCTCCATTATCGTTTTTTGGACTGCATAACGCATGTGTTCCCATTACACCCTCTATACCGGTATTTATATTGCCAACTTTGGCATTAAAATCACCCATTAGAATTTTAATGTCACCACCTGGAAGTGAGCTTATGGTGTCGTCAAGCTGTGAGTAGAAATCATCTTTCACAGATTCATCATCCGGTTCCGTGGGAGCATAACATTGTATTATTGCGATCTTTCTAAACCGGGAGTTCAATCTAGCCACGATAATACGATCAGAAATGGGTTTGAACTCGATAAGACAGATGCTAGTTTGTGGTGTTAAGAGGATTCCAACTCCGTTGATGCGGTTGTTATCATTTCCTGAAAATAGGAGTTTGAAACCAGAGGATGTCTCGAAGGGGGGACCACTTTCCGGCCACCTTACTTCACTTAAGCCAAGGACAGATAGCCTGTAAGCTTCCATTTCACGGCATGCCTGTTCCAGTCTAGATGGTTGAGAGAGTGTTCTCACGTTCCATGTACCAATCATAATCCGTTTCTTAAAGCCGAGGGTCGTCATCATAGGGTTCTTGTTTAAATTTGAATTTGTTAACGTTTCTGTAATCGTTTTATTTAAGATGTGCGGCTGATTGGGCCACAGCATCCGATCCTAGTGTTGGGGCTGCCAACAAACCCTCTAGGCCGGGTAGCCTTCTCACTTTAGCTATCGACAGACGGTTGTCTGTGCGATATTACCAGGGAATACTTGATTTAAAAAAAATCGGAAGTAGTGAGCTGCTTGAAAAGTTCAACAAATGAGTCACCTCTGGCCACTCCCAAGTGAGTGGCGATCAGAGGCTTTCCGTACCGAAGTACACATCTGAGAAAATCCCCATCCCCCGGCATGGTAGAGAGTTAAACAATAATTCTCATTCACTCCGTATAACTACCCGAATATGTAATAATATAATAATTGAACAGAACGAACAAGGGAGACTTCTCTCATATCAATGAGTGCACCCCGATTCATATTAGCGCAATGATATGGCACCTACTGTTTATCGCCGACTCCGAACGGCGTGTCTTAAGACACCACTTGTAGAGAAGTTTACACGCCTGAAATACTCATGAAATATCGCCTACATGACTGAGAGTTATTTTGCCACCGTTGAACATTTTTTTTGATGTTACCTGGCCGGGAAATCGAACCCACGACCTTCAGCGTACAAGGTGGGTGTGCATACCATTGCACCACGGTGGCACCCTATCCGAATATGTATTCTGGTTTTATTCACCGAATTTGTCGATCACCTGCCGACAAGACGTGTGGCTCGTTACTCGTTAGCTACGATACGAACACGCTATTAACAAGCCCCATGCTCTTAGTAAGCTCCTAGCTCTTAGCAAGCTCCAAACTTCTTAGCAAGCTCCAAGTCTCCAACATCAAGCTCTTAACAAGCTCCAAGCTCTTAGCTAGCTCAACGCTCATAGTCAGCTCTTAAATATTAACCGACCTCTTTCCCCCGATTGACCGAACTACCCGCAATTTGAAATTTGCGGTTCCCAGAGGTCAAAAAATTTAACCAATAAAAATTGTCAACATACGATTTGGTATAGCGATCATACAACAATATTACCGATTTTAGATTTATATAGTTATATCCTCAGTCTTTAGGGTATCGAGGGTATGTACATTTTCATTGGCCAAAATGTGCCTCATCGAAATAATGGTTTAAAACGCCAAGCATATTTAGGTGAAATCCGTATCAGATAATTTGGAGTCGATTTAGCCATGTCCGTCCATCTATATGTCTTTCTCGGTTCAAAATTCAAAAGTTCAAAACTTTTCTTAATAATGGTAGTCACGATAACTATCGAAGGCAGTAACCGATTTCGTTTATACTTGGCACATCGTAATATTTTTATGAGGCATAGATCAGATTTTAATATGGACAAAATTTCGGAAAAGTGCAGTTTTAGACCTGCTCTCTAGTCGCCTTGATTGTATTTGATATACGCATTACGACGGTACAAGTTTTTCGAAAATGATCCATTTAACTTCGAAAATGGTCCATATCGGTCTTCTCCTTAGCGTACCTATACGGTTATACGGTGACCTACTGCAATGACTGGAGGGCGCGCTATCTATCAAAAAGTAGCGTAGTCGGTTTTCGATTCGATATTGTTCATAGATGAAAGTTTCAATTCAAACAGGCTGAAGGTATAACTCCGTAGATAAAGCCGACTGATAATTTTTTTTACAAAGATTGGATGCCCTTTGAAATTTATGGTTCACAGTGGTTAAAAAAGTCTCCATAAAAAATTATGGACATAGGCCTATGTTGTGGCATTGCCCACATATAACGGCACCTCCCGATTTTAGTTATTTTCAAGTTCAAGTGGTCAAAAAACTTCTCCAAATAAAATTATGGTGGAAGGTATAAAAAGTTCAGCCAGGTCGAACTCGATGTTTTTTATAAAATGATATTTTGTCCCCTAAAGTTACTGCCGATAAGTAGAGGATCAAATGGTCGTCACGTTCGGCTATCTCCTCTCTATCTCTCTTCATTCTTTTTCATAAACTTGACACATAATTTATTAAAATAATTATTTAACCCCATTGTATTTAATAGCACAAGATTTACTACAACTTGACTCTTTCAAGCGTGTAACTGATTTTAAATTTTCAAAATGTATTCTCCTTGTGTGTGTGTTTATCTGTAAACTTATAATCTAAAATGGTGAACTAGCGAGTATGAGTGATGCCGCTAATCATACGTGCTGATGGCACAAGTCACATAACAGCAAAAGTTAATAAAACTATGATAGCATTACAATTTTCGAAGCATGACAGTTTAGTTTTAAAGCTGGTAAATATTGCCAACAGAAAATGGAAGAGAGTCTGTATATATACATATGTATGTACGTATATAGTACCTACAATTGTTTATTGCTCTTACAAATTGTATTCATACATGCAAACTAAGTAAATTCACAAAACAAATTGAGTTCTATGTTTATCCCGAAATATATCATTGCTCATAACCATATATCATACCATTGTCATACTTTTGACATTAACAACCAGCTATGTAGTTTAGCTCTGTTTTGTTGTTAATCACATACAATTTTTTAGACAAGTGAAATAAAACAATAGTACATCAAAAAGGCTTAAAAGGAACCATGTATTTGAACTATAAAAATCTTCGAAGATTGCCACATCTCTAGATAGAGTAATGATGAGAGACATGAAGTAAAGTGAATCATTGAATCATGCTTTGTGCGCTCATAAAAACATATGATATGTTCATTCTTTTGGAATTATGATGCTTAAATATTTATGCCAACCACTAAAATAACTAGTAATAACCTCTGTCAATACCTAACATAAGTATCATAAAATTGGCAAATGCTGATGTAAATGTCATAAATCATAACATTAAGTTGAACCAAAACATTTTAGTGCTATAAACAAACCATTTACGTCCTTATTTTTATTAAATGCAATAAATGTTTAATGTAATAAAAAGTAAATAATGAATTGGTAAAAAATACCATAGTCTACTAGTCCAACGATGTGACCCACTACAAAAGTCTGCTTAGTAAAAAAGAAAATGTTTAATAGAGGGAATTTAGAAGAAGAAATCATCTACAATAATTCCTTCCAAATATAATGCAAATCGAAAGCTGTGAACTGGAATAACGAGTTCTACAATCCTATCAATAGTTTAGGTCATTATCAGTTTCTGAAATAAGACAACCTAATAAAACAATACCGAAATTCCAACTTTAAAATGGCAGCATCGATTTTAGTGGGGCGCTGTGTATATATCGATAAGTCATACAAAGGAACCATGTTGCCTAAGGGGCATTTTTTGATTCTTTCTTTGAGCAATGGTTTGAACTTTGCGTAGTTTGGCCAGAAATCAAGAAAGATCACAAAAAAACATGTTTACTTCAATACCTGTTTACCCATTTTTTATATTACCACCAACACAGCTTCCACGCAAATAATTGTTATGGTCCATATTGAAAGATCTTTGCTAAATATCTTCAATTAAATTAAATATATGCATATTGTATTATATACTGACTTAGTTGTTCCTCTACAAAAGATTTTTCATATAAGTCGATCCAAGAACAGATTCCTATTCGATTTCGTCTTCCACTTGTTTGCTCCATCGAAGCCTTAGCCTTCGAGTTCTGCCTATACCGCCATGTGGCCCATATTTTAGCGTGATCATCACTGCTCATTCTTATGAACCATTCTTGAGATATAGATGGTCTAAAAAACACATAATTTTTATGCACATATAAGGGAAATATGCACATATTCAGACGAACCGGCTAAAATAACCGAAGTAACCGGATCTGTTCCGCCAAGAAATATATGTTTCCTTGAAGAGCGAAATTAAACTTATATTAAAAACAAAAAAATCCAAAAAAATTGGAGCGTATTTAGTAGAGTTATACCATGTTAGAGTCATTTTATTCAAATATAGCCCATTTATCCCACATGTGTAATCGAAATCCCAATGGGAACGACACCAACGAAAATTCTTCGATTTTTTTGAAGTTTTGTCCGAAGTTAGGGTTTGTTGACTTCGGAAAAATATAATTTTCGTGGGCGGCGGATCCGGTTCGCCGGTTATTCGAACCGAAAGGCCAGATTTAAAAACCGGGTTAGACCAGGTTCTACTGAACCGATTACTGCAAAGTGGATATTGTTCGAAAGCTTATAAAAACACCTAACACGTAGTGCGGTTATTTTAAACGGTTCGCCTCATAATGTTCTTACGCGGCTAATTTTTAATTTGGCCTTTAAATCGTGATATCTCGAAAATGGTACGTCTTTTTTAAAAATCGTAAAGACCATTCTTGTAGACGATTGTTAAATCTACAACTTTTAGCCGGCTAAGACGTACAGTTTTTGAGAAAAATGAGAAAGCTGAATAATGCCTCCAAAAATGATCTTTGACCCCAATTATTTTTTTTTTTCACACATGGTATCGATGGGGACTTTTAGGACGTTGCTTGAAATGGTAAACCCTAGATCTCTACCAAAATTCAGTTTGTGGGAATTTTTGCTATTTCCCCCTTATACGCATGTATATTTTGAGTGGGCTATATATGCAATTACAGGAGCAGATATATGCCCTGTAATTGGAGCACACAGTCTAATCTCCAATCTCTCCAATCGCCGAGTACGCGTTCTTCTTGCTAGATGGTGCTAACTTATCAGCATGTCGCCTACGGTTTTGAACAGCTCCGCTGCTAAGCCACCGGCTCCTGCAGCCTTATTTTTCTTCAACCGGTTTATTGCTGTCTTTACCTTATTTTGGCCGGGCGGTGTACCCTCAATACCATCTTCTGAAATTGGATCTGTGGTATTATTTTATTTATTATTATATTAACTTGTAGTAAATACAATGTTAATAAGACATATCATTGGCTGCAATGGCCATAAGCTAAAGGATCTCACGGTGCTCTTAAATCAACTTTAAATGAAAGGAGCTTACACCTGGGAAGATTTGCGGATTCTGAAACTAAAATGTTCATAGATGAGAAAAATCAGAATCGCCGGAGCGGTTTTTAAATAAAGAGCGATCAATGCTCACATTTTTGGTTTTATTTTAGGTTTTCTCGATTTTGCTTGGTTGCAGTTTCCCTATCGAAATGGGATCAAAAAAAATATTGTAGCTGTATAAATTCTCTACAAAGTTGATCTCTTTGATATTTTCGTAGGTTTTACCATTTTTGACTAACCGCCTCCTTATAAAACAATGTCATGTACGGTGCGCCTTAACTAACTTTAAATAAAGACAGCTAACACCTGGGAAGTTTTTGCGGATTCTGAAACATCAATGTTCATAGATGAGAAAAACCCAAAAACAAGAAAAAATCGATTTAAGGATTTTAAAATAAATCGCGGTCAAAGTTGAAATTTTTAGGTTTATTTTAGGTTTTCGCGATTTTTCTTGAAAACCGCAAGTCCTATCGAAATGGGGCAAAAGAAAATGTTGTAGCTGTGAAAATTCTCTAGAGGACTGACCGTTATGATTTGTTCCTATATTTTACCATTTTTGAAATAAAGAAGTTCATGTCACATTTTTAAGTTTTTTTTGTTAGGTTTTCACGATTTGCTTGAAAACGGTAAGTCTTATCGAAATGGGACTGGGAGAAATTCTTATAGCTGTGAAAGTTATCTACAATATTGGCGTTCGTAAGTTTTTCCTAAATTGTACCATGTTTGAGATATTTAAGTTTAATTTGGAAAATTGCAGTCATGACATTGTTTTGTAAGGATGCGATACAGTCCGTGCATTGTCCCAGTTTGAACTACTTAATCTCAAAATGACATAAAGGTCAATCTTGTAGAGAATTTTCACACCTACAATATTTTCTCTAATTCAATTTCGATAGGGCTTGCGATTTATTCAAAACGCGCTCCGGCGATTTTCTTGTTTTTTAATTTTGTTAGTTTCAGAATCCTCAAAAACTTCCTAGGTGTAAGCTCCTTTCATTTGAAGTTGGTTCAAGAGCACCGTATCCTGAGCATACTATCTGTATCATTTACCAAATTACCTTTCTGTTATCTTCAGGAGGATGTACCTGTACCAAAGCCGCCAGTTTGGTGTTTCACTCTTTGGTAGAATTATTGGACTTCTCTTTCAATTTCTCTTTTTTTCCTGCGGAAAATACATTTCTCCTCTCTCCTTTTCTTCTGATAGCTCCATGTGTGCTACGAGTTGGTACTGATTGTAGAGTAGCCCTATACGCCTCATTCTTCTCTTCAGTACGAACACGGCACTCCTGGTCATACCAGGGCTTCCTTGGTGGAGGCCTCTGGTATCCTTGAATGTATTCTGCGGGTGTTTGCATGTAGTAGGCAATATTTTGCCACTGTGTTTATATGTTATCGGTACGAGGGATGCTTTCATAAAGCAGTTCGACCAATGGAGTGGAGTATGATGTGGCTATCTGTTGTGATTGCAGCTTACCGATGTCAAACTTCCGTGTTGTGTCTATTCGTAATTTATTTGCTACGTTTAATCTAGTACGTAGCTTTGCTGCAACATGATAGTGGTCCGAGTATATGTTTGCTCCTCGGAACAATCGCACATCGAACACGCTCGATGAATGTCTTCTGGTCATACCAGGGCTTCCTTGGTGGAGGCCTCTGGTATCCTTGAATGTATTCTGCGGGTGTTTGCATGTAGTAGGCAATATTTTGCCACTGTGTTTATATGTTATCGGTACGAGGGATGCTTTCATAAAGCAGTTCGACCAATGGAGTGGAGTATGATGTGGCTATCTGTTGTGATTGCAGCTTACCGATGTCAAACTTCCGTGTTGAGTCTATTCGTAATTTATTTGCTACGTTTAATCTAGTACGTAGCTTTGCTGCAACATGATAGTGGTCCGAGTATATGTTTGCTCCTCGGAACAATCGCACATCGAACACGCTCGATGAATGTCTTCCATCTATCATAACGTGATCAACTTGATTTCCTGTTCTTTGATCTGCTACTGCTAACTACCTGGTTTTTTGCTACTGCGAAGACTACCAGCCTCATTCCATTGCCTGATGTTTCACTGCGGATACTGAATTTCCCGAATTTCGCCTAGAGTAATTTTAATGTCATAGGCAGGACAACGATCATATGTTTCTTCTAAGCGCTCGTAGAATAAATCGTTGGTCTGTTCGTCTTTGTCTTCGGTTGAAGCATGGAGGCAAATAAAGCTAATGTTGAAGAATTTTGCTTTTATCCGCATTTTAGCAAGTCTTTCATTCACTGGGGTCAAGCTGGAGACCAGATGTTTTAACCTACGACCAACTACAAATCCGCAAACAAACTCATGCGTTGTGGCATGTCAGCTATAATAGAGTCACCTTTTCTGATCCGTCGTAGTTCCTGTATGACAGTTACATCGGCCTTGTACTTTTCAAGTACATCTGCCAGTGCGTAAACTGCACCTTCTCAGGTGCAGATTCGCAGATCGTAGTCTTTAAACGGTTTGCGGGGTCGTCAGAGGGGCTTTTTTTCTTTTCCTTTGTTTTTTTTTCATAGTATGTGGCTTTTTGGAGGGATAAGTTACTAGCCCAACGCCTAACCCAAGTTTTTATCGTTCTTATGGGTGAACGCGCGGCACGTGTTAGCCCACTACCTTTATCTGGTGTTAAAGGCAGCTCCTCAGATGACACCAAGGGGAGGTCAGTGTCCACTTGAGATGAAAGAGGGGCCAAGATAAATTCTGGGCTTTGTCATGTTAAATCCGGTCAATAGCAATCCTATAGCACTATGAAAACCAGTTTGAATGAATTCAATCGCTTAAAAAACGAAGGTCGTTAGGGTAGGCCACAAACGGCCGTTGTGCCAATAAAAAAATACGCCGTGCGTGAACGGATTTTGCAAGATCGCTATACTATATACTGTGAGATATAGGCATCCTTGGGCATTTCTTCCACCATCTAACATTTGATATTGCATTAACAAATGACCCCAAAAATGGGGGTTTCTCCTAACACAATTTGAGAATCGCTCAAAAAAATACGCTTGTCGATTGGTGCAAAGAAATTGTTATAAAAAACGTTGTCACAGACGGATCTTCGATCTATGCGTATTGTAACGAACCACCACGCGGGCCCTACTTCCTCCAGGAGTGGCTACCTCCTTGCCCCGGCCGTGCTCAGTCTTGGGGCAGTTCTTTCCCTTTGGAAGTAGACACGGTTTCGTATACACAAAAGTTAAAATAAGGTAGCTCTTTGTATAGGTAGAATAGAAATGGAAAGAATAGATGAAATATGACAATAGAAGGGGAAACAATGAAAGGATAAGGGAAAAAGAGTAGGGATGATAGAAAGAAGATGATGATGTTACTAATTTGTAGCAGTGATAGATGTTAATTCACTGCTCAGCGTACCCTCCCTGCCATGCTGAGTTATTTTCAGCCCTATTGACCTCTTACTTACAGTCCTTTACCTTTCGCAAATAATAGCTGGCTAAACTTAATAATTCATTATAATTTTATTTACAAATTATGAAAATTATAATAAGAATTAATATAAAGATTCATGAAACACGATCTAATTAAATATGGTTTTATCAATGTGAGAATATTGTTTAATGGTACAAAAAAAAAAAATTAGGAAAATTAGGACTATATCCTTTTTATAAGATATTTATCTCAACCAAAAAAAATGTTTGGTCTAAGTTAAAATTAGTTGAGCTAATGCAGACATAATGATTGAAAAGGAAAACTCACCATTTTACTCCCGCGATGTCATCAGGCCTGTTGACTTGGGGTTACTTAATAGGCAAATCTGGCTGCTGTTATAGAAATGTGATTATGAATGCTTAGCTCAATCCTTATGTATCCTACTGGGTAGTGTGAGCGATCGTAACAAATGAAAAATTAAAACATAAAAATCTGGAACTCCATGGCCCAAAAAAGATTATTTCGTTAAATTGCGGTGGCTGGCAAATTGTTGTATAATGGCCAATTGAGTTTAATTCATTATTATATGAAGATTGTTCCAAGGAGCATACTCCTTAAGGAGTTGCCGACGTAGATGTTACTTCCTCTTCCTTAAGATAGCCTATTTTCTATTGTTTCGGCTGATTGATTAAAAATTGTTCTAATCCGGTTCAAAAAATTGTAATTTTAATTCAAATTTTTAAACTTTTTAAATTCTTATTGGACGTATTTCAAAATTGACGGTTTCCTTTTAAATTAGTTGATGATAACGTTTTCAGAAACCAAATGTCTGTATCAAGGATGCTTTGCGGCAATGTAAATAAAATATTTTCCAGCGATTGTCGGTGTTAGTTGATCTTCGGATTCGCCGATTCGGTACGGAATCAGCAGCCTAATGAAATTATATTTATATATCGTTATGGAGGAAATATTTTACAAATAAAACAGGATCCTTACCGAGACAAAATTCTTATAATATAAAATTCCTTCGAGTCCTTTAATATTCTCCGTTTTAAAAGGATAGATAAGAAATTTCCAAAATTTTCCTTTTTATATTTTTTTATTTTTATTTATTTGATGGTCTTTCCAGTTCAACTTTTCGAAATGAAATGGAGTTTCAAATTTGGAATATAATATTTTTACTGAAAGTTTTGGAATTTTCCAACTCGAAACTCATAGCCTAAATAGTTCTAAGCCAAAGTTATTTGAATACAGTTTTTATGTTAAATAGTGGTTAAAACATTCTGCAGTCACAAACTATACCACGGCAAAAAAAAAAAAAAAAAAAAAAAATACACTATGTCCAAATATCTTTCATATGATAAACTCCAATCTTTCCACTATCACAATCTTTTAACTCGTAATTTACTTTACCAATCTTTCGTAGAACTACAGCTTTAATGCCAACAGGTGCTAATTTTGAACTAAAGTGATTCAAATGAGAACTTTGTACAAAATTTCTTCGTATGACCTCTTGTCCAATAAATACTTTTCTATCTTTAGCTTTTGCATTATACAACCTTTCATTCTTTTTATATGCTGCCATCATTTTTCCCTGTATCTTATCTCGTATTATTGTGAATTTATCGTCTCGCTGAATTTCTAAGTCATTTTCTTCCAGTAATTGTAGTTTCCTTAATAGTTTATAGTCTTGTCCATTTGTTATCATTTGCTGTCCGAACACAACTTGATATGGTGTTTTACCTGTAGTCTGATGGATTGTGTTCCTGAGGGCACAATTCACACTGGGGAGATATATGTCCCATTGTCGATGATCATCCTTTACATATGATCGAAGAGCGGCGTTGACACTTCTATTCACCCGTTCGCTAGCGTTAGCCTGGGGACTGTAAACCGCAGTGCACATATGTTGAACACCAAATTTGGACAGAAACTTTTCAAAATCATTGCTTTTGAATTGAGTCCCGTTGTCGGACACTAGTACCTCTGGTACACCATAGCATGTAAATATTTCATCTCGTAAATACGTGATTATAGGTTTTGCTACCAATTTCTTTAGAGGTTTAAGAAATATAAATTTTGAGAAATGGTCAAGTATTATCAATATCCCTATATTACCACTACGTGTACGAGGAAATGGCCCAATTATATCAACATATAATCTTTGGAATGGCCTCTGGGTCTTTACCATATTACCCATCGGTGGTCGTAAAGCCATGGCAGGAGCTTTTGATGTTTTGCAGACGTCGCATTTATCAATATATCTTTTCACATCGGCAACTAACTTTGGCCAGTAAAAATATCTCCTTATTACCTCTATGGTTTTGGCGATTCCACAGTGTGAGGAATTGGGTATATCATGGACTGAATAAATAACTTCGGGACGTAATTCCGGTGGTACTACCAACTTCCAAGAACAAGATTCATCTTCATCAAGGTTGTGAAACTTCGTCCTTCGATAAATGAACTTTCCTTCAATTTTAAAATCAGGATGTTCAGTACTGCTTATCTCTTCTCTTAATTTACAATATTCTTCCCCACAAAAGGCATCTGAGTCAAGATTTATTAACGGTTTTACTTCAATTTCTGAAACATTGCATTCAAAACTTCGAGACAAAGCGTCCGGCACAATGTTGTCTTTCCCTCGCCTATGTTCAATAGTGAAATTGAAGCCCTGTAATTTCAATGCCCATCTGGCCAATCTCCCTGACAAATCACTCTGCTTCATAAGCCATTTAAGGCTGGCATGATCTGTTACCACTTTGAATTCATGCCCCTCTATATATGCCCTAAACTTCTTAATAGCAAGAACTACGGCTAAACATTCTAGCTCGGTTATCGTATAGTTTCGCTGGGCTTTATTAAGTTTTTGCGACATGTAAGCTATTGGCCTTTCAATACCTTCGCCGTCTTTCTGTGCCAACACTGCTCCAACACCGACAGTACTAGCGTCGCATTGTAGTATAAATGGCTTATTAAAGTTGGGATGTATCAGTACTGGTGCTCGGCACAGCTTGGATTTAAGTTCACTGAAAGACTTCTGAGCATTATCGTTCCATTTAAAAGATTTCTTCTTCGATAACAACTCAGTTAGTGGAAAAGTAAGTGTAGAAAAATCCGCAATAAAACGTCGGTACCAACCTATCATTCCTAAAAATTGACGAAGAGTTCGTACCGATGTTGGTGTTGGAAATTCTACGATTGCTTTCACCTTGTCTTGATCCACACTCAGAGAACCTTCTCCCACAATGTACCCCAAATACTTAACTTTCCTTATGGCGAAACTGCTTTTCTTAACATTAATGGTAAGTCCAGCCTTTCGAAATTGCGAGGCAACATCCTTAAGGTGCTGTAAATGTTCTTCAAAACTTTCGGACATAATCAATAAATCGTCTAAATAAACGAAGACGTGAGATTTCATATTATATGGTATGACCTGATCCATAAGGCGGCACATAGTTTGGGGTGCATTGCACAACCCGAATGGCATTCTTGTGAATTGGTAAAGTGGCCTGTTTGGAACCGTGAACGCAGTTTTTGGCTTAGATGACTCATCCAATTTTATTTGCCAAAATGCATCTTTCAAGTCCACTTTGGAAATAAATTGGACTGTTGGCAATCTCGATAGAATTCCTTCTATATTGGGAATCGGATACGAATCCTTAATAGTTACGGAATTAAGTTTTCGGCTGTCTACGCAAAATCGTACTTTGTCCGGTTTAACTATCAACACACCTGGTGATGACCATGGTGACTGGGGGCATTCTTCGATAACGCCGAGTGACAACATCCTATCGATTTCCTCACAAAGGATCTTTTCTCTGGCCGGAGAAATAGGATAATACCTCTGTTTAATCGGCTTTGAATCGCCAGTATCAATGGAATGCTCAACCAAATGTGTACATCCCAATCCTTCACGTTCGGAACTGGGGAACATTTCTAAAACCGCGTTTAATTTCCGTTTGTCATCCTTAGACAATTCTATGTATTCCTCGTCTGAAACGGTATTTTTAATCTCTCCAATTTCATTATTCATGGCTATTGAAATATTAAATTTCTTCCAAAAGTCCATCCCACAAATTAGATCTTGTTTTATTGATTCGATAACTAAAAACTCGAAATTAAATTCAGAACCTTGAAGAATAAATTTCACGTTGGCAATGCCAGATATATTTTGTCTCTGGCCATCGGCCGTCTTTACGTTTCCATGACATTTTCTAAATCCTGGTAAATTTTGAATTTTGCGACTCAATTCACCCCCGATGACGCTTTTATTAGCACCACTATCCAATAAAGCGAAATATAGTTTCCCGTCGATAGTGATGGGGATATATGGCCTATTGTCATTATCCACTGTAGTTATGGAGGCAATTGTAAATCTCCTAAATGATTTCAATCTTCTCCAGAAAGATTGTATTCGTCTCGAATTACGTTTTTGCTTTCCGCTTTTAAAGTTAATATGTGTACGTCCGGTAGTTGTAAGTCTATGTAAAATATTTTCATTTTTATCTTTATTTTGTGTCTGGTTTAGATTCACATGTGAAGGTAAGCTTAATATTTCTTGGGATGTCCTCTCTTCATTTGAGGGACACCCTTTTTGACGTTTCCCGGATTGTTGCATTTAGGGCAAGTTGGTCGATAAGTATTGATCAGACCACAACCATAGCAGAATATTGTTCGGTCCTTCATGCAATTTTTATATGTGTGACCACTCTGATGGCAGTTCCAACACGAAACATCACGATGAACTTCCATTACGTCGCCGTTCTCCGATTCATCAAGGTCCTGAAGTCCCTCATTGTCAACTTCGGCAACTTGGTCTTTATTCCAGTATCGGTTCCGCCTGTTAGAAGCTTGCAACTCTCTAACGAATTTTTCGTGTTTTCTCACAGATTTTCTTAGCTGGGAAACACTTGATATTTCCAAATGAAGTAATTCATGCCTTATTTCTGATCTAAGGTTTCGAACCATGGTTTCACATAGTTCCACATCTGACATAGGCACTCGTAGTCGATCAGCTAACGTCATGATGGAATCATAAAATTCGTCGAAAGCCTCGCCTTGTCGCTGTTTCCTTCGACGAATATCATCCTTCAAATCGAAATCAGTAAAGCAATCCTTGTATTGTATCTTTAACGATGTACATAAGCCAGTCCATTCAACTACCTCATTCTGACGATGGTACCTCCAATACCATTCCAACGCCTTGTCTTCAAACAGAATATGAATATAACGACATAACAATTCGAAATTGCCACCAAGGGTATTAGTGGTCATAATGTTTACTCTATAAATAAACTCTTCGACTGGTATATCCGTTTTATAACCAGAGAATGATAACTTCCAATTTCGAATTGTATTCATAATCTTTTCAGGGTTTTGAATGTTGTTTGAACCTGCATTTCTGTCGGATCCCGATCTCATTTCTGAATTATTAGAATGTCTGGCTTCTGTAAAATTTCCATTTATATGTAGGCCCTGAAATACCCTTTCAATTTCGTTGGTGATAGTAGATGTAATTTGAGCGCGCACATCAGTAATAGATTCCGAAATTAATAAACGGATTCTACTTTCATCTACTCTACTCGTTCTTTCGACACTGGCAGAAAGTGTCCTAGACCGATCTGCCTGTAAATTCCTTACCCTAGACCTAGTTCTATGAGCCACCCCAGGTGAACTAGTATCATCTTCCTCTAACACATAAGATGCATTTGCTTGTGCATCGCTATTAGTATTTCTCTCGTTACTACGCGTAACCGGCATTATATGTTTATTTAATATTATAAAATGCGGATTTAATATACAAATGTAAACTGAGTTTATTCAACCAGCGCAAAAATAGAAATTTCAAAGGTTTACGACCAATATTATAATATAATTTGCTACTCAGATAAAGGTACTATAAGTAGAGGTAATATGCTATAGTAACATCATCATAACATGAAAATTAATGTACTTCAGAATATAGGGTATTTTCTCAGTATAAACACCAAGAATACAAGTCCTCTATAACCTGAGAGTACAATTAAAGATATCTCTGAACTAACGAGGTGGTAATAAAACGATATAAAATCATTCAATTAAGTCCTATCCACGATAGTACAGGGATGTAATGATAGAATAGAAAAGTAGAAACAATTATTCCTCTAAACTACTGCAGCGGTAATTAAACGATTTCAACCATTTAACAAAATCCATTCTGAAATAGTTTAAAAGGAAATAGATAGAAGGGAAGATCCCCTGAAATAAATCTGGTACGAAATTCGCATTAGCTAAAATCGTAAATCCAAAAACCATTCAAAAGATCTTACAGTTAGATAGAAATGTTTTAGAGGACCAGCATTAAGGTGTTGAATTATTACTAAAATTTTTACAGTTAGCCAGATAACGGCTTTTGCTGGGCCCCACGTTGGGCGCCATTTAATTTATGTAACGAACCACCACGCGGGCCCTACTTCCTCCAGGAGTGGCTACCTCCTTGCCCCGGCCGTGCTCAGTCTTGGGGCAGTTCTTTCCCTTTGGAAGTAGACACGGTTTCGTATACACAAAAGTTAAAATAAGGTAGCTCTTTGTATAGGTAGAATAGAAATGGAAAGAATAGATGAAATATGACAATAGAAGGGGAAACAATGAAAGGATAAGGGAAAAAGAGTAGGGATGATAGAAAGAAGATGATGATGTTACTAATTTGTAGCAGTGATAGATGTTAATTCACTGCTCAGCGTACCCTCCCTGCCATGCTGAGTTATTTTCAGCCCTATTGACCTCTTACTTACAGTCCTTTACCTTTCGCAAATAATAGCTGGCTAAACTTAATAATTCATTATAATTTTATTTACAAATTATGAAAATTATAATAAGAATTAATATAAAGATTCATGAAACACGATCTAATTAAATATGGTTTTATCAATGTGAGAATATTGTTTAATGGTACAAAAAAAAAAAATTAGGAAAATTAGGACTATATCCTTTTTATAAGATATTTATCTCAACCAAAAAAAATGTTTGGTCTAAGTTAAAATTAGTTGAGCTAATGCAGACATAATGATTGAAAAGGAAAACTCACCATTTTACTCCCGCGATGTCATCAGGCCTGTTGACTTGGGGTTACTTAATAGGCAAATCTGGCTGCTGTTATAGAAATGTGATTATGAATGCTTAGCTCAATCCTTATGTATCCTACTGGGTAGTGTGAGCGATCGTAACAAATGAAAAATTAAAACATAAAAATCTGGAACTCCATGGCCCAAAAAAGATTATTTCGTTAAATTGCGGTGGCTGGCAAATTGTTGTATAATGGCCAATTGAGTTTAATTCATTAT
The DNA here is from genome assembly GCF_047663935.1 of Musca autumnalis. Classification (NCBI taxonomy): domain Eukaryota; kingdom Metazoa; phylum Arthropoda; class Insecta; order Diptera; family Muscidae; genus Musca; species Musca autumnalis. The sequence continues at coordinate 80,429,253 of NW_027411866.1, forward strand.
TATATGAAGATTGTTCCAAGGAGCATACTCCTTAAGGAGTTGCCGACGTAGATGTTACTTCCTCTTCCTTAAGATAGCCTATTTTCTATTGTTTCGGCTGATTGATTAAAAATTGTTCTAATCCGGTTCAAAAAATTGTAATTTTAATTCAAATTTTTAAACTTTTTAAATTCTTATTGGACGTATTTCAAAATTGACGGTTTCCTTTTAAATTAGTTGATGATAACGTTTTCAGAAACCAAATGTCTGTATCAAGGATGCTTTGCGGCAATGTAAATAAAATATTTTCCAGCGATTGTCGGTGTTAGTTGATCTTCGGATTCGCCGATTCGGTACGGAATCAGCAGCCTAATGAAATTATATTTATATATCGTTATGGAGGAAATATTTTACAAATAAAACAGGATCCTTACCGAGACAAAATTCTTATAATATAAAATTCCTTCGAGTCCTTTAATATTCTCCGTTTTAAAAGGATAGATAAGAAATTTCCAAAATTTTCCTTTTTATATTTTTTTATTTTTATTTATTTGATGGTCTTTCCAGTTCAACTTTTCGAAATGAAATGGAGTTTCAAATTTGGAATATAATATTTTTACTGAAAGTTTTGGAATTTTCCAACTCGAAACTCATAGCCTAAATAGTTCTAAGCCAAAGTTATTTGAATACAGTTTTTATGTTAAATAGTGGTTAAAACATTCTGCAGTCACAGTATGAGCCCGAAACATAACAGCAACCGACCGAGGTTCATCGAAGGCGAGCCAAATCCAACGAAAGTTGTCAATGGAAGAAGCACTTCGAACCCAATGGTCGCCCGTTTCCGCAGCTAAACTAACCATGTGGCTACTATACGGATTAAGGAACGTAGGACGGTTACTTCGGCGAACTGACTTAACGCCCAACGGACATAACGGCCAAAATCAATTTTGGGCGTTATGTCCTACCTGACCCCGGACTTAACGCCCAAAATGAAATTGGGCGTTAAGTCCGCCCCCATAGCGGACATAAGGCCCATTGGGCTTTAAGTCCGTTTCCCGAAGTTAATGATTTTCCCACTTCATAAGTAAAATTCAGATTTACTTAGAAATAAAGTTGAATTATATGGTAATATTCAAAAATATTTTACAATCGTTGAAGTTGAGGTTCACCATTTAATAAGTCGCGAACTGTCAATATATTTTATACAATATGAATATATTTATATTAATTGAAGTGTTTTAGCCGGGGTCGCATAAAATGAACCATAACAAATAATTTTTGTGGAAGCTGTGTTGGTGGTAATATTAAAAAATGGGTAAAAATGTGTTGAAGTTTACAAGTTTTTTTGTGTTCTTTCTTGATTTCTGGTCAAACCACATAAAATTCAGACCTGATCTCAAAAAAAGAATTGAAGAATACCCCTTGGGCAACATGGTTCTAAATATGACTTTTCGATATATACACTGCATCCCCCTAAAATTGATGCTGACATTTTGAAGTTTTGAAATCTGGGTTTTTTGAATTTTTCTTATAATTGAAGGGCGCAACCAGATAATTACCCAAACTATTTATTGGATTGTAGAACTCGTGATTCCACGTCTTTTGATGTATATCTCATGAGTGTGCTTCATACAGCTCCCTAGTAATAGGAGTCCAAATAATAGGAAATTTTGGTGCGTAAATTTTCTTTAAAAACCAATTTTTTGGCTTCAAAATTTACAACTGTGACTCCGGTCCCCTCTAACCCCGCGTGATTTTAGTTTTTTTACGCGCCGGATCTAATGAACCCATCCGCTTTCAAATCCATTCACTAAAACGGCGGTTATAGATACCTTGAAAGTAGGAAATTCTGCAAAATTATATTTTGATGATTCCGCGCATTGAACCGCGATTTTCTTTGGTTATTTTTACATAAATGAAATCCTTTGTACGCGATTATATTATATTTCAAAACCGTGTGGCATAAATTACCGAGATTCTGGAGTAATATTCGTATTTCGTATAAAACAGAATTTTGTAGCACATCCGCGGTTCTTGACGAATTTGTTTAAAATTTGTTATAAAGACGTATTTTTTATAGGCGGTCACTGAAATCGGATGCGCCTTATAATCGTATGTACATCGCGCAATTTTTACCCACATAAAGGTTTTTTGAACAGTAAGATGCAGCTGACGGCACACTTTGGCCGCTGAATGAAAAGTGGAAAAATCGCTACATATTGATAGAGATGCACTCGCTGTATCCGAAAAGCGCATGCGCCTTAAGTGATTTTAACGAATTCGCGAATTATACGTTTTTTAACTTTTATGTTTTTTCTTTGGTTGTAATTTCAATATTACTTTCTATTTCATAATCCTATTGTTTATCAAAGTAAGCAAATACACTTTCGGGTTTGTCATCGCATTTTACCTGAAGAAGTTTCAGCGAAGTCCGTCAGTCTTTGCATCGAAATTTAGCGAAATAGTAGAATAATTCCCAAAAATGTTTTTTCTATTTTTCGTATTAAACAAAAAAATATATTTTTGAAATAATATTCCAACAATAAGTTTTCGTCTTTTGTTGTTGCTGTAATATGGCAGTTATAAATCCTATCGTTAAAATTTTGGTCTCATATTTTTCTACGCGTTGTCTAGAATCTGTACGTATTTTTAATTTGTTTTTTTCGAGTTTTATTTGGCCTCTAAATTAGAATAAATTAAATTTACTCTAAGATTTGTTTAGCATTTCTTGATTTTCCGCGAAAATAGAAATACATTTAGTAAATATTTAGGCATCTACGGATAGATATTAAATGCTGTTAACGCTTCATATACACATTTTCTTATTACAGCAAAAATGGAATTTTTAAATATTTGTTCTTTATAAAGGAATAAAACCTCCCATAACATTGGAGCGCAGCATCCAATTTTGTGAACGCGAACAGATTTGAAACCACGACTTTTTTCTTAATCTATGTTCCAAAAATTGCGGATGTGCTCGCAAAAATTTTTTTAACATTTCTTCCAATGGAATTGCAAAATAAATTTGAAATTTACCATATACGTATGTAATAAATAAAAAATATGCTTACTGAAATCCTATTTAAATGTATACGAGTTTGCCAACAATTTTTGTACAAAATGGACCCAACATTACAGTACTGTGATCGTTATGTTTTTCTTGAGTTTCCTCTAAACAAGGTTTACAAGCATGCACAATTTTGCAAACCTGTAATTTTATTTTTATACCCTCCACCATAGGATGGGGGTATATTAAGTTTGTCACTACGTTTGTAACTACTCGAAATAATCATTGTAGACCCCACAAAGTATATATATTCTTGATCAGCGTGCAATTCTACATCGATAGACATCGGATTTTGCATATTTGCATATTTTTTAATATTAAAGATACGAAGATTCTGATTGGACCAAAATTCGTTTCAAAGAAATCTAAATTCAATGGGAGGGTCATATTTCGTATTTATTTTGCATATTTGCATATGCACAAAATATGCAAAAAATATGCAAAATATGCAAAAAATATGCAAAATATGCAAAAAATATGCAAAATATGCAAAAAATATGCAGAATATGCAAAAAATATGCAAAATATGCAAACTGATTTTGGCCGAAAATCTTCATAAAAGTCGTAAAATTTTCATTTAAAGTTGGAAAAACCATCAAAAAATACATAACAGTGTTCTAAACTAAGACTGTTGGCCGTATAACGTCGATTTTTTCAGCAGATTAATTTGTTATTGAGACCATTTACGACAGTGTGGTGTATGGTATAAAAATATGGTATCGTATTACCATTTTTTTATTATTAAACTATGTAAATATATTAAATTTGATAAAATATCAAACGTTTTATGTAAAATTCAATATTTTCATTGGGCTGGTTTTAACTCAAAGGACCAAATCGATCTCGGATTTTTTAGCCGGGGAGCCGTCTAAACCTTTTAGTGTTGTTATATTTTAAGGTTGCCAAAGTTTGAGCACAATTGGAATATGTTAGCACGTGCTACTGGGGCCTCGAAGTTATGAAAATCTAGAATTTTTGCGATTTGGCGACTTCGACAACCGTTATATGTGGAACGGTTAAAGCTATTTGCCCGTATTATGCATTCAATTGAAGGCCATTCTGTTCTTAAAATTTCTCGCTGAACAACAAAGTACGTAAGTGTTGCTGAATTTGAGATAATAAAGTCAATGTCCCGAAAAGGGCCTTAGGGCAAAAATGGAGTCTATTAAAAAAAAAACTTTTTTCTTCATATATTATCAATATTTGGTAATGAAAAACGAATATATTTTACTTTATTTTGAAAATGTTGCCTATTAGGGCGAAGATCTATTTTAGTTTTAATTACCGATTATGTTTGCAAGTGAAAAAGGAAAGCCGAAGATTCGAACCCACACAACCACCGTTATGTCACATGTTTTGCCTTTTGTAGAGACTCATCAGACATATCGGCCGTGGAATGGCTTCGCTATCCATCAAACATTTCCTTTTTCAAATGCAATTTTATTTTTACAAAGATGGACATTTGTACATTCATTGTATTGCTTCAATGACAAACGCTAACATTTTGTTCATACATATTTAAATTTACATAAGGGACTGACATAATGTGTTTTTGGAGCCATCTGGGTACATATGACAACTTCTTGATGAACTCAACTGCTTGCTATGTCGCTCACAGTTTTCAAGTTGTTTACCATCCTTTACCCCTCCTGGTAATTGATGTTCAGTGCTCAAGATGCAGGATCTTTTTCAAGAAATTCGGAGTTAAAGTTTAATCTCTTGAACAACAATAAGGTCTTACTGGTAATTATGCCTGGTAAACCTTTTTCTAGGAATTTTGGCATTTTTGTAAGTTTGGATCGAATATTTCTGGAGAAATTTCGATCTTTTTTTGTAAAGATTTTTGTCGTCTTTTGAATCTTTACGGTGTTTTGCACTATCAGATCAAGCAATGCCAGGCCTATAAGTTCAGTACTAAGGTACCACATATGATTTATCATTTTATTATTTCCTTTATCTGATATTTGTCTGTGAATGCCTTCCGTAGTAAGTAAATCTTTAATGCGGTTTAGGTCTTGTTTTGGACCTAAAAATATTTCTGAATATCGTTTTCACTATTATTTTTTTGTGTTAAACTCAATCTATTGTCTCCATTTCTTTTCAACCTATTGAGAATGTTTATTGGGTAAACATCCTATATTATATCTATATAAACATTATCTTGTTCATTATACGTTTTGTAAAATCAATAACCCAAACTCTCACTTATAACACTCAGTTGCTGTCGTGTGGGATACGAAATAAATAAATAAAATAGAAAAAACATTCTGGGGGCGTTAAACCAGTCTCGAACGATTTAAACGCAAGGTGCTTTTACGGCCTCTTATTTTTGGAAAGTGAGCTGTAGTTTTAAAACACTCTCGCCTACTTCGAGCTTGGATTTGTCAATCGCAGGCTATTCTTATAGAAATCGCTTGAATATGTTTGGTTTATGTCCGGATGTGCTTCCAAACTTGCAGTCAAAAATTCCTCTCAACAATTTTTCTAACAAGTTTGTACAGTGGTACAGAAGCTCTCGACCTAATATCTGCCCATTATTCTAGGCATCTGTACACTGCTACTTCTTGTTTCTCCCATGAGCTACTGTGAGTTTCAGGAACGCCTAGGAGTTGTTCTTTACCTCCACGTGATTCCAGAACAGCAGCCCGTTTTTGCTTCTCTGTTTTGAGAACATCTGGTAATAGTTTTCCATGCCAGTGCACGCAAATAGCCTCGTTCCTTAAAGCTGTTGCGTGTATTTTTCACGGTTTATGCTCCGCTGTTTACGGATAAAGCTTCTAGAGATCTTATATTTGTAGGGATCCGCTCCGATATCTCCTACTGTAGCCAAATGATACTAGTAACGTTCCTATACACCTTACAGGGGTCAAGCACCAATGACAATTTCATAGTTACGATTTTCTTGAAGCCACGCTTGATTGTTTTCGGGACAGATGGTTCTTCAGATTCTACGATACATTTATCATCAAAACAAGACCTAGACCTCATTGAAAATGTATTGAAATATGAAAACATTGACACACAAATTTCGGAAAAAGGAAATAAAAACATGATTAATAATCTGTGGTATCTCAGTCCTGAACTTGCTGACCTGGCATTGTATGATCCAACGGTGCAAAACGACGTAAAGAGCCAAAAGGCGACAAAAATCTTAACAAAGCAAAGATTCCAATTTCTTCAGAAATATTCGATCCAAACTTCCAAAGGAGCAACTGCTGAAATTCCTAGAAAAAGGTCTGGCATAATTCTTGTTGTTCAAGAGATTAAACATTAACTCGGAATTTCGAGGAGGCGCAAAGGATGGTAAACAACTTGAAAGTTGCGAACTACATAGTAGAGCGTTCTTCAAGTAGTCAGCTGTACCCAGATAGCTCCAAAACCACATGATGTCTGACTCTTGAATAAATTTAAATTACAACAAAATGTAAAAGGCATTTGTTTTCATTCCAGAAATTGATAAAAAGGAATAAGATTTTTTTAATAGACTCCATTTTCGCAAAAAGGCGTACATAGTCACGTTTTTCGGGACATTGGCTTTATTATCTCGAATGCAGTAATACTTACTTACTTTGTTGTTTAGCAAGAAATGTTAAGAACCGAATGACCTTTAGTTTAATGCTTAATATGGACAAAAAGCTTAAACCATTCCAGAGAAATGGGTCCCCGAAGTCGCTAAATAGCCAAAAAATCGAGATTTTCATAACTTCGAGGCCCCAGTGGCACGTGTTAACATATTCCAATTGTGCTCAAACTTGGATAGTCTTAAAATCTGACCAAACTAATAAATTTATGCGGGTGCCGCCTTAAAAAATCCGACATCGATTTGTTCCCTTTGAACAATAACCAGCCCAGTGCTACAAATTATGACAAAGAAAATATTGAATTTTACATAGAACGTTTGATATTTTATCAAATATTTTATTTTTACATCGTTAAATAATAAAAAAATTGTATCACGATACTATATTTTTATACCCTACACCACACTGTCGTAAATGGTCTCAATAACATAATAATCTGCTGAAAAAATCGACGTTAAACGGTCAATAGTCTTAGTTTAGAACACTGTTATGTATTTTTGATGGTTTTTTCAACTTTAAATGACAATTTTACGACTTTTATGACGATTTTCGGCCAAAATCTGTTTGCATATTTTGCATATTTTTTGCATATTCTGCATATTTTTTGCATATTTTGCATATTTTTTGCATATTTTGCATATTTTTTGCATATTTTGCATATTTTGCATATTTTTTGCATATTTTGCATATTTTTTGGCATATTTTTTGCATATTTTTTGCATATATTTTGCATATTTTTTGCATGTTTTTGATATGACCCCAAATATCGAAAAATTGACCTTTAAAACGCCTAGATCCAAAATTTGAGTCCAATCGGATGAGAAATAAAAAACATGCAAAAATCCGATGTCTATACATCGATATAGCCATGTCCGTCCGTCTGTCCGTCTGTCTGTCTGTCCGTCTGTCCGTCTGTGGAAATCACTCTAGCGTCCGAACGGATTGACGTAGGTTGATGAAATTTTCGGAAAATATGTTATATTTACGTAGGACTTTTGGTATTGAAAGCGGGCTATGTAGGCCCACGCTTACGTATAGCTCCCATACAAAATGACGCGTGACGCGTCGTCGTTTTAAGGAATTTTTAAGATATTTGGCCCATTTTACCACCGAATTGGTTGTAATTTAGTACTTTGTGTCTCCAGAGGCCAAAAAATATTCCTACCAAAGTTGGGTTATATAGGTCCACGTTTTGGTATAGCCCCCATATAAGGCCCCATATAAAGTACGCGTCATTTTAATATATTTTGAAAGTATTAGACCTATTTGACCACAGAATTGGTTGTAATTTGGTATTTTGTGTCTTCAGAGGCCAGAATACATTCCTACCAAAGTTGGGTTATATAGGTCCACGTTTTGGTATAGTCCCCACATAAGACCCCTTATAAAGTACGCGTCATTTTAATATATTTTGAATGTATTAGACCCATTCGACCAAAGAATCGGTTGTAACTTTGTATTTTGTGTTTCCAGAGGCTAAGAAACATTTCTACCATAAAATGTTTATGTAGGTCCACGTGTTGATATAGCCCCCATAATACAATATCTCCCGATTTTCGATATTTTGAACATTTTAGCCTCATTATCACACCGATATGGCTGAAATTTGGTATTTAGTCTTCTTTAGGCGTATAAAACTTTCCCCCAGAAATTTGTAGGTATAGGTCCACGCCATCATATAGCCCCCATAGAACGGTACCTTCCGAATTTCAGTATTTTGAAGGTAGTGGCCACATTAATCCACCGAAATGGTTGAAATTTGTGGTGGAGGGTATAAAAAGTTCGGCCCGACCGAACTTAACGCTTTTCTTACTTGTTAAAACATATTTCGTATAAAAGATTTTTCTGACGAGAAGATTGGCTTGTATCTCCGTATTCCCTATCATCTGCATATGCTTCGTCTAATACCACTGGGGATAGATTGATTGCTGATCTTATTGGTTCTCATTTATAGAAACATTTTGGATGTTACTTGTTTATTTGGAAGTTATTTTGGTTTCTACAACGCCATAAATAAAACATTGAGTCATAGGGAAAACCTGAATATGTTGGAAGCGGTAGAGCAATATTCAAAAACGGTATATTTTATAAGATATAGCGCGAGCGATTTTGAGTCATAGAGCGAACCTGAATATGTTGGAAGCGATGGAGCAAAAGTCAAAAACGGTATATTTTATAAGAAATCACGCGCGCGAACGGAATGTTTGACAACGTGTTGAGTGATTTATTTCTTATTTTGAATTAAAAATTGAGTCATAGATAAAACCTAAAGATGTTGAAAGCGATCGAGCAAAAGTCGAAAACGGTATATTTTATAAGAAATCGCGCGCGCGACAGTAATTTCAAAAATAATAGACTATTGTAGGTTTTGGAACACAGCAATTGAAACGGGCGCTGGATTACAAATAATAATTTTAAATCATTAAAATATGAAAAAAAATAAAATAATATTTCGGGCGTTATGTCACTTACAACGCGGACATAACGCCCAAAGTTTTTTGGCATTGTGTCCGATATTTTTTGGCCTTATGTCCGGAGTTATGGCGGACATAACACCCAATTTTATTTTGGGTGTTAAGTCCGGGGTCAGTGCGGACATAACGCCCAAAATTATTTTTGGGTGTTATGTCCTTGGGCCTGAAGTCTCCTGAGTAATTCAAAATTTTTATATACTCCACCACGAATTTGAATAAGAACAAGCACTTCCTCCTATTGTAGGAGTAGTATATACAAACTGGTAATATTGGGAGGTACTGTTCTATGGGTCTAAATGAAAACGTTGTCCTATACCGACAAATTTCAGATGGAAAGTTTTATACCCCCAACAAAGACTAACTACCACATGTCAGTCATCTTGTTAGGATATTGGGGACACAACCGTAAAAATACTGAAAATCGGGAGGTACCGTTCTATGGGGACTACATGAATACGTACACCCATACCGACAAATTTCACATGGAAAGTTTTGCACCCCCAACGAAGACTAAGTACCAAATGTCAGTCATTTCGGTTGGATATTGAGGACACAACCTTCAAAATACCGAAAATCTGGAGGTACAGTTCTATCGGTTCTATATGAAGGCGTGGATCTATACCGAAAAATTTCAGCTGGAAAGTTTTATACCCTCTACGAAGAGTAGGTACCAAATTTCAACCATTTCGGTCGGATATTGAGGCCATAACCTTAAAAATACAGCAAATCGGGAGGTACTGTTCTATGGGGGCTATATGAAGGCGAGGACCTATACCGACAAATTTCAGGTGGAACGTTTAATACCCCCAACGAAGAATAACTACCAATCTTAAGCTTTTTCGGTGGGATATTGAGGAGACATCCTTCAAATACCGAAATCGGGAGGTACTGTTCTATGGGTGCTATATTAAGACATGACATATACCGACGAATTTCAGGTGGAAAGTTTTGCTCCCCAAACGAAGGCTAACTACCAAATTTCAGTCATTTCGGTGGTATATCGAGGACACAACATTCAAAATACCGAAAATCGGGAGGTACCGTTCTATGGGTGCTATATCAAAACGTGGACCGATATGGTCCACTTTTAACACCAAACATCTTAGATGAAGTATAAACTTCTATACCAAATTACAAAACTCTATCTTAAAAATTGCGAACTGTATCTTGATTTCAACAGACAGACGGACGTGGCTATTTCGACTTAGAATTTTACCCTGATCAAGAATATATATGGTAAATTTCAAATTTCCTTTACAATTCCATTGAAAAAAATTAAAAATTTTTTTGCGAGCACATCCGCAATTTTTGGTGGATGTGTTAAGAAAAAATTCGTGGTTTGAAATCTGTTCTCGTTCACAAAATTGGATGCTGCGCCCAAAAGTTATAGGGGGTTTCATTTCCTTATACATAAAGAAAAAATATTTAATAATGTTCTTTGTGTTGTAATAAGAAAATTTATATAAATCATTAGCATAATTTAATATCTATCCGTATATGCTTAAATATTTGCTAAATTTATTTTTATTGTCGCGGAAAATCAGCAAAATCATGAAGAAATTTTGTAGTAAATTTTATTTAAAAATCTCTAAAAAAAATTAAAAATACGTACAAAATCTAGATAAAGCGTAAAAAATTTGAGACCAAAATTATAAAGATTGGGGTTAAAACTTGCATATTACAGCAAAAACAAAAGACGAAAATTTCTTGTTGGAATATTATTTCAAAAATATATTTTTTGGTTTCCGATTTTAGTGACCGCCTATTAAAAATACGCCATTATAACAAATATTAAACAGATTCGTCACGAACCGCAGATGTGCCACCACATTCTATTTTGGGTTAAATGCGAATATTACTCTCGTACCTCTGTAATTTTTGACACATAATTTTTGCAAATATTATAATCGCGTATAAAGGATTCCATTTATGTATAAATTTTCAAAGAAAATCGCTGTTCAATGCGCGGAATTGTCAAAATATAGTTTTGCAAATTTCCCGACTTTCAAGGTATCTATGTATATCCTCCGTTTTGGTGAATGGATTCGGGTTCAAAGGTATCTATGTTTCAGTTGTAATTTTTAAAGCAAAAAATAGGTTTTTTAAGAAAATTTACGCACCAAATTTTCGATTTGAACTCCTATTACTAGGAAGCTGTACGGAGCACACTCATGGGATATACATCAAACTACGCGGAATCGCGAGTTTTATAATCGTATAGACTTTTTAGGTCATTACCTGGCTGCGACCTCTAATTATGAGAAAAATTCAAAAAAAAAAAAAACGCCGAAATCAAAACTTCAAAATGTCGGCATCGATCATAGGGGGATGCAATGTGTATATAAAAATCATACATTAGAACCATCTTGCCCAAGTGGCATTCTTTCAGTTCTGGTTTGGTCAGAAATCAAGAAAGAACACAGAAAAACTCGTTAACTTCAATACATTTTTACCCATTTTTTTGTATTACCACCAAATCAGCTTCCATGTAAATTATTTGTTATGGTCCATATTATGAGATCGTGGCTAAAACATTTCAATTAACAGCTATATATACATATTGTATAAAATATATTTACAGTTCGCGATTTATTAAATCGGAAACCTCAACTTCAACGATTGTTAAACTTTTTTGAATATTACCATATACTATATAGGGTCTCCGACGAATATTTCGATGTTTAACAAACGGAATGACAAAGTTAATTATCCCCTCCATATTATGGTGGAGGGTATAAAAACGAAAAAGAGAAGACGAATCATTGTGTACTAGAGCTGGCAAAATATCGATGGCACTACCGATAGTATCGATTATTTTATAAAAATTCAATACCGATAGATAGTTTTGTCTATCGATATTATTGAAATAAAAACTCCTAAGCTAAAATCTATTGAAATAAATTGAAATTACGAGGATTTTCGGTTTTGTGGATGTAAGAAAGTAAGTCCGTAGTCACGCGTATAAATTTTTAAGAAAAGTTAATTAATTATTTCCTTACTTTATGTTTGCGTCTTTTTATTGAATAAAAGCAATTGCTTTTTCCCCTTCATATTTCTGGGAATTACTTGTTCAAAATGTCAACAACAAAATATACATTTCCGCCATTTTTATTTCCAAATTAATGGTGATGACAAATTAAAAATAAGCCAATAAATTTTTTTCTATTTTTTGAAAGTGACAAGTAGAGGCAACCCCTTAAGAAAACAATAAAACTATTTTCGATGGTAAATATTCGCGCTTTCATTACACTGTGCAACATTTTTATGGTGATCTTGTGCAAACAATTCGAACTGAGAATTTTTTGAAAGTAAAGACCCAAACGACAAAAAACCCTAGTTGGGTTTTGTTGTGTCAGATCCAGCTCGGATTTTATGGCCCCATCTAAACATGGTTAAATATTGAGTTTTTAATGAAATTCGGGGCTATATCTTTGAAACCATTGCGAATCTTCTTCTGATCTCTGAACCAAATTTGTAGATAAGAACAAGAATAAAATATCTGAAGAAATAATGAACTCGAAAAACAACATTTATTGCCTCAAATTTCAAAATATATGCAAACATGCCACAATTTTTATACATTTCGTACCGTATCTCCAAAACCGCCAATTTTTTCTGAATATTTTCTTTTGGAAAAATATTCCCTGGAATGCAATACACAACTCTCTTCAGAACATGTCATTGTTGTAAAATGCCTCTATCCCGTTGTTTTCAGTACATTTTTCAACGACGATTTAATAAAAATGTCAATAAAGTAGTGAAATCCGAAATGCGAGAATAAACTGTTGGTGTGAACTGTGTTGTAAAAGATATGATGCAAAATACCGCTGAAACAACACGAAGTGAGCATTTTAGAGTTTCAGAATGTTCTAAAGAATTGTTGAGAACTTTATTTTGAAGATTTTTTCAATAGGTTACTTGGTTCAACTCCCAATAGTTTTGCCGATACTGACCAGAATTTCAGCAATTATGTAAAATTTTCTATATTTTATCGATTTTGATGCCCTAGATGGAGTTTTTCTTATGTGGTTTTTTTAAAAAGATAAGTTCTACTCGTTTAGGGCTACAATATTGCCACAGACAGTAAGGCCAAATTCCTAATCGTTTCTGAGATAAAGGTCCTATAAATGCAAAAAACTGTAGTTTTAGCCCGGTTTAGATGAGGCCATAAAATCCGAACTGGACCTGACAGTACAAAACCCCACTATGGTTTTTGTAGTCTAAATATGTATTTTCAAAAAATGTATACTAGAAGTTGTTTGCATTTTCAGTGTTGCATAGTGTTATAAGACCAGAAAGTCCACAGAGCAGACTAATACATTTTACTTTTCCTTCCGTTTCTACCGATTTTTTTTTTCTCGTGTGCTATGGGCCGTTACTGATTTCAAAGTAGCCAATCTTGGGTGAACAGTAGGTTTCATGGTGGTTGTTAGTTGTATATGCAGTTTCCGATGTCCAGCTTTCGTCTTGTTATAGTTCGTTTTCTATCCGCTCGTTCTATTGGACTCCACATATTATAACGTGATCGGCTTGGTTTCTTGTGAGTTGATCTGGTGAGACTTATGTGACAGATAATTATTCTACTTTTTACGAAGGCTGTCTGTCTGATTCCATTGTAAGATGTTTCACTGTGGAGGTTAAATTTTGCCACAGTTTGAACAAAACTATCCTTCTCTCCAATTTTCGGATGTGATAACTGGTTAGGGTGTAGGTCATATGATCTTTCTTGGCGCCCGTAAAATATATATAAGCGTTTTTGTACCACATTTGCCACTCCATCGCACTTCCTAAAAATCAATAATATGAGTTTTGCAGAGTGTTTAAGATATTTTAAACATTTTGATTATTGCCCACTTTTTTTTAGGACAGGCATCAATAACTCATTTAGACATGACATAAAGATTTCATCTTACGTAGACACTTAGGTGAGAGTACATATCCTAAACATCAAAGCATATTCTTCCTCAGAAACGCATTAATTTATTACAATTCATAAAAATATTGCTCTTTTACAAATAAGCATTTATTCGTCACCAAGGAGACCAACGGTTTTGTCTTGGTCATTCTAGGAAACATAAGACGCCTAAATTAAAATACGTTGCAAGTTTTCATTTACACATTTTGCCTTTCCTAGAAGTGTTTATCTCATTAAACTGTTTGTTTAAAATAATCATTAATACTCTGCTCATTCAATAATTATTTGTCTCAATTTCATCTTCGAAAGAATTACAAAACGTTGACCCAATTCATTACAAAAAGAGATTATGCATAGAAAATGTTTCTATTAATTGTGTTTTCCATAATGCCGACATAAAACTGTTTCAAAAGAACTTTTTATCTACCACTTTATTTATTCTGCCTCTGTTCAACCAACAGGGACAATGTGATATTCTTTTTCACAACTAAACAATTAACGTCTGGCTACTTGTAAATGTTGAATTAATTTGAATTTGTTCTAGAGAACTGTTGGTTGGCTTTGTAATTATTCAATGAATGGAAAGAAATAAGTTGTTACAATTTGCACAAAGCATTTCTTTTAGTAAAAAGACCTACTTTTAGAATTGTTTTATAATGTAGCAAGTATTATTCATTGTATTATTATAACAAATGTATAAACATTTTTAAGTTCATTTTTTTGTACAAGTAAGTGTTAGATTGAAATGATTTAGTGTACAAAATCCTAAATCTTTATAAATAAAAATCAAATGTCATTCGTCGGTAATGACATCAGTTGAGAACGGCTTGACCGATTTTGAAAATTCCTTTTTTTTTGAAATGTTCGTGATAACCTAACTTGGTTTTTATGCAACGAAAATTTGACCACGTCCACTTTTACGCCCACTTTTCCCAATTTTCAATTTTAATCTTTTATACAAAAAATACTGAACCGATTTTCCTGAAATTGTCAGGGAATGTTCCTGGTAAAAATAGGCTACAAATTTTGTTGAATTTCGGAAGGGGTGGGGTACTTCCCCTATATCCCATTTAAAAAAAAATTCTATATTTTCTTTATAAATAACAAGTAAAAAAAGTAGATATACCCTCAGCATATGTGAATTCGAACTTTCATCTACGGACAGATCGAATGTATTTAGGGTCTTTTCAGAATTTTGTGGCACTTTTTGGACATTTGAACTTGCCGACAAAAATGTGGATTACGATTAAAGTTCAAAAGTTGTGCGGAGGAGGGAATGTACCGACATATTTCATTACGGAAGTGGATCTTATTTTGAGAGTCACATATTTTCGATAGGTATAATTTCAGTGGGTTATCGTACATCTGTTGGACCAGTATGCCAGGAAGCATGGACTTGTCCACGGAAAATATGTATATGGCTGTAAACAGGACCACAAAAACATCATCGGTATAAATTTGCAAAGGATCTCCGAACTGTACTTGGATGCAAATGTTGAACTTTTGTGGGGGAGGTATCCTAAGGAGAGGACCGATATGGGCCATTTTAAACTAAGTTTGGACAAAATATGACGAAGGCCAAATTTTTCACCAAATCGGTTTATCAGCTCGAGAGTTATTGTGCACTCCAAATACTACATATGGTGCCATTGGGTTTTTTACAACTTTCGGGCTGTTTTCCCAAGAAGTATGGACTTGCCACTGACACAATTTTTACCGTTGTAACTGAGACAGCGATTGCAAGTTGCTTCAACAAAAATCAAAGTTAGTCAAGTGAACTTATCCGAAAATTTGTGTGGGAGGTACCCGAAGGAATGGGCAAATATAGTCCATATTCAAACCTGATCTATACCTGGAAGATATATTAGCATACGTAAAGTATGGACAAAATCGGTCCTTCCCTTCAAGAGTTATCGTGCGCACAATTTTTCTGAACATTTTTGAACTTTTGTGGGGGAGGTACCTGAAGGAGTGAACCGATAAGGCTTATCATCGAATTTAAACTAAGTTTGGACAAAATATTATCAAGGCCAAATTTTGGATCGAATCGGCAGATCCGTTCGAGAATTATCTTGCGCTCATAGGGGGTTTTGAACCGGTTATTTTCTCAGGAAGTATGGTTTTGCTACTGATGAAACTTGTACCGTCGTAAATGGGTCGTGAATGCAAGTTGTTACAACAAAAACTGAACTTTTCCGAAATTTTGTGTGGAAGGTACCCGAAGGCGTGGACCGATTGAGTCCATATTAGAACCTCATTTAAGTTTTGTAGAAATTTCACGATGTGCAAAGTATGGCCAAATCGGTTACTCCCTTTAAAAGTTATCGTTCGCACATATGTCCCAAACATATTTTGCAGCAAACAAATATATGTTTGCAGCAGTCTCAAACATGACATGTGTTTGGTTGCTGCAAACAAATTTATGTTTGGGTGCAAACAATTTATATGTTTGGGGGCAAACAATATAAATGTTTGGGCGCAAACAATTTAAATGTTTGAGTGCAAACAAATACAAACCCAAAAGCCACAAAAAAAAACACATGCACCAGTGGGCGATTACTGAGAGCAAGGGAGCGTAAATTTCAATGTAAAACACTTTGAAATGTATGCTCTCTTGCTCTCAGTAAGAGCTCACTTGATATCTCCATAATATACACACAAATGTTGGTGTTTTTGTTTATTGAAAGGCACAACAACAACAGACACATAGGTACATACAAAATTCCAAAGAAATACATAACACACTTTAATAAAAGAAAAACTGATTGAAATAATTTGTAAATAGTCACACTTTTAAAAAGAAAAATATATAGAAACGTAGTTGAACGCTTCTCCTTTGTTGTGAAATAAAACAAATTTTACTCAAAGTTGACATCATCAGTGGGGAATCGGCATCTGGAATCAAATGATTATGTAATAAATAAATATGGATATCAGTTCACTGCGGTAATCAGCTGATGCCACACGCTTTTTGCTGTGCTTAACATATTTCTTGTTAAATATAAAAAGTTTCTTTAATCAAAAAACTTTGTATTTCTAATTGCCAATGGCAACTAGAAGTATTAAACGAAGATCCAAGTTTGTTGGAAACAATCTGCGTTTCAAATACCAAAAAACTTCCACAGTTTTGGACTCGACAAGTCGGTTCAAAGTGCTTGATACGGAAGATATGGATGCTTCAAGTGAAGAAGAAGGGGAAGTCTTAATCACAAAAGAAAAGTTTCCGCAGATCATTGTTAACGACAGTACGAGCTTTACCAAAGTAATCGCTTCTTTGGGATCACAATATAAGTTTCATAGGATGTCCATTGGCACAAAGGTAATTTCATCATCTATGTCATTATATGAGGATGCAGTAAAAAAAACTTTCTCAACTCGGCTACAATTTCTACACTCACGAGATGAAAAACAAAACGGTATTTAAACTGGTTCTTTTCGGCCTACATAGGCTAGACGAAAAAGTAATAGCTGAGGAATTTAAAGATGCTCACAACATTGTTCCAGTAAGCATTAAAGAAATTCATACAAAACGTTCTAATATTGACGATGCTATATATATGATCGAATTTGATCGCCAACAAGTTTCCAAAACTGAAATTCGCAAAATTCGGTATTTCTTCGGAATCGGAGTGAAGTGGCGAAACCCTATAAAGGGCAAGAGAGGCCCTACGCAATGTACAATGTTTGGTCATGGATCCAGAAACTGTCACAGAACAGCTGTCTGTTCTGCATGTGCCGGCAATCACGATGTCTCTAGTTGTATTCTAAACAAAACACAAAACGAGGGTCCGGTTGTTTACAAGTGTTTTAATTGTACCAAAAAGAACTTCGCTAATGTCAATCATAAAGCGGACGATCCAAAATGCCCATGTAGGCAAGATTATTTAGAAATACGGAACAGAATCACTAATAAAACCGCTAAAGGCAATCGGAACAATTGCGAATATTACATTCAACCAGAAAATTTCCCCAACATGGGATACAACTACAAAAGTGGTATGTCACACTCTCGATCAGCTGTTGACAAAACAACAGGTTCACCGAAAACACGTGGCTTTTCTGCTACAGCAGAGACAACAACACCACATGCTCGCTCAGCTGTTCGTCACACAGCTGGAAGTTTTAGTACTCAAACTAATAATCGTAAGATGTATTCTGATGTTTTAAACAGTAATAATGAAAGTGATGATGTAGATGATTTATCGAACGATAAATTGCATGATATTTATTTCGAAGCTGTTGATGCTCTTCAACAGTGTAGGAATAAATACGATAAATTAAGAGTTTTGGGAATGATGTTGCGTCATGCATTATAATTCATTCAACTTAAATGAGATTCATGTTATGCATTGGAATTGTCAAGGCATAACGACAAACCCAGCAATTATGCAACTGGGACACTTTTTACAACAAAATCGAATTGACCTATTTCTCTTAAATGAGACAAATTTAAAGTCGGAGGATACAAAATCTACAGGAATGATAGACAACATCACGGAGGTGGTGTACTTATCGGTACCAGATCATCTATTCAACATACACTTTTAGATAATGATAAACTAAAAGATACCGAAAGCTTATCATTGTCAATTCAAATTAACGGAAAAAGGGTTATAATAACATCGGCATATATCCCCCAATATAGACCATCATTTAGACAAGATTTGGAAAAGTTGACCAATAAAAACTGCGATATATTCATCTTTGGTGATTTTAACGCCCAACATACCAGTTGGAATTGTTTGAATAATAATACAGCCGGAAATGTTCTCTATAATTATCAAAATCAATCCTGTTTTTATGTTTACCACCCTCCAAACCCCACCCGCTTTAGCCAGAATTCGTATCCAACAACGCCTTCAACCGTCGATATTGTAATCTCTAATTCATCTTTGCCATTTTCGCATTTGGAGACTCACCCGAACACTCTAAATTCCGACCATGTCCTTATAACATGTCACATATATGGTTCCATTGGTTTTATGCCCAAAAAATACCCGATATTTCATCTAGCTGATCGGGAAGCAATAAGAAATTAGGTAGATAATGAAATCAGAGTGCGAAATGCAGCAACACTTGATAAACCTCTAGAAACAATTAGCCACTGATCGTATTCCGCATGCGGAATCAAAGTCTCATATAAAGTAAATATCTCAGCTAACTCTCAGCCTTATTAGAAATCGTAAAACAGTTCTTCGTCAATGCCAACGGTGTGCGGACCCAATACGCAAAAACATTTTGAAATGTACACTGAAACAACTGAATAGACTAATTGACTTTAATCTAGATAAAGACAGAAATGATGCATGGTCTAATTTTATATCCAAACTACCCACAGGTAGCAAAAAATTTTGGAAACTGACTAAACATTTTAAGCACACATCAATTCCAACACTCAAATGCAATAACCTTGAAATAACGTCAGCCGAATCTAAGGCCAACATTATAGCGGATGTATTTGAGAAATCGCATGAAATTACACTCAATACCCGATCTTCGATGGATTCAAAAGTTAAAAAATTTCTAAAGTTGTAGAGAATTACAATTTAAGCATCCTGAACGCAGAACAACTTACAGATGCTGCAGAATTGGTTGCAATTGTAAAAAAAATTTCAAAAATAATAAGGCTCCTGGTTTGGACGACATACATAATATTATGTTAAAGAATATGTCCACATGGTTTTTTACAATACTTTCTACAATATTTAACACGTTTATCAAAAAAGGCAGATTCCCCGATAGTTTTAAGAAAGCGAAGGTTATTCCTATTCCAAAAAACGGTAAAGATCCGAACGCTCCAGGCAGCTATAGGCCTATTAGTTTACTGAGCACTTTATCGAAACTTTTCGAAAAAGTAATTTATAAACGTATTGTGGCTTACACCGAAGATACTGATATAATAAATTGTAAGCAATTCGGATTTCGTAAAGAACATACAACCGTGAATCAGATAAAGAGAGTGATAAATATTGTTGAACAGAACAAGGCTGCCAGAAGGAGCACTGGTGTTGTCTTATTATATATATAATTGTTCCACAAACATCCCAGATGGGACAAGGGAGACTTCTCTCATATCAATGAGTGC
The DNA here is from genome assembly GCF_047663935.1 of Musca autumnalis. Taxonomy (NCBI): domain Eukaryota; kingdom Metazoa; phylum Arthropoda; class Insecta; order Diptera; family Muscidae; genus Musca; species Musca autumnalis. Next base: position 80,449,354 of record NW_027411866.1, read on the forward strand.
ACGCCGATTCATATTGGCTCAATGATATGGGACCTACTTTTTATTGCCGAGTCCGAACGGCGTGTCTTACGACACCACTTGTAGAGAAGTTTTTCATGGCTTAAATACTCAGGAAATGTCGCCAGCATTACTGAGGGGGAATTTTGCCACCGTTGAAAATTTGATGTTGCTTGGCCTGGGATTCGAACCGCAGACCTTCTGAGTGCAAGGCGGACGTGCTAACCATTGCACCACGGTGGCCTTATTCGACATTGAAAAAGCGTTCGACTCAATATGGCATGCTGGTGTTATATTCATACTTAATAAACTAGGATACCCTGCATATCTTCAGAAAATCATCCAATCTTTCTTAAGAGTTAGATCATTCTTCGTTATCGTTGAAAATAGCTATTCATCAACAAGAAGTATACCAGCTGGCCTTCCTCAAGGCTCTGTTTTATCCCCCATTCTATATGCAATCTATACCTCTGACATCGAAATCAGAAGAAAACATGATGCTGCGTTCTACGCAGATGATAGTGCCCTTTTGTGCACTGGAAAACTATTTAATGCTATAATCAAACAGCTCGCATTATCCCTAAAACATGTTGAAAAGTACTATAATAGATGGAAAATTAAAGTCAACAAAGATAAAACACAAGCAATCATTTTCCCTTTTAATAAGTCGCCAAAGCGCACTCCAAGTATTCCTCTCCAAGTACAGGGAAACATAATTGAAATTAAAAAGTCAATAAAATACTAGGTGTTATCTTAGATCACAAGCTTACTTTTAAAGAACATGTACACCAAGTTATTGAGAAGGCGGTCAAATGTGGAAGGTCAATTTTCCCGTTCCTTAACAGAAGATCCAAACTGAACGTGAAGAACAAAATTTTGCTATATAAAATGTGCATCAGACCAATAATAACATATGCTTGTCCAGCCTGGTATAAAAAAAACCGCTGCTAGTCATTTGAAAAAACTTCAGATAATTCAAAACAAGAACTTAAAAATTATTCATGAACTAAACTGGAGGCATCCTACGGATCATCTTCACCTCCACTATGGACATAATACCATGAACATGGTAATGCGGCTTCAGACACTGTCATTGGAAGAACGATGCAGACAATCTAACTACGATATAATAAGAAATTTACTATAAAATTATGTATAACTTTTTTTAGTTTTAAAAGAAGACTTATTCGTATTTTTTTAAATTTCTTTAAATTAATTAATGTCTTTCAAAGGTTTTTCATTCCTAATTTTTTCTCCTTAACTGTGATAACAATTCTTGATGTTAATGTTAATTCAATTTAAACACATTTGCTGCAATACAATTCCTGTAAAATCTCAAAACATGTATACATTAAAACAAAAAGACTTGAATAAAGGAATTTATAACAAAAAAAAAAATATGGATACACCATATTTCAAATATACATATGTATGTAATTACTAATATTAAATGCGATTTCTTCCTTGTCCAATAAAATAATTCCATTTAACTTTTCGATTCAATTATAAAATGTATTGGGCATTTAATTTACTAAAAACACAATTTCTTTAAGAAAACACAAAACTGAAGCATTGTGGCGTTTTGTTATTGGGATAGCGTTTGCAATTTTGTTTTTTCAAAATAGTCTGGCCTAATCCCATTGTTGTTGTTTTAATATTTTAAAACAACTATTTTATTAGTGGAAAAGATTTGGCATTGCTCGCCAAGGGGTAAGGCAGGGAATACTATAGTTTCGATCCACGCCACTGGATCTCATCAGTTCCCTTGTTTCTTGTTTGTGGATATTCTCCATCGAAGTTATTTTTCAAGAACTTCTTCAACAAGAAACTTTTTATACCCAAACATCAATCGTCAGCTCGAAGTATAAAGGTAAGCAAAGAAAAAAGTTCAATGAGAAGTTTTTCCTTGGCAACCTCATACAACTCCGACGAAAGTGTCTGCGAAAACAATTCAAACCTCTTCCACTTGTATGTGTCGTCGAATTTCGACGAATGCTCACACCAAAATTTGGTTGGTCTGCTTTACAGCAAAAACAACACACGTCGTGCCAGTGTCTTCAATTTGAAGCATTGTGGCGTTTTTTTTTATTGGGATAGCGTTTGCAATTTTGTTTTTTTCAAAATAGTCTGGCTTAATCCCATTGTTGTTGTTTTAATATTTTAAACAAACAAGAAACAAGGGAACTGATGAGATCCAGTGGCGTGGATCGAAACTATAGTATTCCCTGCCTTACCCCTTGGCGAGCAATGCCAAATCTTTTCCACTAATAAAATAGTTGTTTTAAAATATTAAAACAACAACAATGGGATTAAGCCAGACTATTTTGAAAAAACAAAATTGCAAACGCTATTTCAATAAAAAAAAAACGCCACAATGCTTCAAATTGAAGACACTGACACGACGTGTGTTGTTTTTGCTGTAAAGCAGACCAACCAAATTTTGGTGTGTGCATTCGTCGAAATTCGACGACACATACAAGTGGAAGAGGTTTGAATTGTTTTCGCAGACACTTTCGTCGGAGTTGTATGAGGTTGCCAAGGAAAAACTTCTCATTGAACTTTTTTCTTTGCTTACCTTTATACTTCGAGCTGACGATTGATGTTTGGGTATAAAAAGTTTCTTGTTGAAGAAGTTATTGAAAAATAACTTCGGTGGAGAATATCCACAAACAAGAAACAAGGGAACTGATGAGATCCAGTGGCGTGAATCGAAACTATAGTATTCCCTGCCTTACCCCTTGGCGAGCAATGCCAAATCTTTTCCACTAATAAAATAGTTGTTTTAAAATATTAAAACAACAACAATGGGATTAAGCCAGACTATTTTGAAAAAACAAAAAACACAAAAGACTGATTTATTCACTCATTTTACCGTCTTGACGCTACGCTGGCAACTAAAACACTGAAGAAAAAAAAACAAAATAAATTATACCATTTCTTCTTATCCTCTTCGCCTGCCTCGTTGGTTAACAACCACAAAACAAGAAACACACGAGTTTGACGCATACACGCCATCAAAGAACCAAAGCCACCTTCTTCGCTTCTTCTATTATACAATACACACAACTCTTTATTATAAAACAGCATTCCGCAGCCGCGAGAGCACTGTTATTACTCTCGTTGACAAACATCCTCTCTCCACCCATGAAAAAGATGTTCTAACATAAAAAATATGTTTTACCCAATTATATCAAATTAAGATATGTTACAAAATGTTGCAAACATATATTTGTTTGCAACCGGTCCCAAACATATATTTGTTTGGATACCCAGCAAAATAAATTGGAAGTAGTGCAATGTAGACTAGTTCTTTCACGGCATGTTTTAATGCAGTTCAAACGGAGTCGTGAAAAAGGCACTCCATTCCTCACACTTTAACCGCATTTGGATGCAATCCAAAGAATCACATCCATTTGTCACATTTTAACAACATCCGGAGGCAGTTCAACGGAGTCGTGAAAAAGGCACTCCAATTCCTCACAATTTAACAGCATCCGGATGCAGTGCAAACGGAGTCGTGAAAAAGGCACTCCGTTCACTACATTTTATTAGCAGTTGTTAGAGATCCCTACATGTACATAAATCAGTTTGTACATCTCTACAGGCAGCGGAATACATTTCCAAAAAGAGATAATCGTGTTAACATTTCCAAACATTTGTTAATACAAACTAAATAATATTTAATTTGTGAACATTTTTCCGGTAACTCACGAGAAGAAAATTTCCCAATGGAGTGCTGTTGGAGTACATGTCGAAATCTTAACTGGCGATGGGAAGACAATATCAAACCCATTTAGCAGATGAAGCAAAAACACTTAAGCTTGGATTAAATGAAGAGCGGAGGAAACACACATGTTTGCGATTGAATTCAATAGAGAATTTCATAATTTGTGTTAATTTAATAAAGTTCTTAATATTTTTGTTTTACACAAATAATAAATGCATTTTATTTTGTTATTCAAAACACGTGCTCTGGACTGCCTCCTATTCTACCCCAAAGGGTCAGTTAAAATGCAATGCCAAAGGGTCAGTTAAAATGCAGTGCCAAAGATTCAGTTAAAATGCAATGCCAAAGGGTCAGTTAAAATGCGGTGCAATGGAGTGCCTCTTTCCGGGGTCACTCCCTTGTAAAAATCATGAGTGAAAATGCATAATTTGATGCACTTCCAAATCACTTGTACATATCATTTAACTGCCTCTTTTGAGGCAAACTTTTCGCTGGGATACAAACATATTTCTAACATAAATTTTTCTGCGTGTATAAAAATCAAATGTCTTTCGTTGGTAATGGCATCAGTTGAAAACGGCTTGACCGATTTGGATAATTCTTTTTTTTTTTTTTTGAAATGGTCAATTTAACCTAACTTGGGTTTTTATGCAACGAAAATTTCACCACGCCCACTTTTTTCAATTTAAATCTTTCCTACAAAAAACTACTGAACCGATTTTCCTGAAATTGTCATACCTGACCCCTGGTAAAAATAGGCTACAAATTTTGTTGAATTTCGGAGGGGGCGGGGTACTTCCTCTATATTCTATTTTTAAAAACTGCAATATCTTTCTAAATAAAAATCCAATGTCGTTCGTTGGTAATGGCATCAGTCGAAAAAGGTTGACCGATTACGAAAATTATTTTTTTGAAATGTTCGTCATAACCTAACATGGGTTTTTATGCAACGAAAATTTGACCACGCCTACTTTTACGCCCACTTTTTTAAATTTTCAATTTTAATTTTTCCTACAAAAACTAGTGAACCGAGTTTCCTGAAATTGTCAGGGAATGTAAAGGGATGTCCCCCGGTAAAAATAGGCTAAAAATTTTGATGAATTTCATAGGGGGCGGGGAACTTCCTCTATATCCTATTTTTAAAAATGCTATATCTTTATAAATAAAAATCAAATGTAGTTCGGTGGTAATGGCATCAGTCGAAAACGGCTTGACCGATTTCGAAAATTCTTTTTTGAAATGTTCGTCATAGCCTAACTCCACTTTTACGACCACTTTTTCCAATTTTCAATTTTAATCATTCCAACAAAAACTACTAAACCTATTTTCCTGAGATTGTCAGGCAATGTTCAGGGGGCGGGGTACTTCCCCTATATCCTATTTTTAAAAATGCTATACCTTCTTTATAAATAAAAATCAAATGTCGTTCCTTGATAATGGCATCAGTTGAGAACGGCTGGACTGATTTGGATTATTCTTTTTTGAAATGTTCGTCATAGCCTAACTCGGGTATGCAACGTCCACTTTAACACCCACTTCTTCCAATTTTCAATTTTAATCATTCCAACAAAAACTACCAAACCGATTTTCCTGAGATTGTCAGGGAATGTACAGGGTTGGCCCCCGGTAAAAATAGGCAACAAATTTTGTTGAATTTCGGAGAGGCGGGTGCTTCCCCTATATTATTTTCTTTAAAAATGCTATATTTATAATAATTACGAATGTATCGGTTTGGAAATTAGTTTGCGAGACAATTGTGTTTGGGTCTCCAACCTTACGTACTTATTTGGGACCCAATGACTTGACAACGCGCACTTTTTAAATATGTTACATCTACAAAACTACTAAACCGATTTTACTGACATTTTCAGGGAATGCACAAGGATGCCCCCTGTGAAAATAGGCTGCATATTTTGTTTGATATGTAAAAAAAACGCTACATTTTCAATAATGGCGAATGTATCGGTTTCTAGAATCTAGGTACTTCTTTTGGGCCTAAAGATCCGGCCTCTCTTACTCTTTTAAATATGTTAAATCTCCAAAACTACTTAACCGATTTCCATGAAATTTGCAGCAAATGCTTTACGTTTGCCGTGGCAATGTATACTCCATTATGTAAGAGGAGTACCTTCCCACGTCTTTCTTTTAAACGCTATATGTATATGCCAAATTTATGATTATATCGGTTTCAGCATTCATTTTGGGAGACAATGGGTTGTATGTTTTTTATTTTTTATATTTTATCTTGAAAACTGATGATCACGACCACTCATTTCAATACATTATTTTTTTTCAAAACTACCGAACCTAATTTCATGAAATTCTCAGAAAATGTTCAGGAATTCCCATGGTCTAAAATGCTATATATTTGTTGATGAATTTCGGGCCCCTATTGTTTTATAATCGCTTTTTTCGCTAAACTTATGACTGCATCGGCTTGCAAATTAATTTTCGAGACAACGGTGGTTGCGCCCACTATCAAATGTTCTTTCTTGGTGGACGAAGTCCCGACCACGGACAGTTTTACGTACAAACAGTAAAAAATTGCCTCTCTAACATATGTCCCAAACATACATTGCAGCAAACATATAATTGTTTGCAAGCAGTTCCAAACATAACATATGTTTGGGACCTGCAAACAAATATATGTTTGGGTGTAAACAAATTATATGTTTGGGTGCAAACAAATGCAAACCTAAAAGCCAGAAAAAAGAACAAACACATGCACCAGTGGGCGCTTTCTGAGAGCAAGGGAGCGTAAATGTCAATGTGAAACACATTGAAATGTATGCTCACTTGCTCTTAGCAAGCGCTCCCTGGCTATTTCTAACATATATACACATTTATAAATGGTGGTGTTTTTTAATAACAACAAGTTAAAAAGTATCAGTCGGTTTTTCCGACAGAGATATACCCTCAGCCTGTGTGGATTGAAATACTTTTTTCCAAAAAAAAAAGAAAAACTTATGTATTTGGGGGGGTTTTCAAAATATAGGTAGAATATCGATAGATAGGGCTTTTTTTATCACACTAGCCTGCGAAAAACATAATATACCCAGCAAAATAAATTGGAAGTAGTGCAATGTGGACTAGTTCTGTCACGGCATGTTTTGATGCAGTTCAACCGGAGGCGTGAAAAAGGCACTCCAGTCCTCACATTTTAACCGCATTTGGATGCAATCCAAAGAATCACATCCACTTGTCACATTTTAACAACATCCGGATGCAGTTCAGCGGAGTCGTGAAAAAGGCACTCCAATTCCTCATAATTTAACAGCATCCGGATGCAGTCCAAACGGAGTTGTGAAAAAGGCACTCCGTTCGCTACATATTATTAGCAGTTGTTAGAGATCCCTACCTGTACATAAATCAGTTTGTACATCTCTACAGGCAGCGGTATACATTTTCCAATAAGAGATAAGCGTGTTAACATTTTCAAACATTTGTTAATACAAACTAAATAATATTTCATTTTTGAACATTTTTCCGGTAACTCAAGAGAAGAAAATTTCCGAATGGGAGTGCTGTTGGAGTACATGTCGAAATCTTAACTGGTGATGGGAAGACAACCCATTTAGCAAATGAACGGTTCAGCTTGGAACATATGGAGAGCCGGGGAAACACGCATGTTTGCGATTGAATTCAATGGAGGATTTTCATAATTTGTGTTAATGTAATAAAGTTCTTAATATTTTTGTTTTACACAAATAATGCATTTTATTTGTTCTGGCATATTTTGTAATGGCTTGCACAATTTCCGCAGAATGCCTGTATCAAAACACGTGCTTTGGACTGCCTCCTATTCTACCCCAAAGGGTTAGAGCTGGCAAACCATCGATGGAAATATCGATATTATCGATACTTAATTTTTTACGCCAATATCGACGAATAGTTTTTTATATCGATACTATCGGCCATTTTGACATCACTAAAGAAAAGCCATAGGAGCAATAGCCAGAAGTTTTTACACCCTCAGCCTTTAGGCTGACGAGGCGAAGTCAGTCAGTCTGTCAGACTGTCTGGCTGGTGATCACGATAACTCTCGAATGGATCGAGCGATTCGAACCAAATTTAGCATTTCGTAATAGTTTGCCCAAACCTAGTTTGAGTTCGAATATGAGCCACGACCGGTACAATTCTTCGAGTAAAATGGTGTGAACGATAACTATCGAAGAGATCAATCGATTTGTTTCAAACTTTGCACATCGTATTATTCCTTCCAGATATACATCGACTTCGTATATGGATTATCACGGTTTACTTCTTCGGGTAGCTCCCACATAAAATTCGAAACATGTGAAGTTTAAGAGCTCCTCTCGGATCGTGTCGAAATCATTTTCTGCATTTTCTTATAAACGTCTTTTAAATCACCGCGATCGTAGTTTTTCGATATACATCGACTCCGTATATGGATTATCACGGTTTACTTCTTCGGGTAGCTCCCACAGAAAATTCGAAACATGTCAAGTTTAAGAGCTCCTCTCGGATGGTGTCGAAATTATTTTCTGCATTTTCTTATAAACGTCTTTTAAATCACCGCGATCGTAGTTTTTCGAAATTTCTTGCACCGATCAACGCGGGATCCGACGGGAAAACCCCAATTTCTTGCGCCAAGTGTTCATGCAATATCAAATGTTAGTTGGTGGAATAAATGCCCAAGGATGCCTTTATCTCACGGTACATAACATGGTTATCTTGCACTATCCGTTCACGCACGGCCTAATTTTTTCTGGCACAACGACCTTTTTTGGACGACCCTCAGGAACTTCGTTTTTTATTTTTGCGAATGTAGGCTACGATTGAATTCATTAAACCAGTTTTTCATAGAGCTATAGGATGGTTCTTTATTGACATACAAAGATTTAATTTGATCGATGCACTCTTGCCGCGATTATCCACGTCTAAAGTTGTGAAAAATTATCGGACGAAAATGTTCACAAGTAAATTCCATTTTTTTTGCAAAGTGATTTTTTCAATTCACTGTAAACAACACAACACATGGTCGTATGTCAAACTGTCCTGAGTACGCTCAGACTAAAAATTGTCACACTTTCCAAAAAATTGTCAAATGACGACTGGCGACACTGCGTGTTGCTTACGCCGCAAACTTTTGTAATTCGCCTCGTATTTCACTGACATGCAAAATGTAAACAAAACACATTTGTCGGCAATTTTAGATTCTAAATAAATAGCAGTAGGAAATGTACGATAGTATCGATTTTATCGATATTTTGAAACGAAAATATCGAAAAAATCGAATGGGGCCGATATCGATAGTTTGCCAGCTCTACAAAGGGTTAGTTAAAATGCAATGCCAAAGGGTCAGTTAAAATACAGTGCCAGAGGGGCGGTTAAAATGCAGTGCCAAGGGGTCAGTTAAAATGCAGTGCAATGGAGTGCCTCTTTCCGTAGTCACGCTCTTGTAAAAATCATGAGTGAAAATGCATAATTTGATGCACTTCCAGATCACTTGTACATATCATTTAACTGCCTCTTTGGAGGCAAACTTTTTGCTGGGATAGCTATATTCGGTAATATATTCGGTTCGACCCTCCAGCCACTACATATGGTGCCATAGAGGTTTTTTACATCTTTCGGGCTGTTTTCTCAAGTAGTATGGACTTGCCCCTGAAAAAACTTTTACTGCCGTAATTGAGGCAGCGAATGCAAGTTGCTTCAACTAAAATCAAAGTGATTTGAGAGCAGGACTTAAAGTGAATATATCCAAAATTTTGTGTGGGAGGTACCCGAAGGAGTGGACAAATATAGTCCATATTCGATCCTGATCTATATTTGGTAGATATTTTAGGATGTGTAAAGTATGGACCAAATCGGTCACTCCCATCACAATTTTTCCAAAAATTTTTGAACTTTTTTGGGGGAGGTACCTGAAGGAGTGGACCGATATGACTTATCTTCGAACTTAAACTAAGTTTGTACAAAATATTACAAAGACCAAATTGTGGACCGAATCGGCAGATCCGTTCGAGAGTTATCTTGCGCTCTAACCACTACACACGGTGTCATAGGGCTTATTTATACCTTTCAGGCTATTTTCTCAGGAAGTATGGACTTGCCCCTGATGAAGCTTATACCGTTATATGGGGGGCAGTGAATGCAAGTTGCTACAATAAAAATCAAAGCGATTCGTGAACACGTCCTAAACTGAACTTTTCCGAAATTTTGTGTGGGAGATACCCGAAGCAAGATGGTATCAGTCTATAAGTTATACAGTTTGTCAAGTAATTGTTTTTACACTAAGAAAACGAACACTTTCACGCAATAATTAGTGAAAATGGTAATTAATTGTGATAAAAATGTTGGTTTTTTTGCAAAAAATTCAGTTGGTCGACTTGTTTAAGAGCAGATTGAATGTATAAATAACAAGTAAAAAAGTATCAGTCGGCTTTGCCGGCAGAGATATACCCTCAGCCTATGTGAATTGAAACTTTCATCTACGGACAGATCGAACGCATTTAGACAAAAATGTGGATTAGGATTAAAGTTCAAATGTGCTGCGGTGGAGGTACTTAAAGGAATGGACCGACATAGTCGATTATGGAAGTGGATCTTATTTTGAGAGTCATATCTTTTCGATGACATCGCGCCCACTAGTCATTTCAGTGGGCCAGCGTATTACTTTTGAACCAGAATGGCAAGAAGCATGAACATGTCCACAGAAAATATAATATCGCTGTAAACAGGACAGAACTATCAGCATTTCCAACAAATGTTGAACTGTTGTGGGAAGGTACCCTAAGGAGAGGACCGATATGGGCCACTTTAGAATTTAAACTTTATTTGGACAAAATATTAGGAGATACAAAGTTTGGAGAAATTGGTTGCCCAGTTCAAAAACAAACACGTGTATACCATTTTAGCGGCATTTTTTAATATTTGGGAAAGTACCAGAAGTTGTGAACTGGTATTGCCCATCTGCGAACTGAAACTATGTTTGAACAAAATATGATGAAGGCCAAAATTTGGACCAAATCAGTTCGAGAGTTATCGTGCTCTCCGGCCACTACATATGGTGCCATGTATTTAGATCTTTCGGGCTGTTTTCTCAAGAAGTATGGACTCGCCCCAGACGAAACTTGTACCGTCGTATGAGGAGCGGTGAATACAAGTTGCTACAACAAAAATCAAAGTGATTCGAGAGCGTGTCCTAAACTGAACTTTTCCAAACTTTTGTGTGGGAGGTACCCGAAGAAGTGGACCGATTGAGTCCATATTGGAACCTTATCTAAGTCTGGTAGAAATTCACGATGTGCAAAGTATTGGTCCATACTTTGCACATCGTGAATTTCTATGTTACTTCCTTCAAGAGTTATCGTGCGCACAAATTTTCGGAACATTTCCGAAATTTTGTGGGGGAGGTACCGGAAGGAGTGGACCGATATAACCCATCTTAAACTAAGTTTTGACAAAATATTACGATACCCAAAATATGGTTCGAATTGGTTCATCCGTTCGAGAGTTATCGTGCGCACCAGCCAGACAGACGGACAGACAGAAGGACGGACATTGCTAAATCGACTCCAAATTGTCTGAAACACATTTCGTCCAAACATACTTGGGGTCTAAAACCATTATTTCGATGAGGCACATTTTGCCCGTATGAAAGTGTATATACCCTCGTTAGCATAAATGCTGAGGGTATAAAAAAAATCTGTTGATTTATTTAAAATTCTCATTGAATAACTCGGTTTAATAATGGACCCGAAGAAATGAGGTAGAAAATACCTATAAAGTCCATAAAAAGTTGTCATTAAAACTCTATACGACGGGTCAGCAACACGGACCAGTGTCTGCTAGTCTTTCATATAATCGTTTGTAATGACTAAATTAGTTTTCACTGGCAACCCTGCATCACTCCAAACAAAGTTGTTAACTTGGTTGTTTTAATTGTGTTTATAAAATAACATATACCAACCACTGCAAATAGAGTTTTTCTTTCTCTCCATTATTAATTTTTAAGTGAGTTTTAAAGGTCTTTCTATTTACTGATACTAAGTAATGAAAACTTTAAATGTATTTTAAATTTAATTATTTACCTATGAAAGTAATCCGTACATACATAGGCACGACATACTAACTACCATCATACCTTTTAGTATATGTATGTATGAACACTTCCTTGCAATCGTTTGGTCTGGAATGTGAAAAACTTTTTAATTACATCAGATATTGCCATCATTGGTTAGATTGAATGAATGAACGAAGCTGTTTGTAGCGCACACACACACATATTGTAAATAGTTGAAATAGTTCCGGTTGAAGCTATACTGCAAACACAGCATACAAAACACTTCCTACCTTCTTCTGTAGATTAAGTTATTTGGTGTTAAGCAACAGTATAAGGGCCTGGATATTAAAACTGATCTAAGAAGATGTTTTATTGGATTTATATAAATACTAGCTGACCCGGTCTGTGTTGCTGACTCGTTTTTATACCCTACACCACTATGTGGAAAGGCTATTATAAGTTTGTTTTGAGAAAAATTCATGTAACACCGGTCCTAGACCCACAATGTGGTATACCAATCTTCAGATCTCGACGAGATATAACTCTATAAATTATAATCTAACTCCAGGCCGCAATTATGGACCGAAAGTCACGAAATTTTGCATGGAGGTCGGGTTCAGAACAGAATAGACACCTATTGTTATTGATGATGATCGTGAAATGGACCAAAAATATAATTTTTATCCGATTTCTCCAATATTATATTTCAATTTATTATTCCAATTTGAGATAGTGATCAGATAATATTAAGAGGGTTAAATGGACCCCAACTTTTTTGTGAAAATTGTGAACATCTATAATATACAGCATCAAACTTTCAACGGTGGCAAAATACACCTCAGTAATGTTGGCGACATTTTCTGAGTATTTCAGCCATATAAAACTTCTCTAAAATTGGTGTCTTAGGACACGTCGTTCGGACTCGGCGATAAACTGTATGTACCAAGCTTAATGTGATAAGGTGGCAGAATCGACAAAATTATTTCTTACAATAAGCTTATTTGTTCCAAAAAGGAATTTTGATTTTCTGAAAGCCAATTCCCAGGGGCAGTGGTGTAGGGTATTACATAGTCGGCCCCTCCGACTATAACCTTTGCTTACTTGTTATTGTTGTCTTATTAGGACGAAGGTCATTTATTTGCGAAAGTTTTTATTTAATTGAGTTAATTGAGCTATCACGACCTAAGGAGCTTGTATTGAAAAAGTGTTATCTAGCGAAGTCCACACACATCCATCCATCCAATGAATATGCTACGATCGTTTTGCTGGTGTTTTAATTCAGCTCATAAAGCATATAAGATGTGGTATTAGACAAATGCTGAGTTTGAAAACTTGTATATATACTAAACTTATTGCAAATTTGCAGTTGTGAAGTATTTTTGAAATTACTTCATTTGGTATTTAATCTCCCTTCAAGGTATAAACTATTTTGCAGAGAATTGTCGTTGATATAACCCTCATAGAACGATACCTCTCGATTTTTGGGAATTTTGAAAGTTGTAGCAACATTATTTAACCAATATGACTGAAGTTCGGCCCAGTTGAACTTATTGCAGTTTTTATATGTTGATAACGAATTACTGTTTCATTGAACACTTTTTCATATTATTCTCCTAAACATAAAACCTTCAGTAATTTATAAAAAATTACCTTTAAATCCAAGTTGGAATCATCGAGACTTTTCTATACTGAAAGACGTGGTCGTGATCGAGTTATTCCAAGCACTGAAGTCAGTTTTCGCGGGGTTTTTTAGTTCCACGTACTAAATTAGGAATCTTTTCAGAAATTATAAAATTTTAAACAGGTGAGCTATATTCGGGACGGGGCCGACCATGTAATACCCTACACCACTACACCCTGTGCATATGCTTTTCACTGGTAAACATTTCTTTTAGGGAATATAATCCGACTACCATTAAACATAATATGACTCTTTCTCTCTAGGACCCCCATAAGCAACCAAAATTTCGTGACCATCCGATCAAAATTGCGACCTGTAGCGTGATTGCAAAAAAATGGAAGGATTTGGATGCATTAACGACTATTGTGGTATCTCCCTTGTTTGACCACCTTCGCCAACCTACTTTACACCAATGTAAAGGTAATATTTTCTTCTTTCCTTGACAGGCTTTGCCGTTGGAATACCCCTACTAGAAGCCGATATATTCACAAAGAATAAACCGTTGCATTTGTCTCCACATGAGTTTTTCCCCATTCCGACCCCTAAAGATTATCCGACTATCACCAAAATCAATAGGCTTCTTCGTGACTATCCGTTCAAAATTCCAACCTGTAGCGTGATTACAAAAAATAAAAAAATGGATATATTACTGACTTTTGCGATATCTCGGTTGTTTGCCCACTTACGCCAACATACTTTGCATCTGTATAAAGGAGCTCTTTTCTTCTTCCATTGACGGGCTTTCCTTTCGGAATACTCCTACCAGAAGCGGAGATATTCGCATAAGAAAAAACGTCGAATTTTTTCCACATAACCTTTTCGCTTATTCCGACTACTGAATATTATCCGACCATCACCAAACTTAATAAGCTTCTTCCTCTGCAGGACCCGCATCAACTCCCAAACTCGTGACGATCCGATCAAAATTGCGATCTGTAGCGTGATTACAAAAAAATCGGAAAATGGGATGCATTACCGACTATTCCGATATCTCTGTTGTTTGACCACCTACGACAATCTACTTTACATCGTTGTAAAGGTAATTCTTTCTACTTTCCTTGCTTTTGATATACCTCTTAAAGAAAGAGAGATATTGGCTTTAAAATAAAACGTTGACTTTTTCTCCAAATAAGTTTTTGCCCATTCCTACCCCTGAATCTTATCCGACCATCAACAAAATCAATAGGCTTCTTCCTCTGTGAGACCTCCATCAACCCCCAACATTTCGTGACGATCCGATCAAAATAGCGACCGGTAGCGCTATTTCGAAAAAAAAAATTAAAAAATGGGATGTATTACCGACTATTGCTATATTTCCGTTATTTGGGTACCTACGCCAACCTACTTTGCATCATTGTAAAGGTGGGATATTCTACTTTCATAGTCAGGCTTTGCTTTTAGAAGCTCCCCATCCAAAGCTGTGATATTCGTCATTATAATTAAAATCGCAAAAATGAAAAGTTGGGTTGTATCAGCGACTATTGCGATATCTTCGTTGTTTGACCACCTACGACAACCTACTATACATCGTTGTGAAGGCGATATTTCCTACTTTCATTACTCCATTACCCCTTATAGAAGCGGAGATATTAGCTTTGAAACAAGACGTTGACTTTTTCTCCAAATAGGTTTTTGCCCATTCCGACCCCTGAATATTATCCGACCATCACCAAAATCAATAGGCTTCTTCCCCTCCGGGACCTTCATCAACACCCAAAATTTGGTGACGATCGTATTAAAATTGCGACTTGTAGCGTGATTACAAGTTTTAGATGGACAGACGGACGGACGGACACACATAGCCAGATCGACTCAGCTCGTCGATACATTCATTTTGGTATACATATATAAGTATGGGTAAACGACCATTATTTCGATGCGTTACAAACTTTTTGGCCAAAACCAACTTATAATACCCTCCCCACATAGTGGTAAGGTATAAAAATCGGACGCGATCGCGGATTTCTACTACCAAAACACCAGCTAATGATATAGATCACAATTACCAATGTATGTATATCAATACGTCTAATAATCTCTGAAATTTCACGGTTTGGTCAAAACCGTTGTGGGGGAGGTCACCCGTGACCACTACATCCGTTATAAAAAAAATAGCTAAAAACCTATTGTCACACCCAACGATCCTAAAATTTCATCAAACTCGGTAAGCCGTTTCGGAGGAGTTCAATTTCGAACACCGTGACAGGAGAATTTTATATATATAGATATATATAGGTACAGATAGATATATAGATTTCTAATAATCGATGAGATTTTGCATTGAAAGCCGCTATTTCAGACATTTTGAAGAACTTTGGATGATTTCCGAATCGATTTCAAATTATCGGGATTTTACTGTATTGTGAAGTTGATCGCGATATCTAAATTATTGAAGCCAGTGTTTATTGCGCTTTTAAACCCACGCTTACTAACATTAAGGATATTATCTGCAATTATAGATTTTTTTTTAAAAAAATTGCGGAACCCCCCATTTTACTACCGCGACGACCAAGACAGTAATTACCATAGAATTGTAAACAATTTTTAAACAATACGTTCAGAAATATCTTTGATTTCACGTTTTCTTAAAGAATTTTGTGGGGGAGGCACCCTGGTGAA
Source organism: Musca autumnalis (assembly GCF_047663935.1). Classification (NCBI taxonomy): domain Eukaryota; kingdom Metazoa; phylum Arthropoda; class Insecta; order Diptera; family Muscidae; genus Musca; species Musca autumnalis. The sequence continues at coordinate 80,465,407 of NW_027411866.1, forward strand.
TCCGCTGACCAGTATAAAAATGTATAAAAACCTATTCTCAGACCTACAAACTCCACATACAAAATTTCATCAAATTCGGTCCAGCTTTTTCGGAGGAGTTAGAAGCCGAACACCGTGGCAGGAGAATTTTATATATGTATATAGAGATAGATTAAAAAATATATTTTTGATTATTGAATAAAGAAACTTAAAAAAGAACCATTTCTCACGGAAACCTCTCTCATATCAATGAGTGCAGCACGATTTCATATTTAGCTCAGTAATATGAGACCAGTTTTTTATTGCCGAGTGCGAACGGGCCTACAACTCGACTACTGTGATTCCCAAAATCTTACTATAATAAAATAAGTAAGCAAAGACAATAGTCGGACGGTGCCAACCATGTGATACCCTACACCACTACCCCTGGAAATTAGCTTTCAGCAAATCAAAATTCATTTATGGAACAAATAAACTTATTGTAAGAAATAACTTTGTGGATTCTGCCACCTTATCACATCAAGCTTAAATAATAATATAATAATTGTTCCACAAACATCCCATAAGGGACAAAGAAGACTTCTCTCATATCAATGAGTACACCCCGATTCATATTTCCTGATGTGGGGACATACAGTTTATCGCCAAGTCCGAACGGCGTGCCCTAAAACACCACTTGTAGAGAAGTTTTTCATGGCAGAAATACTAAGGAAATGTCGTCAACATTACTGAGGGATATTTTCCCACCGTTTGAAGTTACCTGGCCGGGGAATCGATCAAAGATGGCGAAATACCCCTTAGTAATGTAGACGACATTTCCTGAGTATTTCTGCCATGAAAAACTTCTCTACAAGTGGTGTTTTAGGGCACGCCGTTCGGACTTGGCGGTAAATTGTTGTATGTATAAATCCCAAAATTATACGCCAGGAGGAGGTCAGTGGTTAACATAAAAAAAACAAGTAAGAAAAGTCTATAGTCGGACGGAGCCGACCATGGGATACCCTATACCACTATCCCTGGACAATCGCTCTCTACGGAACTTATTTTCAATGATTGTGAAAGTTTAATTATCAAATATCAGAGATGTAATGTATAATACTTATGACCAAAACCAAAAAGTTATCTAGCATGACAAAGACATTTTTGTAGCAGGAAAGGAAAATTTAGTTCACACAAACTAAAATGTAATGAAACCCACTTATGTAGTACTACTACTTCCGTTGTTTAACCGCTACGTTATTGAAATTTTTACCAATTTCACACAAAAGTTTCAGTCCATTTAACCCGCTAAGTATTATCTGATCTTCACGTTGGTTTGTACGCTTCTTCTTCTTCTTCATGAACTTAAACATTGTTTAAAATTTTGGGGGTTATTATTTTGACCTACAGAGCCGCTACCAAATTGGTTAAAATTTTGTTTTTGGTCCATTTCATTCCTTGAACATTTCACGATCATCACCAAAAACTAATCATTCCTGTTATGGCCCAAACCCAACCTCCTTAAAAAATTCGTTACAATCGGTCCATAATTGCGGCCTTTAGCATGTTTACAATTTTTAATGGACGGACACACATCGCTAAATCGCTTTATCTCGTCGAGATCTGAATTTTGGCATACCAAATAAGGGGTCTAGGATGAATAATTCGTGGTGTTACATAAACTTTTGGAGAGACAATATGTAGCATGGGATAAAAATGTGGTTCTCTACACAGAACCCATTATATATTAGGAAGTAGGCCCGTTATTTAGCAAACACTTTATTGCAATTTACATCAGAGGAAAGGTCAGTAGTTTTTTTCCATATGTAGGCTACTTTACGAAATATATATGTCCTCGAGAAATTAAAATATCGACCGAAAATAATGTTTTTATATTTTTCATACAAAAGTAATGGTCCATTTCACCCGCTAAACAATATCAGATCATCATTCCAAATTGTAGGCATCTTTTTCGACCTATACTCTTACCCGGTGCAAAATTTCGTGACTATTGATGTATAATTGCGACTTCTGCCGAGTTTATTATTACACTACAAACAAATAACGGAATATATTAGGCTGTAACTCTGTTATCTGAACATGCACACCAACATAATTGGCATCAATTGAAAGGTCAAGCGTTCCACTTTCAAGTATATCTCACTTGTCCGGAATGTCACTTCCAGGAATTAAGATATAAGCTGTATATTAAAAATTTTCACAATTTTCACACAAAAGTTTTGGTCCATTTAACCCTCTAAATATTATCCGATCGCCATCTCCAATTGCAAGATTCTCCTTTGTGGTATACTCTTACCATAATTAAAATTACGCGTTGATCGGACTATTATTGAGACCTACAGAGCCGCTAGAAAATTGGATAAATATTATGTTTTTGGTCCATTTTACCCGCTAGATATTTCACGATCATCACCAATAAGAATAGGGATCTATTCTGATCTGAACCCGACCTCAATACAAAATTTCGTGGCGATCGGTCCATAATTGCGGCCTGGAGCGTGTTTACAATTTATAATGGACAGACGGACGGACGGAGGGACGGACGGACACACATCTCAAAATCGCTTTATCTCGTCTAGATATGAAGATTGTATACCACATTGGGGGTCTCCGACGAATATTTCGCGGTGTTACATGAATTTTTACCAAAACAAACTTATAATACCCTTTTCCACCTTGTGGTATAGGGTATAAAAACATTGTTCCACAACATCCCATACGGGACAAGGGAGACTTCTCTCATATCAATGAGTGCACCCCGATTCATATTTAGCTCAATGATATGGGACCTACTGTTTATCGCCGAGTCCGAACGGCGTGTCTTAAGACACCACTTGTGGAGAAGTTTTTCAAGGCTGAAATACTCAGGAAATGTCGCCAACATTACTGAGGGGTATTTTGCCACCGTTGAAAAATGTTTGATGTTGCTTGGCCGGGGAATCGAACCCCCGACCTTCTGCGTGCAAGGCGGGCGTGCATACCAGGTCAGTGGTTGCCTTCACCAAAATTAATATTTCCAAAAAACTTTAACGGTATCGACACCGAGTACATTTTGAAAAAACGTGGCGAAGCGACTCCATGCTGCAGTATATCGCACCTGTTCAGCAAAAAGGTAGTAACTCAAACTTTTCTATTTTTCAGTAGAGAGATTCATATTTCCTGATGTGGCGACATACAGTATATCGCCAAGTCCGAACGGCGTGCCCTAAGCCACCACTTGTAGAGAAGTTTTACATGACTGAAATACTCAGAAAATGTCGCCAACATTACTGAGGGGTATTTTCCAACCGTTTGAAGTTACCTGGCCGGGGAATCGATCAAAGGTGGCGAAATACCCCTTAGTAATGTTGACGACATTTCCTGAGTATTTCTGCCATGAAAAACTTCTCTACAACTGGTGTTTTAGGGCACGCCGTTCGGACTTGGCGGTAAATTGTTGTATGTATAAATCCAAAAATTATACGCCAGGAGGAGGTCAGTGGTTGCCTTCACCAAAATCATTATTTCCAAAAAACTTTTACGGTAGCGACACCGAGTGCATTTTGAAAAAAACGTGGCGAAGCGACTCCATGCTGCAGTATATCGCACCTGTTCAGCAAAAAGGTAGTAACTCAAACTTTTCTATTTTTCAGTAGAGAGAAAAACTTTTGGTACAAAAGTAGTAGTATCAAAAGTGAAATACCGGTATTTTTGACGAAAGAATAGACAAAGAAATGGCAGATTTTTACAGTGGGTAGGGTAATTCATTATCTTAATAAAAAGTTAAAATTTTTGGTTACTACCCTTCTGTTGAATAGGTGCGATATGTATAAAAAATCCAATTGGACAATTAATACGCCTGGGCTCCACGTAATTCGCAATAATGCACAAACTGGGAATTTCTCTGTCATGATAGACACAATTATAGCATGGGAGGAAAATGTGGTTCTCTACAGAAAACCCACTTTATATTAGGCAGTAGCCTCGTTATCTACCAAACTCATTATTGCAATTTGTATCAGTGGAAAGGCCAGTTGTTCTTTTTTCATATGTAGGCTACTTTGGCGGTAAATAATACCAGATCATCATCCAAAATTGTAGGCATATTCTTTGACCTAAAGTCTTACCTCGTGCAAAATTTCGTGACTATTGAGTTATATTTGCGACCTCTAGCGTGTTTATTATTACACTACAAACAAATAATAGGATATATAAGGATGTAACTCTGTTATCTTATCATGTACACCAACACAATTGGCATCAATATATTACTTACCCGGAATATATCTTCCAAGAATAAAGATATAAGCTGTATATTAATAATTTTCACAATTTTCACACAGAAGTTGTGGTCCATTTAACCCTCTAAATATTATCTGATCATCATGCAAGCTTCTTCTTCGTCATATACCCTTACCTTATTTAAATTTTCGCGTTGATCGGACTATTATTGCGACCTACAGAGCCGCAACAAAATTGGATAAATATTATGTTTTTGGTCCATTTCACCCGCTAAATATTTCACGATCATCACCAATAAAAATAGGGATCTATTCTGGTCTGAACCCGACCTCCATACAAAATTTCGTGAAGATCGGTCCATAACTTCGGCCTGGAGTTTGATTACAATTTATAATGGACAGACGGACGGACGGACACACATCTCAAAATCGCTTTATCTCGTCGAGATATGAAGATTGGTATACCACATTGGGGGTCTCCGACGAATATTTTGCGGTGTTACATGAATTTTTACCAAAACAAACTTATAATACCCTTTCCACATAGTGGTGTAGGGTATAAAAAAATAATTCGGCTTTGCCAACACAAATGTATTTTGGTTATTAGATGTACGCACTGTGCGCCTTAACTAACTTTAAATGAAAGTTGCTTACACCTGGGAAGTTTTTGAGGATTCTGAAACTACAATGTTCATAGATGAGAATAATCAAAAAACAAAAAAATCGCCGAAGGGATTATCAAATAAATCGCGGTCAAAGTTCACATTCCAGATCCTACCAGAATTAGCGGAGAGTGTCACAGTCACCGGTGTAGTCTACGTTCGGGATGGTGCAACCGTCTGAATTCCTATAGGACAAAGATCGATGACACCGTGCAAAAAATCTGACCAAATTGCGGAACAGGCCCACACGACAAACTGCACCTTTTCAACTGCCGTGCCAAACCTACTCAATTAACTCCAGAAGATCTATGGTTACATCCCATCGAACCAGCCACATTCCCAAAACTGGAGATAGATGGACCCAGAGTGAGATTAGACAGAAGAATGAAATTGCAAACATAAAATAAAAACATTGTTACAACAACAGTAGCTTAAAAAAACAATTAAAAAAGCGTTATTTTAGCATATTCTAATTCGCTTAGGAATAAGTCTTGACTTGGCAACAGAGCTGAGTACGTTCTTCATAAACGAAAGAAAACTATTTGTTCTATTTTACTACAACTACAATACAATTAGAAATTAAGAACGTTCTTACTTATTTTATTTGTTTAATATAATGTTCATTCAACTTTACAGGGTTTTTACAGGGTTTAAAAAAATTTATTTATTTTCATAACAATTTCTGTGATTTGTTATTAGAAAAAAGATATGCGATATTTGCTGACATAATAAACTATCCACCAATTCTAATATAACGACCAACTGCTGTAAGACGCTTGCACCAAGAATGCGTCGTATTTGTTCTGTTAACGAACAAAAACTGAAGTTTTCTTCAATATCTATATCCTCGGTGATATGTTATTCCGCCTTACTTTAATGACTTTATTTTAAATTTCTATTAAACTAAAATAACAAGACGACAAAATAAGAAAAAGATGTTGCACCTTCTGGCTAAGGAGGATTCTCTAATAGAATTTTCTAATGCAATTTACTTTCTTGTTGGCATGACATTTCCTTTATTGCATTCTTTGCTTCTGTTGCAGGTACTCCAAGGTGAACATTAGAAAAATAAGAATTTATTTACATTACGAAGGGAAAATTTAAATGAATAAAATATTTATATATACCACTAAGTGATGAATGTATTTTGAGTGGAAATATTTATTTCTAACATTACTGTACTGATGTAAAAAATCGGTTTTAATGGAGTCCATGGAAGACGAACATATTTTTGGTTTTCTTTGGGTCACTTGGTTTTTTGATATTATAAAATTACGTGGTGTTTTTTCTATTTTCAATTTTAAAGGGGTATAACTTCGTTTTTTACAACGTATTTTTATTGTTCGATTAACAAAGGGGTAAGTTAAAGTCTTTTAAGTGCGAAAAAACGCATTAAAACATAAAAATTATTATTCATTTCTACAAGAAAGGAATTTAATTAAATTAAGTTAAAATTCTATAAAAAATTATTAAAGAAAATTAAGTTACCGTGTTTTATTTATAAATGCACTTGAAACTAGAAAATATTTTTTCATGATGGAATCTTTCAAATAAAACACTTGACGTTTAACATTGTAACATTTTTTAAATCAAATGCAAGCGTTTTATTTAAGAGATTCCATCATGAAAAATTATTTTCTAGTTTCAAGTGCATTTATCAATAACACACTGTAACTTATCGTTTAAATTATATTTTAGTTTTAACTTTTCAGTTATTAAATTTTTTGACCTAAATATCAATTTTTTTGACTAAGAACATCATAACAAAATTATAGCCAATTTAGCTCGGAAATGTAGATAAAAACTTTAAAATACCTGAAATCGTGTGGTACCGTTATATAAGAGCTATACCAAAACCTTGCCCTATGTCAAACATTTTTGGCGAGGAAGTTTCTGTACCATTAGGAACCCAAAATGCCAAATTAAGCCAATTCGACCTAAAAATGAAGATAGAATCCTTAAAATAATTTAAATCGGGTGGTACAGCTATGTGGGGGCTATGCGAAAAAATGGACCCATATTGGTTTTGGTTTAATATTCATGTATTGCCATCCAAATATGAAAAGGGTGCAAAGTCTTAGTTCAATTGGTCAACTGCAACTGTGTGGAAAATGAGTTACTAGATTTGAACTAAATGGATACAAAAGCAAGTTAAATAAAACACTGTAAAAATGGTAAAAACCAATAAAATCTGTTGAAAAATAGAAATAATCATTTGCGACCATAAAAATGATATATGGTAAAAACCAAAAATGTTTTACAATCGATGAATCCGAGTTTCACCCTTTCAGAATTCGCGAACTGATAACATATTTTATATAATATGACTAAAATTCTTTAAAATGAAGTGATTTAGAAGGTTTCCCATAAAGTAGACCGTTAAAATAAATGTACGTGGAAGCTGTGTTGGCATCAATGTAGAAAAAATGGGTAAACATAATTTCAAGCAAAAAAGTTTTTTATGCTCCCTTCCGATTTCTGAGTTAACCTTACAGTTAATAAACATATTCCCAAAAAAAGACTCAAAGAATACTCCATGGGCAACATGATACTAGTTATGATTTTTCGAAACATCCATTGCATCCAACTTAAATTGATACTGACATTTTTTGAATTTGTGTAATAATTCGGACGTGCAACAAGGTGATATTCAAAACTCATAATAGGATTATAGAACTTCTGATTTTACATCGTTTAATGTATGTCTCATGAGTGTGCTCCATACAGCATCCTAGTAATTGGAGTCGAAAGGCCAAAATTTCATGCGTGAATTTTCTTACAAAACATATTTTTTGCGTGTAAAATTTACAAGTGTCATTCAACTTCTTTTGAACCCCGCGTGAATTTGAATGTAATAAGCCCTTCCGCATTCGAATCCATTCACTAAAACTGTGGATACAGATACCGTGAAAATATGCAAATCATTAAAAATATATTTTGACAAATCCGCGTACTAAACCGCGATTTTCTTTAAAAAAATTGTACATATGTGGAATCCTTTAAGCGCGATTATAATATTTGCGAAAACGTGTGTCTTAAATTACAGAGATACACGAGTAATATGAATTTTTTACCCAAAATAGAATGAGGAGGCACATCCGCGGTTCTTGAAGAATTTATTTTAATTAGGTGTATATTGACGCACGACTTACTCTTACCCACTTTAAGGGTTTTTTGCATTTTGTGATGCAACTGACGGCACACATTGGTCGCTGAGTGAAATATTGAAATATGCATAGATATTGAAAGAGATTGATGCGCATCACCTGATTTAATTATTTCGCGAATTACAGGCTTTTTAATGTTCATATTTTTTTGATTGATTGTAAGTTAAATATTACCCTTAATTTCCTATCCTTATAAGTTGTCACAGTAAGCACTTAAGCTTTCGCGATGGTAAACCATATTTCTTGAGAACTGCTAAATATTTTTTTTTTATTTTTTTTCTAATCAAACAAAAGAGTATTTGAAATAATATTTCTACAATAAGTTTTTCTCTTTTGTTGTTCAAAAAATTTAATATTGATGAATCCAAGGTTTGCACTATTATAACACTGTGCAACATTTTTAAGGTGATCTTTTGCAAACAATTCGAATTGAGGATTTTTTGAAAGTACAGACCCAAACGATAAGAAGCCCTAGTTGGGTTTTGCTGTGTCAGATCCAGCTCGGATTTTATGGCCCCATCTAAACATGGTTAAATATTGAGTTTTTAATGAAATTCGGGGCTATATCTCTGAAACCAATGCGAATCTTCTTCTGACCTCTGAAGCAAATTTGTAGATAAGGACAAGAATAAAATATGTGGAGAAATAATGAACTCAAAAAACTACATTTATTGCCTCAAATTTCAAAATATATGCAAAAATTCCACAATTTTTATACATTTCGCACCGTATCTCCAAAACCGTTAATTTTTTCTGAATATTTTCTCTTGGAAAAATATTCAATGAAATGTAATACACAACTCTTCAGAACATGTCATTGTTGTAAAATGTCTCTATGCCGTTGTTTTCAGTACATTTTTCAACGACGATTTAATAAAAATGTCAATAATGTAGTGAAATCCGAAATGCGAGAATAAACTGTTGGTGTGAACTGTGTTTGAATGACGTGTTGTAAAAGATATGCTGCAAAATACCGCTGAAACAACATGAAGTAAGCATTTTAGAGTTTCAAAATGTTCTAAAGAATTGTTGAGAACTTTATTTGGAAGATTTTTGCAAAAGGTTACTTGGCTCAACTCCCAATAGTTTAGCCGATACTGACCAGAATTTCAGCAATTATGTAAAATTTTTTATATTTTATAGATTTTGATGGCCTAGATGGAGCTTATCTTATGTGGTTTTTTCAAAAGATAAGTTCTACTAGTTTAGGGCTACAATATTGCTAAAGACAGCAAGGCCAAATTCCTATTAGTTTCTGAGATAAAGGCCTGATAAATGCAAAAAAGGGTAGATTTAGCCCGGTTTAGATGAGGCCATAAAATCCGAACTGGATCTGACAGGACAAAACCCTACTTGGGTTTTTGTAGTCTTAACATGTACTTTCAAAAAATGCATACTAAAAGTTGTTTGCATTTTCAGTGTTGCATAGTGTAATTGAATAAAAATGTATTTAAATCAATTTAACAATTATAGCACGGTTACACTACAGCTTTTTGCCGGGTTAACCCACTTCATGAGGATTTATTTGCTGAATCTGCTGAAATCTGACCAGATTTGCCATACAAAAATTAAATCCTCTCATGGCAGGGTTTATTTTAAATCCGGCACAAATCCACCAAAAATACAGTGTTGTATTCGGTATTTGTGCAAAAAATCTAGCTTAAAAAAACACCCTTTATATATACCCAATGACGAAAAGTCAAAAAATGTAATGTTAATGAATTCAAGGTTTGCACTATTATAATAAGCAATATACCATGAAATATGACCATAGTTGGACCAAGCGAAGTGTTGAAAGCTATAAAATGTGGCTTAAAAAGTTAATTTGCGCGGATGTTATGACCGCGTAAATGAATAACAAGTAAAAAAGTTAAGTTCGGCCGGGCCGAACTTTTTATACCTTCCACCACAAAATATTCTGATACTAAATATGGAATATTATTTTCTTTCTTGTCCACAATTTTGTTGGAAATATTTTGTGACCATGGATACCTAAAATGCATCTAAAAATGTCTTCAATCGGGCGGCACCTTTATATGGGCCTACATCAAAATACAGAAAATTGAGAGGTACCGTTATATAAGGGCTATTCCAAAACATGGACCTAAGTTGACGATTTTGGTGGAGATCTTTTGTGACCACTGGGAACTTCAAATGTTAAATTGCAAGAAGTTCTGTCAAATAATGTAGCTAAAATCCCCTATATTAAAACATGGAACTATGTCGACGGAGATATTTTGTGGTCACTAGGAACCCTAAATGTAAAATTGCAGGTAGTGCGGTCAAATAATGTAGTTAAAATCCCAATAATAACGAAAATCGGAAGGTACTGTTATATGGGGTATATACTAAAACATGGACCTATGTTGACGGTTTTTGGTGGAGATGTTTTGTGACCATAGTCGATAATACATCCCATTTTTTCATATTTTTGTAATCACGCTACAGGTCGCAATTTTGATCGGATCGTCACGAAATTTGGTAATGGTCGGATATTATTCAGGGGTCGGAATGGACAAAAAACTTATTTGGAGAAAAAGCCAAAGTTTTATTTCAAACCGAAAATCTCCGCTTCAATATGGGGTATATCAAAAGCAAACCTGCTAATGGAAGTAGAAAATATCACCTTTCCAACTATGTAAATTGTATGCCTTTTGCGCAAATTAACTATGTTTTATAGGTTTTTTAATTCTAAGATACAGCCCATACCTACATCTTAGCGTCCAACTTATATTTCCAAAAATACAATTAAAAGGCAGGGTCTTGCTGTACATGAAAATCACATGATTTTGATAATTACGCGGTTTACACATATTATAAAAATGCATATATATTAAAACGGTTTATTTGAACTATAGTTTTCCTCAATGTGAAACCTTCTATGTAAATGTAGATAAATTAAAATCCGCCGATTTTCTTGGGAGTTTCAACAAAAATAATAGAAGTACTCCTTCAGATTTTTACCAATACTTTCAACTCTAGAATGCATGTGAAAACTATTTAAAAAATTGTATTTTGTTATCCAAATATTTGCTTATGTTGGCTCTAACATCCTAACTATTATCCAGCATTATAATTTTGGTCTCATTTGATTCCCCGTTAAGTTTAGATTTAAAACTATATTTTATATGGTTAGTATATTGGTTAATGGTCCTATGTTTTGAAAAAAGGTCGGATTAATTTTTTTGTAAATTCCGAAAATACTGAGTAAAATTTTACATATAATATGCAATCTACTCACTGACACCCCTTCGTGATAACTTTTTAGTGAGAATTGTGCTCATTAAAATAATTAGCGTTTTTATAGTAATTTTTTCTTAAAAGCAGAAGTAAAACCTCAATAATTTTTTCCGCAACAACCACAAATTTGCTCGCGAGCGGATTTGTACTGGGAATTTTTTTTTTAGCCTTTGTACCAAAAACCGTTGATGTAGCGCCAAAGGGAAAATTCAATTCAATATTCCCCATATTTAAGTATGGGTTTACGGCCATTATTTCGATGCGTTACAAACTTTTTGGCTAAAACCAACTTACGATGTCAGTTCGGAAACTTCTTAGCCTAGCACAAAAAAAGCGCGGTATAAACCGAAAAAAGTTAAGTGTTTTGGAAACTTCCATCTCTGTTATGAACACATGTTAAATTTTGTTTCGATCTGGCAACTCCTTCATATAGAAACAGGTGTTCAAAAAAAACGCATCCGCAATTTTTTTTACAATGGAAAAATTAGAAATGCGTGCTGTCATTAAATATTTACATAAAAAGGTTTATCGGGACAAGAAATTGATAATGATATGGTGAATGTGTTAGGTGAAAGTGTTCCTTCATATGCAACAGTAAAAAATTGGGTTGCTGAATTTAATCGTGGTCGTACAAGCATTGAAGATGAACCTCGTAGTGGACGTCCATTTGTAGCCAAAGTGCATGATATGATATTAAATGATCGACGAATAAAATAAAAAAGGTCAGATATTGTTTAGAGGATCCCAGTGCGTGTAGTTATGAAAAAATATATACATTTCTTATTTAATAAGTGGGTAAAAAAGCAGGTCGAAGTGACCCTATTTGGAATTTTATTTTTTTTTTATATTTAAGTTGTTTATAAATCTATGATAATATGCAAAATAAACAACGGTTATTTAATATTTTCTTTTTGTAATTGTAATGTTCAGTGTCGCCAATCAATTGTGCGTTCTTTAATAATTGATGTCCGTACTTGTTAATTTTTTTCAAGATCAATTTTCACAATAAATTATGAAAATAGTTGTGAGTAAGATCGAGTTGGGCCGTGTAATTTATCATTTAATAAAAAGGAAGGATTTTTTACCAATTTCCATCGAAACATCCTGCACATATTTGCACTTTTCGTTCTTATTTGATATTTTGTCTTGCAGGTATATACAGATTTTCTTTCATTCAGAATGTCAGAATATAGTATAGGGTCACTTTCTGGCGTTTGGGCGTAATTTAGAGTTTTGATATATTTTAAGACCTATGGTAAAATGTTATGGCGAACAAATTTCTAGAATATTTTGGTCTGATCCGACCACATTTTATAGGAGATTTTAAAGATTTGTGGAAAATGGGACCAAAAGGACCCCTTTTATGACTCGCACGAGGGTTAATTTTTTTAACAAATATTCCTTGCATTCTTGTCAGTAAAGTTGCCAAAGAAATTATACACCTAAAGTGCAAGGATTCCAAGTGATCTTAACTCAAATATTTCCAAAACTGTAGAAATTGTGGAACCTTGCACCCCTATTTTAGTTTCTTGGTTTTTTGGAAAAATTGATACCGATATTTCCTTGGTATGTAATACAAATAGAGATTTCATTTCTTTGGTGACTTATAGTGAAATTTAGCTGAGAACATTTTTGTCTTTGACGCCATTCTTCTAAAATGATGTTTTGTATGACAATTTTGCCAAAACTTTGATGAAGTACGACATTAACCCTAAAATGTTTTTCTAATTTGCATATTTCTGGAGTTAAGGTAAGATATAGAGTTTTGGTGTATTCTAGGAACTATAGTTAAAATTGATGGCGAAGAAATTTTTAGAATATTTTGATCCGATAAGATCACATTTTATAGGAGGAGGGACCAAAAAGACCCCTTAAATGGCCGCCTGAGGGTTAAATAATATCAGAAATGAAATGATTTCTAAATTCACATTTTACATGTTAAATGCAAAATTCGAAATCTTAAAGACAAACGTATTAAATTTAGCAACAGACGAAGAAATTATTTAGTTATTTACATATGAATGAAACACTATTTGTACAATTTATTGTTTTACACCCTGTTACAATTTATATAATCATAAATTATGGCTAATAAACCAAGTAACCTAACTAACATTGTTGAATATGCACATTATTTGCATGTTGCATTTTCTATTTCGTTTTAATATTCAACAATATTAGGTATTGAATGTAAAGCCCTGTTTCATACTTTCCTTTTGTTAAGGTTTTCAGCATTTAAATGTTCTCACTTCACACTTATTTACTCTGTCACCTTATGGGGGAATTATTATTTGCACTTCGGTTCTATTTTATATTCATGGGAATAAAGAAAACTGTTTCTGATTGTGGTCAACATATCCTACATCTGAATACTATCAACGAACCAAACTATACAAACCAACTGTTGGGTGTGGAAAATATTAGTGTAATGAACGTCCAGCTGGCATGGCAAGACTTCCTCTACCTGTGAATGGAAATTGTGGACGTGAGATTTCATTTGTATTCCATCTGTGGCAGAAACCAAAAATCCCAGGATGCTTTCTAAAATTGTTATACATGTTTTTCCACATGCATAACTAGTAGGAGGTGACATACATACAAACTTACATAAAAAGATATGTGGGTTGGTGCGGATAAATACATACATATGTTTGCATTGTGTGATAAAATTCCATTAAAGCAATTGAAACACCTTTGGTTAATATTCTTGGAACAAAAACGTTGTGTTTTTTATTTTTGGGTTTCAGATTTCTATCTGACTTATGTATGTTTGTATATATACGTACTTATACATACGTATGAACTTATCAGGAGAAAGTATGTGTTATTTAAAACTATACAATCTGTTCAAATACCAATCTGTGTAGACTGTAGTGAATACCAAATATAGCGATTGTATTAAGTGGTCATAGTTTCAATGAATGAAAAGTTCTGCAAATTATGTAAATGGAAATTAGACCACTGTATGTATGAAAATTGTTTAATGAACATAATATGCTTGCTTTCAATTATGTATGACAACGAATAAAAGATACATTGTTGAACAGCCCACACATCATTCTAGATTCTGGTGTAGGGACAAGGTAAGGTAAAATAGGGAAGTAATCTATTTCAGATTAACAACAATTTTTATAATAAATTAATGTACCCCAACAAGTAAGAATTTTTTAAAAAGTAAAAGTCGATAAGTTCGTTCGGGCTGATACCCTCCACCATAAAATATTCTGAACTAAAATGAAAAAGTAGTGTCCACAATTTTAAGTGGAGAAGTTTTTAGACCATGGATACCTCAAATGCATAAATTAGATCAGAAAATGTATCTAAAAATGTCAATTGGGACCACATGAAGTGTGAACATATCGCTCATTTACTCAAAGAGTGGCGTAACTCAAAAAATTAAACTTCTACTCTATCTTGTGTCAAATTTTCATGCTGATATCTTTAAAACTGGATGAGTTACAGCTCATTTACTACGAGTTTCGCATAATTGAACAAAAAAGTTTTTTGAGACAACGAAGCACTAAAACACTTCGAATCATGCTTGATCTTGCACAGAAATTTAGCACTGGTATCTGGCTAGCTGTTTGCAAAATAAGGTTGTATTAGGGTTGTATTAGGTTTTGTGTAATAATCTTTTTAAGTTGAGAAGTAAAATTTCAATCGCCAACTTGAAGCGAGTTTTTCTCGAAACTGGATTTTTTGAAATGTGTCACTCATTGAGTTAATGAGCGATATGTTTCAGTAAAAAATTAAGCTAAAATTATCAAAATACCTTAAATCGGTACCGCTAAATTGGGGCAATATCAGGAACCACAAGTTGCATATTACAAGTATTTCTGATAAAAATTTTACCTAAAATCCTCAACATACCGAAAATAGGGAGCTAGCGCTATATGGTGGCTATTCCAAAATATGTTCACGTTGATAATTTTTGGTGGAGAAACTGTGTGACCACTCAACCTCAAATGCCAATTTAAGAGGTTCGGTTAAAAATTGTACCTAAAATCTCCAGCATACCGAAAATCGGAAGGTACCTTTATATTGGGGCTATACTAAAACATGGACCTAGGTATACAATTTTGATGGAGATAATTTGTGACCACTGGGAACCGCAAATGCCAAATTAAAGCTTCTTCGGTTAAAAATTGTAGCTAGCAGCCTAAAAACACAAAAATCCGGAGGTACCGTTATATGGGGGCTATACCAAAGCATGGACCTAGGTTGACAAATTTCGGTGAAGAAACTTCCTGACAACTGGGAATCTCAAGTGCCAATTTTTTTGAGATGTGTCACTCTTTGAGTTGATGAGCGATATGCTTCCGTAAAAAATGAAGCTAAAATTATCAAAATACCTTAAATCGGTACCGCTAAATTGGGTCAATATCAGGAACCACAAGTTGCATATTACAAGTATTTCTGATAAAAATTGTACCTAAAATCCTCAACATACCGAAAATAGGGAGCTAGAGCTATATGGGGGCTATTCCAAAATATGTTCACGTTGATAATTTTTGGTGGAGAAACTCTGTGACCACTCAACCTCAAATGCCAATTTAAGAGGTTCGGTTAAAAATTGTACCTAAAATCTCCAGCATACCGAAAATCGGAAGGTACCTTTATATTGGGGCTATACTAAAACATGGACTTAGGTATACAATTTTGATGGAGATACTTTGTGACCACTGGGAACCTCAAATGCCAAATTAAAGCTTCTTCGGTTAAAAATTGTAGCTAGCAGCCTAAAAACACCGAAAATCCGGAGGTACCGTTATATGGGGACTATACCAAAACATGGACCTAGGTTGACAAATTTCGGTGAAGAAACTTTCTGACAACTGGAAACCTCAAGTGCCAAATTACAGCTTCGTCGGTTAAAAATTGTAGCTAGAATCCTCAAAATACCGAAAATCGGGAGGTACCGCTATATGTCAAGTTATGGGTAGTTCAGTCAGCATGGTAAATATGCTGCCTGTTATGAATCAGCTTTATCTGCGCTCATGCTCCCACTGAAGAAAAGGATGAACAGACCAAAGATATATTTTACGAGCGCTTAGAAGAAACATATGACCGTTGCCCTGCCCATGACATTAAAATCATTCTAGGCGATTTTAATGCCAAAATTGGAAAGGAGAATATCTTTGGCCCAACAGTCGGGAAATTCAGTCTCCACAGTGAAACATCTGACAATGGTATGAGACTGATAGACTTTGCAGCTGCAAAAAACATGGTAGTTAGCAGTACCAGATTTAATCATCTCGATATTCATAAGGGCACCTGGCTGTCTCCAGATCAGAAAACAAGAAACCAAATTGATCATGTTGTGATAGATGGAAGACATTCATCGAGCGTGTTGGATGTACGATCGTTCCGAGGCGCAAACATTGATTCGGACCACTACCTTGTTGCAGCAAAGGTACGCACCCGCTTAAACGTAGCAAACAAAGTACGAACAGACACAACACGAAAGTTAGACATCGGTAAGCTGCAATCACAACAGATAGCCACAGCATATTCCACTCAACTAGCCCAATTGCTTAATCAAAGCCCTCCTCATCCCGATAACATATCAGTGCAATGGCAAAGCATTGCCCACTCCATGCAAACAGCCGCAAAATCCATACTTGGATACCAGAGACCTCCACCAAGGAATCCATGGTATGATGAGGAGTGTCGTGCTGCCACCGAAGAGAAAAATGCGGCATATAAGGCTACTTTACAATCCGTAGCAACGCGTAGCGCACGAGAGAGATACAGGGAGAAAAGGAGAGAGGAGAAACGTCTTTTCCGCAGGAAAAAGAGAGAGATGGAAAAGCGGGAGTGTGAAAAAATCGAGATGTACAGGAGCCAGAATGAAGTCCGAAAATTCTACCAAAGAGTCAAGCATCAAACTGATGGCTTTGGTACAGGCACATCCTCCTGTAGAGACCAGCAAGGTAATTTGGTAACTGATACAGATAGTGTACTCAGGATATGGAAAGAACATTTTTCAAATCTGTAGGTATCCAATAGCAGCGAAGACGACGAAGATACCACAGTCCCAATCCCAGAAGATGGTATTGAATGTATACCGCCCAGCCAAGATGAGGTAAAGACAGCAATAAATCGGCTGAAGAATAATAAGGCAGCAGGAGCCGATGGCTTACCAGCCGAGCTGTTCAAAACCGGAGGCGACACGCTGATAAGGTGTATTCATCAGCTAGTTAGCACCATCTGGCAGGAAGAACGAGTACCCGACGATTGGAACCTGAGTATCCTGTGCCCCGTCCACAAGAAGGGAGATAAGACTGTATGCTCTAACTATAGGGGCATAAGTCTACTCCCTATTGCCTACAAAATCGTGTCAGGGATATTGTGCGAACGACTAAAGCCAATGGTCAACGAGATTATTGGACCATACCAATGCGGCTTTAGACCTGGCAAGTCCACCATTGACCAGATATTTACCCTGCGGCAAACCCTGGAGAAGACCCAAGAGATGCTGATCGACACCTACCACCTTTTTGTCGATTATAAAGCAGCCTTCGACAGTCCGCTGCGCTCAAAGGTATTCCAAGCCATGTCTGAATTTGGTATTCCCGCAAAGCTCATCCGGCTTTGTAAAATTACTTTAACTGACACGAGGTCCTCAGTTAAAATAGGAAAGAACCTCTCCGAAGAGTTTGGTACCAAAAGAGGTTTCAGACAAGGAGACAGCCTTTCGTGTGACCTCTTCAACATCCTGCTAGAAAAGGTTATACGAGAGGCAAACGTCAAAAGAAGTGGCACAATCTACACCAACAGTCACATGTTACTTGCTTATGCTGATGATATAGGCATCATGGGTCGATCAGTAAAAGAAGTAACTGATACCTTTATAAAGGTCGAAGGAGAATCTGCTAAAGTGGGTCTGGCGGTAAACGGTGAGAAGACCAAGTTGATGGTGTCGACGCGCAATGCGTCCATTGAGCTCGGACCGACTGTGGAAGTTGGTTCCTATAATATTGAGGTAGTAAAAGACTTCGTCTACCTCGGCACCTCCGTCAACAGAACAAACGACATCAGTTGTGAAATAAAAAGAAGAATTGTATTGGCCAACAGATGCTACTTTGGATTAAGTAAGCAGTTTAAAAACAAAGCCACATCTCGTCAAATAAAAATAACGCTCTACAAAACACTGATACTACCCGTGCTGATGTATGGCTCCGAAGCCTGGGTACTTGCGCAAGCAGACATGGCAGTGCTTGGTGTGTTTGAGAGAAAAATTCTTCGAAAGATCTACGGACCAATCTGCGTTGACGGTGAATATCGACGTCGCATGAACCACGAGCTGTATCTGCTATACAACGACATCAATATTGTTAAACGTATCGAGATGCAGCGATTGCGTTGGCTAGGCCATATCATAAGAATGAGCGATGATGAACCCGCTAAAAAGGCGTATGAATACATGCCACATGGCGGTGCACGCAGAATTGGCAGGCCAAGGAATAGATGGCGCAAACAAGTGGATGATGAGATGACAAGGCGCGGTATTCCAGTGTGCAAAGCAACAAATAGAGAGGAATGGAGATCTCTTCTTAGTTCGGCCTATAGAACAAATGTTCTGTAATGGGCCAGCTAAGTAAGTAAGTAAGTTATGAATGACAGCTTTGCTCAAATATCGATCACCTAATTAGCAACGTGACCGTCCATGTTTGTCGGTCATACGCGTACATTATGGTTGTTGGACTGTCCCCTTAAAGAAGACAGATAGTTGGACTCCTACATTTTTCACAATGAGATAGACGATTTTCATCCATTTACAATCCTAAACGAAAATTGTCAACTAATATAAATTGAATGTGAGGCAAAAAAAGTTCAAACTACCTGTATTCCCTTCCAGATATGTACCTAGATATAGCCAATCTGGCTGGAAATTGCTAATTACATTAAAAAAGCTCATAAAATCGAGTTTGTTTTTCTTAAGTTCTTTCATGATATTTTAGTTAAAAAAAAGTTATCCTGTTTTATTTCATGCAATTTTGGGCCAAAAAAAATCGTCAAAATGACGATAAATCGTCAAATTCGGCAACACTGGTTGTGACTAGAGGTGGGCGCGTGTCGTGCCGTGAGTAGTGCGTGTTCGTGCCTTCTCGAAAAACGCCGTGTTTGTGCGTGTCGTGCCGGAATAAATTTTTGGCCGTGCGTGATCGTGTTTTTTTGTTCGACACGGTTTTGCACGACACGACAAAACACGATCTGCACTATGTGACACGATCGTGCTAAATTTTTGGGCTCCCTATAGAAGTCGTGCAAGAGACCATATAAAACACGAAAATCGAACAAGAATATAAAACCGACCAAAAATGCCTAAAATTATTTGCTTCGTTTTTGTAGTCTGGTACTTTTTGCCGTTTTGTTATGGAGAGGCCAGATTATGAGTAAGAAAAGTTGATGGTTGTTTGCAATTTGTTTTGTTCATGAGAGAAGCAAACACAAAAACTGCACAGAGAGTTAACGCAATATACTCTCTTTGCAAATCAGATGTTTATCTGACTGTATTATCTGTTATGGCTGATGTTATTGAAAAACATCCTCTTCCCGATTTGGGAAAACAGATTGACTGCCCAAAAACCTTGTAAGATATCTTAAACACCCGGAGCTAAACAACAAATTGTGTAAAATGTTAAAACAAGATATAAGAACACGTTGGGTTTCAAGATATATTATGCCTGAGAGCATATACCAAGTCCAGAATGAGATTAAGAGTATTTTTCTAACATTTGCTAGAATGAGTTGGATCGTATATCTGACTTAAAGTTTTCATTGCTAGAACTTCTACCGCCTGTTCATGTATGTCGCACGGAAACCTGTACGAAAGGAAAGCAGTCACTCGCTTCCGTCTAAAAATGCGTTCATGTATTTCGCAAACTATCGTGTGAGTGCCGTTACGTATCCTATGCGAAATACTGCTAATTTGAATGTACATTTGTACAAATATGTTCCATCATTTGAGAGCCAAATGAGAAATGAAAACAAAATCCACATATACATACAAATATTGGAATATGTGTGATTTGTTTTGTTTGAAAAATAAAATGTGACGGTATTTTGAATTATTTTATTTAATTGATTTCTTCAAAATAACGAATGAAAGCGCCATTGAAACGTATCTGTAAAATTTTTATTTTGTTTCAAGAATGTGTTGCATAAATTTGTTTTAAGATTTTCGGTGTTACTCGCGAGTTTACGTTCTACTCGGCAGCTACAAAGCAAGTGAGTGCTTTTGACATTCTCTTCCTATAAGAGACAGTCCTTTCGAAATACATAAACCCAAATTTAATGGAAAAGTGTACGTTTACGTGTTATTTCGTAGGGCTTGTCGGTCGCATAGATTTTCGTTTCGAAGGTGTTTACATGAACAGAAAATGATTTATTCCACTTCCGAAGCGCAAGAAACCTTTCGGTCGACATACATGAACAGGCTGCTATTGTGTTTTCATAAAGAGTGTTCCGAAATATTAAACTCGGAGAAGTACCCTACTATCCCCATTTTGCCCTTTGTTTTAAAAAACTTTTTCAGAGTTTTTGGATCAAAATGGCAAAAATACGAAAAATGAAAAAGTCTCCAATTGATACAGAAATTGATACATATTATCGAATGCCGCATCTAGCCAGACTGATGTTTTAACCTTTTGGAAACAGTATAATCTAAAATATTTTAAACAATTATACTATGTTTACATTTACGAAATTCATACGATTTCAACTGTCAATTCCTTTGTGTATACCTCAAATTAAAACTCATCTGAAATCGATTTGATTTCATTTGACGTTTGAGCAACGGAATTGACAGTTGAAATCGAGTGGATTTCGTAAATGTAAACTTAGTGTTAGCCAGGAAATGCTATACCCGTCAGCTCAGCAACGAGCGAGAGATTTTTTCCACATCTGGAAATATATTCAACGAAAGACGTATTAGACTTTTGAGTTCTTGGACAAAATAATGTTTTTCAATAAGAATAGAAAAATTAAAAGTACATATGAATATTTTTTTAAAACAAATAAATGTACACCTACACTCCACGTCAGTAGAATAGAACTCTTAAATTGTTGTTCATATTAGTTTATTTATCCGATAGTACTATGAAAAATAGGCACTTATTTTTGGTCATCAGGATAGAACAGTCATTTTATTTTTGTGCATTTTTGAGATTGATATTCCAAGATGTTTCAATTATCTGTCATTTGAAACTCTTTTACGATGTTATTTCGGTGTTCGCGGAATTATTTATAGGTTTTCTTTGGTGAAATATGATTAGAAAGCGTTGCCTTATCGACTGAAAGTAAAATTCGGCGTTAATATATCAAAAATTCGCGAAAATAAAATGACTGTTCTGTCCTGCTGACCAAAAATAAATGCCTATTTTTCATAGTACTATCGGAAAATGGATCAGAAAATCATTTCGAGAAGAGCTGGAAACATATTTTTTTCTGTGTACGGAACATCATAGACTTTAAATACCTACTAGATGAAAAACGTAGATTCATTCGTTTTGGGATAAATAAGCTAACATTAACAAACATTTAGGTGTTCTATTCAACTGACGTGAAATGTATGTCGATTTCTCCTTTTTTGTAATTTCGTGCGTGAGTGTGCGTGTTCGTGCCTTCTCGAAAAACACCGTGTTTGTGCGTGAATGTGCATAAAAATTTTGGTCCGTGTTCGTGTATGTTCGTGCCTAATTTTTTAGGCACGCGCCCAACTCTAGTTGTGACCACCAAGAACCTCAAATTTTAAATTCCAGGTAGTTCGATAAAACATGTAGCTAAAATCCTAAAATTCCGAAAATTCGGGGTACGCTTATATGGCGGCTATACCAAAAATTGGCCAATATAGTCCATCTTCAAACTTGACTTGCGTATGAAAAAACACTCGGGTGTAAAATAATAGCGTTCTTAATTATCGTGGACGCTAGAGTGATTACAACAGACGGACATTGCTATATCGGCACAGAATTTTATCCTGATCAAGAACATATATACTTAAAGGGTCGCAAATGATTATCTCAATGCGTTACAAACGGAAAATAAACTTATTTTACCCTCCATACTATGGTGGAGGTTATAAAAATGAAACTTAAAAAAAGCAGTATCGTTTCATACGTTGAGTGGCTCGGGTCATAACTTTTGTTCTTTTAGTTAAACATAGAAAATGATTTCTGATTTCTTATGCAGTTTGTTCAATTGGAATGTCATGTTTGGAGCCGATCGCTTGTGAAACTCTCTCCGTTTAGCAACTCGGATGACAGGCAATGATCCTGATTCATATGAAGCCAATAATTTCCCTGTGTCACATCATGTATAGCCTCTGCTCGCCCAAGTATCCATGTCACATATCCTTACAACAAGACAAGTGGTATTAGTGTTTGTTGAGTGTGTGTTTTGTTTGGCAGGAGTTGGATTTGTTTTAATTATCTACACCACTATGTAGGGAAGGTATTAGAAGTTGGTTTTGACCCAAACGTTTAAGCGCACACATTGAAATATATATCATTTATAGCAAAACCAAATTTATTACAAAATTTGAAATAAAACAACGTTTTATTAGTATTATTGAATAACATAATTAATATACTCGTATGTATTTGTTAGCAGTGTAATTCTAACACATGCTCACTAAAAAAATAAAAAATTAGCCAAGTTCCACTAAACATTTTCCTAAAATTAACAAAAAGGAAAAAAACTCATTTTTTGTACTGTCATATAATTTTTTGGAAAATTCAAAACTTTTTTCAATCTTACACGGTATTTCTAGAAAAGTTTGTCATAATATTTAGTATGCCCACCCTGGGCCTCAATTGCAGCCCTAAACAAACATCTGGGAATAGAATAAATTAGTTTCGGAATGTCATGGCAATTTTTCCATTCTTCTTTAATGTATTTTATTAAGTCGGTCCTGTTAGTGGGCAACCTTTTTCCGACTTTTTTGCTAGGTAGACACATAACTTTTTGATGGGGTTAAAATCTGAACTTTCGTCTGGGGTGTCGATAAGATTGGCGCAGTTTTTTAACAACCAAGTCCTAAATAAAAATAGATTTATGTATAGGGTCGTTGTCTCGTTAGTATTTATATTGCAATTTGTTTGATTCAGGGTCAACAAACCTACATTTCTTGACGCTGTTGGTTAAATAATTTTTAAAAACATCCAAATAAACCCTCTTTGTCATTGTTTCCTCCAAAATCCGGATGTAATCAACCCCTCTGCTTGATATACAACTCCATACCGTAACTGACAGTTTTCCGAACTTTACGGTATGAATAAAATTTTTGTTTTCAGGGCTTTGAGATGTTTTCGCAATATTTTGGGGCCCATCGTTCCAGTATAACATTATTTTCGTCTTATAGAACATATAACGCTCTTCCAGTACACCAGAGGACGTAAATGTTCTCTGTAGCAAATCTGAACCGCTTCTCTATATTTTTCTGGGAGAGCAATGGCTTTCTCCTAGCCACTCGTGATGAATACTTTCTGTTATGTTTATTCTTTTCAACCAATTCGGAATGGTGGAGAGTTAGTCATTAGAAGTAATGTCACAGCTTTCTTTGATTTTTTCTTAAAAAATTTAAGTCTTTTCAAAAAGTAACTAAAGTAAAATGATGGCCTGTATAATTTTTCCTAGGAGTTTCCACTCTTGAGATCGCTATCTTAGGGTCACATTATACATATGCAGAAATAAGAAACATAAGAACGTTAAGTTTTCCATCGGCTTTTCAAACGGCCGGAGGAGCAGGTTCCTGCATTCGGTCTATCTGCGTTCTTCCCGCTTTAAAGGAATATATTCACGTGATCAGCGTAAAAATGCATAAAAAACAGCGAAGAGAGTTACAAAAGCGAGCCTTATATGTCATACATAATGTGCTTTTTCGAATCAAAAAGTTACAGAGTTTAAAATAAACTTGTAAATTATATAAAAGTTCACGAGGAACTTAGGGCGTCTACAAATAATACATCGTTCTATTCAGAACATCTGGGACTAGATTGTAAAGAAGATTTCAATTCACCAAACTTATTGTTTACAACTTCAAAAAATAAATAAATCTTAAAACAATTTTCAAAAGTACGCAGATATTATAGTCGAAACTTTATTGAAATTAATTTCAAATTCCTATGAAAATTATTTAATATTCACTTAGCTTAATTAGCAGGCGAACAAATTTATTCCATGTTTGTTGGTTTAACTAATAAAACGATAATAGCGTCAGAGCGTTAAGGATTTTGACAGAATGCTGGTACAGCCATTGATGGCTTGGAATACAAATTGTTTATTTTGATTTGATAATAATAATTTTATCCTTCAATACGCATCATGTCAACATTTTAATGTGTTGGTTTATAAACAAATAATAACAAAAGAACATTAATGGTCAATTAATTAGTCTATGCTATATATGTATGTATGTATACCAGTATGCATTAAAATTGCCAATTTCATTGCATATACGTCAAATAAATCCTGATATAGGTCGTTAGCCCTACAAAAAATCAAATAGAAGCATGATATAACCCTGCAGTTTAGATTAGAACGCACAGTTGCCGTTGATTGTTGACAGCCACTTCACTCCGCGAACAGCGGTCCATTGTGCCCATGGTGAAAAGATATAAAAAAGGGGTAGGAGGGTGAACGGAAGGAAGAAGAAAAAGGGATTAATTGAACATACTGAGTATAGGATGACCCGCCGCACTGCCACTTATGCCTTCTGCAGTAAGTCAACAGGATCTATGGAAGAAAAATATGCACATCAAACAGTCTGTGTCATTTGATAGCCAGTCTAGGTACACGATTGTTTCAGTCTCTTCTACATCCCCACATAGCCAACAATGCTCAATTTTGTTGTCCTCCCCTTAATTGTTATATTACTGATGGTGCAATGACCAGTAATGACGCATTTAGCGCTTCTAATCTCTGATTTACCTAGTGAGAGAAGCGAAGCAATTCTGAGTCCTGAGATTGCCGGCCAGATTGACTTCGATACCTTACAGCCAGGTACGTCCTGCCACTCTCTTACTGGTTTCTGTGCATAGAGCTTACTGAGGAAGAATCGAAACGGTTACTTAACACAGTCCTCCGCCCGAAGGTTCGAGGACTGCGAGCCTCATCTTGACAGTTCATCAACTATTTCATTTCTCTCAACATTGCAGTGTCCTGGAACCAGAAAAACTTAACGGCTATACTACAAGTTCCTAAAATTGACTTTCAACTTTGATCTGTTTTATATTTAATAGTGAAGAATCCTAACACCTTTAGAGCAGACTGGCTATCCACAATTACAGTGACTATCCTATCTTCAGTTGTTGTTGTAGTTGTACTAATTGTAAAAACTTCTGGCTGAATTGTCGTTAAGTTTGTACGAGCGCCAGATTGTGAGTTCTTCACAATACACACTACCTCCTCTGCCTTCTTTCATCTTCGACTTATCGATGAAGATGGATAGCCTATCAACAAGTGGTCTGCCCAGCGCCCACTCACTCCTATTAGAGATTATTACCTCAACTGTGTCAGTCCAGAATCTGGCTACCTATCGGCAGTTGAACGCTTACATTTCCAAGCCGTGAACAATGCCACATATTAAGCTCCTTCAGCCTCAAGGCCTATCGGGATGTTTGATACTGAACTAGAATATCCAGGGCTTCAGTGCCGCTTCAAATGTGATTTTTCTGCTCCAGTAAGGAGAACTGATGTGGCTCGTTGCACAGTAGCAAACGTCAACAGTAGGGAGGTCTTAAAAATCGATCTCGGATTTTTTAGTCGGCACCCCTAAAATATTTAGTTTTGTAAGATTTTAAGATTGCCAGAGTTTGAGCACAATTGGCCACTGGGGCGTCAAAGTTTCCATAGTAATTTGTATGGGCCAACGATGAATTTTCACGAAATTGTTTTAAAGGTCACAATTATTGTCCAATCGATGAGATATTTTTACAAGTACATTTCTTTGGCTAAAAAAATAGTCATACAAACAAATCGTGATTACGTCATCTGCATAGGCAACTCCCCTAGTTCCTTGTCCATCATATTCCATTCACCACCAAAAGCCATAGTAAAGAGATAAAACTCCCCCCTGTGGAGTGCCTCTAGTGACTGACTTTCTTACAGAATTCTCATCAAAGTTTGGATTCATTAGTCTGTTTTCCAACATTCTATCAATCCAATTAGTTAAGATAGAGGAAACAATTAGTATCTCAGGCTTATCGGTCTATAGTCCTTCGTAACAAGTGACTCAGGTTCCAGCCTTGGGGATGTATGTAAAGTATTGACCGCCCCTAAGATCCTTGGACTTATTAACCCATCCACATATACCCTCTCGTCAGGGAAGATGTTTCTATTAATATCCACACTAGGCAGATAGGAATTGACGTATTAGCACTCCAGAAAGTGAGCGTTTGCCAGTTGGTCTAGAGCAGAGTTCGCCCACGTGCCATAGCCTCGCTTGATGCTCCCAATAGGTTTGCGATCCTTTGAGATCCCCCTGTGAAATTTTGCAGCTGTATTAACTCCCTCTATTGCTTCACAGAAGTTTATCCAGGAATTTTTCTAGCAAACGTTACTCTTATACTTATTGAAACTATCCCTATATAGTACCCACTCTGAATTAAGTTTAGTCCTGCTAACATTTCCTGAGGTTCCTGTGAGACGATTGCCAATAACTTCTACATGAGACTCGAAAGTGTATCGCCCTGTGATCCAAAAAAGAACATTCCTGTAATGTTGACCAAGGGTAACACCAAGGCTCTTCTCGAGCCTACTTCCAGCCTCACCACTGACGTATCACCATATTGATGGTGTTCTTACCTTCTCCTCATATCGTTTAGTCCGCGATTCCATATCTTGATAGTTTATGACCTTGACGCCGTTGTAAACTGCTGCCCTGTCAAGGACGGTCTTTCCGTCGTCCACATAATCAGAAATTATGACCTTGCTTAGATGACTTTCTACTAGCAACCAATAATCTTCGCAGATCCTTCCTTCAGGATCAGACTACCAGAAGGTAATCTGATTGCTACCAGAAGGTAATCTGGGGCGATCCCACTGGTATGGACAGGTCCTTAATAGGTTCCCGCCAAGACGTTGCCTTCTGGGCCGATAAAGTCAGGGTTCCCGACCTTGCCGCAGACACCACTGGTGTCCGCATGGGCCTTGAACAGCCTCAAACCAACGAATTTCCGTTTGTAACTGGTGTCGGTTCAGTCATCGCAGCTGGTGGACTGCAGGCTATCACCGCACCAGAGGTCGGAATCCAATAAATCGAGAAAAAACGGATATCCGTGGAAACGTCTAACGAATCGAAGTTTCAATCCGATCACACGGAATTCTCGCTCGGGTTCCAGCCAATAAACTTAGTGCAGTATAGCACTGCCCTATTTTAGGAGTGACTATCATCCGTTTTCCTGACCTTGTTTATCTTAGTCTTACAGGAGATCGAGAAATTCCCTACTCTGGGAGTTAATGGCGTATCTGTCAGCGTCCACCGTCGGCGTAGATTTGTCATCCCAGCCCAAAATGGCGTGTTTTGCACCAAATTCGGCATTGTCCGTGGTCGTAGCAGTGAAGTGTTTTTTGTTGTTGTTATGTATTCGTATCCAGAAAGATTTTTTTGAATGCGGACATGAGGGCGGTCATGGCGTAGGAGATCACTACCTGGTGTATTTGTCGCTCATCCCAAGATAAAATAACGCTGTATAAACCTGTAACCAATAGTAATCATTCAATAAAGTGCAGTAGAATTCCGATATTTTTATTTTAACTTCGTAAACTAGAAAATTTCACGAATATTTAAGAAAAAATCGGTCAAGTGGTAATTAGAATTCCAAAACAAAATGTGTAACAATTTCTGAAACATTTCTTTTTTCAAACCTTCTCTGAAATCACATTTCCACAAACCCACGGGGTTTATTTATCATTGAAAAATATATTGTGTTGTTTGGAAACCACGAGGTGTTACCGGTACTTGGCGAAAAAATATATATAATAAATTTCCTCTTCAAATTCATTCTGCGAATATATTCAAATGGAAACCTGAAACAATCCATGTTAAACTATTTTTGATTGGCCACTTATTGTGTACAAAATATAAAAAATAGCATTTGTCACACACATATACATACATAATTTATATTCATCGAACGATGTCTGTGTTTTTATCGTTCCGTTTAAGTAGAGAGGTGATTTATTGCAAATTGTTTACAACCACAGATGTATTTGATGTTAATAGGTCGTCGAGTGGAGTTTTTTTTGTTCAAAGAAATGAATAAATATTTGAAATCATGTTCGTGCATTTTTTATGTCGCTTCTATTTAGTGAAATTGTTGACCACTGTGACGTATGCGTCATGTCTGCTGTTAGTAATACGCCACCGCTGAACAGTACAATTTCCCCAACAGTTGTCTGTTTATTTGCGAGGAATTGGTATTTGTATTCTGAAGCCTCAACATGTGTATTTGAAACCATACAATCCGTTTGACGAAATAATTTATGCCGCAGACATGATAAAACGATGACAAAAATATAGTGGCAAACTATAGAATATGTCGGCGTGTTTAAATTTAAAACGAGCTATGGTTTATACAAGATTTTAAAGTTGCAATAAGTAGGGAAGAAAAACGTGAACATAGATAAACATTTCATTGGAAACAAACTTGAAAACATGGCTCACTGCACGCAATTCAAGGTATGGCGCTGAAATACCTCCAGACACATGGAAATTTGATCATTTTTGGTATTTTGATCATTCGCTTAAGTAAAATAGATTAAACATTGGTTGTGGACAACCCGAAATAACATAAAAAGTCATAAAAAATTAAAACGTTATACTCTGGTTATTGTCGGTTCCAAATTCGGGTGGGAGAAGGGTAGCGGTTTCTGCGAAGGTTTAGTAACCCATCGTAGTACAAAATGCATTACTTTGCAAGAATTATAGAAAGGGAAAACAAATCCGAAATGCTGGCGAGCACTGCAAACGTTTTAAGGACCATGATCATTGATCATCGAATCTGCACCTGGAATGTGAGAACATTCTGAGCAGATGGTGTGGTTCGAGCATTGGCGGATATTCTTGAAAAGTAAATGGCTGATTTTACTGCCATGGAACAAACAATACACCACGCCTTCAATACCTATAACTACACTATTCTTCTTAAAAAACGTTATGCAGCCAACACTCTACAATCACGTCAAAAGATGTTATGACTAACTTCAGGGTCGGTAGAAAATCCTATGCGGAATTCTGGATATACAGTTTCCCAAGGAAAAACCATGCACAGGTGCCTTGACCTACCCATCCCCAAGAAGTACAAGTACTATCCTTCGTAAACGAAGCATTGTCATATCGACAGGTATAGAGGTTAAAGAACATTAAAATAACCTAAACAACTACCTACCAGAACTCAGGGGTTCTTCACAAAAAGAAAACTTTCCGACCAAAACCCACAGCTACTATACTCACATCGTGGACAAAAGAATTGAACTTTTACATCCTAGATGTACTGGGAATCAAATTTGACGGTAGCCGGGAACGCAACAACATTTTCAAAGTACTTGCTGATAGCATCTGAGGAAAAGACAAGTAAACCTTTTCCACAACATACCGAGCCATTAGGCGTCGCATAATGAATGAATTGACACCACATTGGATACCCGACACAAGAGATGCACAATGGAGAAACATCCAGAATGTCCAAAATAACGCAATGAGAATAGCCACTGGATGTCACGCAATAGAGTAGCCACTGGATGTCACTTAACTCTTCTTGGCCCGACGTTGCCTGTGGGCAAATTTGCATGTTTGTGTATGCGTATTTTCCACACTGTGGGTGTCGGTAGGTTGATTTCAGAAGAATAAAAAATGGAAAGTACTTTTAAATAAATAACTAGATTGGCGAAGTAATTAGTCATGAAATATTTTATAAAATGTCGTTAAATATCAAATGAATTGAATAATTACAGCCAAAATTTTTTAACAATATTACTGATCTAATCAATTAAATAATCAATTAAAAAAAGTAACAATCAGTAGTTAAAAAATTTTGAAATTTGAAAGTTACCTGTGGGCAGCATTGGGCCATTGTGGTAATAAAGTGGTTACATTAGTGGAATATGAAAATGCTGGTTAGTGGTATTCAGTGAAGTACAAAGGGTCATTGGGACATTCGGCTTATGCAAAATGTTGTACATATATTATTATTCGAAGACTGGAATTGAATTTGGGGGAGATTGACACATTTTTTGGTAGATACATATTACATATTAGGGATTTTAAGATATCAATCGGATATCGGAAAAAGTTGGCAACCCTTGTTCTGTAAACATCAACAAATTTGTGAGCTCTTGGATAGCAAATTTTAAATACAAAAAAAAAAACAGTAGTTTGAAACGTTGTGGACTCTCTTAAGTTGCGAATACATATCAAGTAAGCACCAATAAAAGTGCAGTGTTTGGAATATGGCTCCAAAAAATAGGCGCAGTTTGAAAAATAAAAAAAACTTTGTTTTCAATGTAAGCTGCCGATTCAAGAAAATGATCAAAGCATAGAGTGTGATGAGTGCATAAAAGAGTATCATGATGTGTGCACTCAGCTAAGTCAACGTCAGTTTAAACCATAGCCGACCAAGAAGAGCGAGCGCTTAAATTGTTTATGTGTGGGTAAAATTACACTGACAGAACAGAACAGGGAGATGATTTTCATATTGAGTATGAAATGAAAAACACAGGAAAAAGTTGTCACGGCGTGTAAGCGTTCAGAGCCAAACATAGTGGTGGGGTGTGGGAATCGTCGGCTTTCCTTTTTCATTTGCATTATAGATCATAAAAAAGCTCGATTAATAAATTAAAAAAAATAATAATACTAAAAATGATCTTCGCCTAAAAAGGCAAAATTTTCAAATAGAAAAAATATATTGTTGGCGCGTTCGCTTTGTATGACTAAAATTAAAAATAATATACAGTGAATCACAGTCAAAAGTATCCACTTCAGTTTCTTTTATTAAAACTGCGATTGCTAACAGTTAATTAATGATAGCGATTTCAACTTTAAAATTTCTTCAAATGCATTGAACAAATTGTCTACGATTCTAATATAAATTAGCATTTGACTTGTGTCCCTTATATCAGTGCTTTCATCAAAGCAAACAGATACATATACCGCATTTCGAATCCTCTCCTTTGTTTATATACATTTTTATTGTTGCATTGCAGACGAGGCATTCTGCGTCATTAAAAATATTAATACAAAACAAAAAATCATTTTCAAATTCTTCCCTCCACATATTTGCTGTACAACTGCAAAATCTTTTCAGTGTACCAAAAAAAAAAAAACAAATAAAGCGGCATCAACCTGCTTGCATGACATTCAGTACAAGACTGAAGTAAAAAAATCAAAACATTTGCTCTCTTACTTTGCGTTCGGGTCGCGTGTGTGTGATTTGCCGAAAAACTTCGTAACCATATCAATACCTACGAACGGGTTTGGTTTAAACATCTACTTGAGAACCGGAGTGAAGAATTTGTTTGTCATGTATGTGACAAAAACAATAATGGCAACAAGAGTAACAGGAAGAAATGAAAGGAAGACTGTGGTTGTAAAGTTCGATTCGCGTAAATCTAAAGAAGCTCTTATGTCAATCAAGCCCAAGTTGAAAGAAATGGAAGATACGAAGAAAATATATGTGAACGATTTTCTCAGTCGTGAAAGTATGGAGTTACTTAGCTATGCTAAGGCCTTGAAGGAAGTAGGATTTAGGTCTGTTTATGCATCTTCTGGTAGAGTCTTCGTTAAAAAAGGAGAATTGTCGAAAAACAAGTTGATATGGGATAAAGATGACGTTGACAAATTATTGGAAGAGGCTGCAACTTATCAAGAGAGGAGAAGATCAAGGCATGTACATACTGTTGACGATTCTGACAATCACTTTGAATCAACATCTTAAAACTGTATGCACTTTTTTCAGTAGTTATTGTTTCAATTTTTCTTTTCAATGATTAATCAATATTTTAATAATTTTGAAGAATTCAATAAAAAGTTAAAACAATTTGATAAATGTTTTAGTATGATTTCAGTAAATGCCAGAAGTATCTCATCAATCTCAAAATTCAATATGTTTAAAGGTCTTGTATCAAAATGTTGTTTGTTTCCTGTTATTATTGCTGTGCAGGAGACATGGTTTTCTGATGATATTTCTCAAATATATAATATTCCAGGGTACAATGTGGTAGATCTGATGGGTATGGGGAGACATCTTTATATATTCGAGCTGGTATAGAATTTTCAATACAACAGTGTAAAAGCCAATTATATTTTGACTCTATCGTGGTCACGCTTTCTGATATCAAAATAAACAATAAAGCTTTGAGTATATGTACTTTTTATAGATCACCAAAATGTAGTGAAACAACCTTTTTAACGCT
Source organism: Musca autumnalis (assembly GCF_047663935.1). Taxonomy (NCBI): domain Eukaryota; kingdom Metazoa; phylum Arthropoda; class Insecta; order Diptera; family Muscidae; genus Musca; species Musca autumnalis. The sequence goes on from NW_027411866.1 coordinate 80,498,092, forward strand.
TCTTGAAAATCTTCTGGAAACTCATGGACGGAATTATTGTATATTTGTTGGTGATGCTAACATTGATATTTTAATGCAAAATTCAGCCCAGAATTTAAATAATCTCCTTTCTTCATACGTTTTTGGAAATTCTAATAACCTTGTCACTCTGAGCAACAGTTCAATTGATCACGTTTATCAAAACATACCAAACAATGTTTGTGTGGATTCTATTGTGATGAATTTTCCGATCACAATATTGTATAAAATTTTGTTCAATTTGACTCTTGTTCAGCAGCAAACAACAATCACGGAATACACTAGATGTGATTATTCTAAAGTAAGATCATTTTTGCAGAATCACTTACCTTCTCTATCGTTGACAAATAACCCATCGGTTGACACAGAAACCCTAATTTCTTGTATACAACACGCCGTAGACTTTGCCACTTTTAATATTCGGGAAAGACAAATTTAAGAAGAAAAATATCTCCGTGGTTTAATGGAAATTTAGGTAATCTTTTTCGATTAAAAGAAAAATTATTAAAAAAGAGAAGAAAGAAACCTGATGATAGAGTGATGCTCAGGACCTCAAAAGAATTAGCAACGTAATAAAAAAGGCTTATAGGCAATCTATTAATATGTATTACGAAACAAATTTAAATAAAATTCATACTGATCCTAAAAAAACGTGGCGGTTTCTCAATGAATCTTTAGGAAGGACCGCAGGAAATGATATAAATGATATATGATCTCAGTAAAGCTTTTGATCTTATTGATCACAGAATTTTGACTACAAAGCTGAGTCACTATGGAATACGTGGGGGAGAGTTGTCTTTGTTGGGAAGCTATTTACATCACCGACAACAATTTGTTCAAATTAATAAAGAGAAAAGTTGTGTACGTTATGTGAAATATGGAGTTCCGCAGGGCAGCGTTCTCGGTCCATTGCTTTTTTCTGTTTATATAAATGACTAGCGGACCCCGTCTGCTTCGCTAGACGTTAAATCTGAATTTGTAAACCGTATCGGGTACCATAGAAACATGTACAACCACGTGAACGGATACCAATATGCAGATGCTGAAGAAATCGAAATGTATGCGACATTTTAAATCCCGCAAAGTATATATATTCCGGTAGTGCGATTCTCTAACTCATTTTTTGAGTTACCGACAATTGTCGGTAAAATTAAAACGCAAAATTATGCATGAAAACTTCAAATATAAGTTGACAGCACTCTTTCTATCGGTGGAACTTAGCGATAACATTACCGAGATATTTCAACTCAAAAAATGAGTTAGAGAATCGCACTACTGATCAGCGTGCAATTCAACATCGATATAGCCAATTCTACCTTTGAAAATGACTTTAGCTTCCGAACAGATTGAAGAAGGTCAATAAAATTTTGTAGGAATTTGTAGGCGCGAAAAAACTTTCCCTATGTTGGTCTACGTTTTGGCATAGTCCCTATACAAAGTGACGCGTCGACGTTTTAAGGCATTTTGAAGGTATTGGCCCCATTTGCACACCGAATAGGTTGTACTTTGTTATTTAGTGATTCCATAGGCTAAAAATCATTTCTACTAAAATTTCTTATATAGATCCACGTTTTGGTATATCCACATATAAAGCGACGCGTCACTTTACGGAATTTTGAAGGTATTAGTCTCATTTGACAACCGAATTGGTAGTAATTTCCACATTTGGCAAATTTCTCCACTAAAAGTGTTAGACATGGATATACGATTCAATAACACCCCATAAGCGGTAACTCGATATCTTTGTTTTTTTTTTTGTCTCATTATACTATCAAAATGGCTGAATTTGGTGTTAGTCTTCGATTGGGTTTTCCCCAGTAATTTGTTGATCTAGGTGCACGTTTTAATATACTCCCCATAGAACTGTACCTCACGATGTTCGATATTTGATGTCACACACATTAGTCATTCAGTCTCCATTATAACTATTAGATATTGGCAAAGGTCCACGTTTTAGTATATACTTTCATAACGGTACCGCCCGATGGTGTAGTGTATAAATGATCGGCCCGGCCGAACTTTATGATGTTTCAGTTGTTATTTGTAACGTTATATTTTCAGTTATTACCAGTTAAAGGATCATGCATTCTGACATTGATATTATAACCGTCTTCACCTTCCCAAAACAAAATTGGATATTGCAAAGCATCGTAACAGCGGTGAAGCTCAGAAACGCGTTGAAGTTGATCATTTCTGCGATGAATAACAATATCTCTTTGGTGAAACTGTTCTCCAACAATTACAATTGCCACATCGTCGATAGTCGGTGCATTGAATCTTCGTTCATGTTGCCCAACCGGTGTTTTATCAGCTCTAATAACAATTCTGTGATCATCAGATGGTATTCTATTCAATGCCGTTTTAAACAATCTAACTAATTCATTGTGTTGATGAAATAGATCTTGCAGTTCTGAAACTATCTGTCTTCTAACATTTGGAAAGATAGAGCATCGTTGATTTAGTTCTTCGGCTTGATTTCCAATAAAATATATTTGCAAAAATTGATAATTGGCATCAGCAAATGGCAACAATGACCCCACTTGATGATAAACCTGACCTTGAATCTGCATTAAAGAATAATAATCAGAATGAGAATCACAATAATTGCACATTTCTCAGAACTAATTAATTACCTTAAATGTTGGCATGAAATTGCCCTCACTAATTATATTTGTTGCGCCGAAAGAAGTCATTTGGAAACTGGAATTGTATGACTGAATATTCTTAAGAAAATGTTTCGATTCTGGTGTTGTACCCGAAACTAACGTTCGTAATGGTTCTGGTGGTTGATTTAAGGCAGGTAATTTAACTTTACCATTTGCACAACATAAACCTGGCGCTTCCGTTTTGAATTTAACTGCATTGCAATGTACACAAAAGTTGTTCATTGTTCCAATCGCAACATCCGGAAGCGAGCTATAATCAATCGTGCTATCATAATTGAATGCCGCACGATTCAATTCTAATCTAACACGCGATTGTCTACGTACTCGTTGCGACAAATTGTCCAGATATGATCGTCCACCTGACCGATTACGTCTCATTCTTTCTCGATCTTCGATATTCCGTACTTGTAGCTGTTCTTCATTTAATCGAGAACGCGATCGTGCCATTCGTTCTTGTGCAGCTTGACTTTGTTGCGAACGTTCTTCATCGCTTAGTGCAGATCTTACGGCAGCTGTTAATCTCGCACTATTCGTACGTCGACCAAAGTTGTGATTTCTACTTCGTCTGGGCATTCTATTAAGATTGTTGTTTTGTTGTTGTTCACAATAAATCGGATATTTCAATGAAGGTTTCCCTTCTATAATTTGCGTACACGATAATTTGTAATACGTATTACAAATGTTTCCAATTTTGACAGTTATATAAAGAAAAAATTAGGAAGTACGCAGACACACATAAAAATTAAACTTTTCATCTATGACATTAGGTATTTTATACATTTCCATTATTTGAAAGGAAACACAATTAGAAAAACATAAACTTTTTGGAATGTTAATTGAATTTATATCGGCTACTTTTATAATTGTATGGTTTATATATTAAGAAATGTGTTGTCACTTTTGCATTACCGTTAAAAAGTTCCCGCAGGGATTGCATGCAACATTTCAATTGCAGTTATTTCTTTTCATTCTTCATTAAGAAGGGAAATCTTTCTGAGAAAGCTATATATATGGTTTTAGGTGTATCCAGTACATGAAATCGGCTAAAAAATATATGTGGGCGCTGTATTCAAATCTGCACCGATTTTAATATAATTTGGAAAATTTATTTCTACTCCAAATTCTGTAACACGAACCAAATTTCGAGTGGTTGGTACATCAAATACATGATATCGGCCAAAAATATATATGGGAGTCATATACAAATCTATACTGATTTCAATATAATTTGGCATACTTATTTCCACATCCAATTTCGCCACATATGCCAAATTAAATAGAAATTGGATAAACACTGCATGATTCGTGCAGCAAATACCTGAAATCGGCCGAAAATATATATGGGAGCTATATCCAAATCTGAATCGATTTCTATATAATTTGGTACGCTTATCTCTACGTACAATTCCATCACACATTCCAAATTTCATAGAAATTGGATATACATAGCGTGTTTGGTGCATCAAATACCTAAAATCGGCCGAAAATATATATGGGAGCTATATCCAAATCTGAACCGATTTCAGTATAATTTGGCAAATGTATTCCTTGAACAATTTCCATCACACACTCCAAATTTGGAGGCAATATCCTTTACCGTTCTATAGATATTCGCACTCATCATATATATTTGTTATTGTACCTCCGAATCAGATGCTATATCTTCCGATGAACGTGGAATTTCAAGGATTTATATAGCCAATGTTACTTTCAGGCGATGTACTAATAAACGCTGAACATTTTTCTTCAAAATATATTTTTTGCAAATATCCGCGGATTTTTTCGCGATATCAAAAAATAAAATATGTCAAAACCTTCCATAGATAAATACAAATATTTTAGAACAAACGCGGAACAAATCGGTTGTGAATTGGTCGAGTTTTTGATTCACGAACGAACGTCATTTCGGTTTTATATAATAGATATGCAAAATCTTAGATTGTTTGGCAAATTATTTCTTTACGCTGACGATATTTGTCTATTGTATCCGTATAAACACGAAAATGGAGTCAAGCCTTACATAGAACGGGATGCAGCTTTGATGTTTGAATACACTCGGGTAAATAAACTTTTTTATAAATCCACGAAAGAAACAACTTATAAGATTTAGGCCCCATTTTCGATGTGACAATAACTTCAGTGTTTATGTTGATGGGAAAGAAATTAAAGAAGTCAGTGTAGTAAAATATTTAGGACTTCGTTTGGAAAATAATCTAGCATGGGACAAACATATTGAGCATATTAAATCTAAAGTTTCAGCTGCCATTGGTCTTTTGTACAAGTTTAAATATAAATTCAATCAAAAGTCCAAGTTTCTCATTTTTCAAGCGTTGGTACAGAGCCATTGTAATTATTTAGCTATAATTTACGGCTACAATAAGAGTGTTCAATTGAAAAGTCTCCAGAGGTTGCAGAATAAAGCATTAAAAGCTGTCGCCAATTTACCCATGAGATTTCCAACATTAAGTTTGTATAAAGATGTTTTTCCAAATGTGTTACCTATCCACAGTGTTTATATTCTACAGTTATTAATCTACATGTTTAAAAATCTACATTGTATTGGACATCACACAATATCGTTTTCCTACTTACAACACCAGTTTAATACCCGCAATCCAAATCAATTAAAAGTAGAATTTCGTCGATGTGAAACTACAAAACAAAGGATTGAATTTTCTGGTAGTCAAGCTTTTAATAATTTACCCCAAGAAATATAATTAGTCACAACTTTATCATTGTTTAAATCAAAGTTAAAAGAACATTTGCTACAAAATATTTATGAAATTCTGGTATGAATGCTTGAAATGTTATGTGAATATAAGTAATATTATTTATTTTAAATTGATTTATTAACTTTTTGATTTAAAATTTTGCCAACTTTCCTCTACAATGCCTTAAGGCGCTGAGGCCAAACTTATTGTTATTATATTAATCATCATGTAATGATACGAAACAAATAAATAAAAAAAAAATCTGTTCAAATATTGGCTAATTTGTGAACTGTATATGATGAATGTAGGCCAATTTTCCATTCCATTTCCATCAATTTTCTTCTAGAATTAAAGAAACTCATCAGTTTATGCTTTTCCACATCATGAATAATAACAAATATAAAGATTATACAAAGACTTAAGAAACAAACTTTGTTAATTTTTATAACCACAATGGCCCAATGTTGTCCACAGGCAATATTTGGTTACTCCCTAACCGCGAGGAATACTTAAGAATATTTTCTACTAATCATAATAAATACGAAAAATATTTTTATCTCTATGGAAAAAATCGGGGTTCAAAGGGTCAATAGCATCACAGGAACACGTGCACCACGAAACCAAGATGCTACCAATGAAAGAACATTGCACTTTACTCACAAGGCAGCTCGTGATAAAGTGCGAACACCATACGATCTCCAGCAGAGCTCCAAGTGAAAGGACTACGCCCATAAGGCTAGACTTTCGAACAGAATTGAACAATAGATCTACAATACCCATTGACCCCTGATGACATACAACAATAACAATGAGCCAGGTTCACAAAGGATATGGTACATGAGTACACGCCATCCTACGCGATCGGATCACGATACTATGGGACGATAAGATAAGATCGGTCTTATCACAACTACGATACACGACAACTCGTTTAAAAAACTAAATTCTTCTACAACATCTGCGCCCATGTCGACTGAAGACAAAGAACACAGATCACGAAAAAAGAAACCAAATTGATCATCTTCTGATAAATGGAAAACAGTATTGGAATGACCACTACTTTTCTGAACATCGGAGAACAGCAACCACAGCAAATAACTGCAGCATAAACTACTCACCTTATGCAATTTCCACATGCAATGGAACTGCCCACTCCATGCCCACAGCCGCAAAATCCGTGCTTCGGTAACAGCGATCTCCGCCAAAATGCTTATGGTACGATCAGGTGTGTATGGTACGACCAGGGCTGTAACTAAAAAATACCACACCAGTGTTGGGAATTTTGTCCTGATAATGACAACGCATTTCTAAGGTCGATTTGTTCAAAAAAGTGTCCACACCGAAAGCGTTTTCTAAAGGCCTTTTGATATTTTTTTCTTTATAAAAATTTTGATTTTAATTTTTTGAACAAACATTTTTTGAATACATATCAGCAAAAATGTCTAAAATCGTCTTTTCCATTTCAAAAAAATCAAAAAAAAATTTTGATACTACATCTATGATTTTTGGTACATAGATTAAGAAAAAAATCGTCATTCCAAATCTGTTTTCGTTACCAACTTTGATTGTTGCGCGCAAAAGATATGACCGTTTTGATTATGCTAATTAGAAAAAATTCTAAAAAAATCGCGGCTTAATATAGTAAGCTGTTATATCCAATTGTCGTCAACTGAATTCGCACCCTTTGAGAATATGCAAAAAAAATTCAAAAAGTTTCAATGGATTCGCGAAAAATTAAATTTGTTAAATAATTTCACGTATTTACAAACATATTTTTGAAACAATAGCGCTTATACTTACAAAAAAATATATAAAAAAATTATAGCAGCATCCAGACATTGTGAGGAATAAAATGAAACCTAAGTCGTGAAGTTTGGAGCTATAGTATTCGTGTTATTTGCAAAAATACAATGAAAATGTGACGAAAAAAATAAAAATTATGTTATTCTAATTTTATTTTTTTATGGTTTTATAGGAAATGTTGAAGAAAAAATGATTGAGTTCTTCGTCATTTTCGTCCAAATTTCACGCAATAATGAAGATATTCCGTTGCAACAACTTTTTCACTTATAGTTTTCCTATTGGCGAATATTTTTAGAACATTATATTAAATCACAAGGAATTCCAATTGTGGCATAACATTAAAATAATGTTATAATGAATATTACAACATTTGAAACGCATAGAAACCGCGTAATAGTGGAAATCACAAGATGCGCATCCGATTTTCCAAAACAGCGAATCAATCCCTCTTATTTGATATAGACTTTGTGAAATTCCATTTGACGACCACGATGTAGCATCAGTTGCATGTTAGGGTGCCAAAAACAGTAAAATGCCCATAATTTCCACGAAGTACATTTGCATTTTATGCGCATCCGATTTCAATGATCACCATTAAAAAATACATCATCCTATGTCATTTCAATGCGATCCATCAAGAACCGTGGATGTAGCATCGCAATCAGTTTTTAGAAAAAATCTATTATATCTCCGGTTTCGCGAACGTTTTTCAATATCTGTTTTCGCACATTTTAAATATGCGTTTCGCTCTATTTATCTAAGTAGGAATAACACATCTAAAACGCGTCTAAATACGCGATATTTTCAAAAATATTTTTTGCATATTTTCGAAATTTGAGGGGTATCATATCCGCCGATCTAGTGGATGGATCTAGACGCGCAAAGGCTTGTTAGATTCAGAACGTAAAAAAAACTAAATTCACGCGGGTTTCCACTGAAATCGAAAGGCATTTGTAAGTTTTGAATCCAAAAAACTGTTTTTTTAAAAAAAATACGCACAAAAATTTCGACTTTAAGCTGAGATTGTTGTGAACCTTTGAAGGCTACACGCCCGAGTTATACATCAAAAAATGCGTAATCGCGAGTACTACAATCTCATAAACAGTTTTTAAACGAGTACAGTTGCGCGTTCCGATTAGAGCAAAAATTCAAAAAACCAAATTTTTCAGTCTTCAAAATGTCAGCATCCGTTTGAGATTGATGCGATGGTTACATTAAAAAATCATACATTAGAAACTTCATCTCTGAAGTGTATTTTTTAACTTCTTCTTTGAACATTATACTCTACATTGTATTGTAAAGCCACTAATTGAAAATTGACTTAAAAAACTCGTTTCCTTCAACGATTTTTTTCTATTTTTTTACATTAATATGACCACAGCTTCCGCTCAAATTATAATTTTAAGAAATCCATCGGTGAATCGTGCTAAAACAGTTTATTTTACCTAAATGCGTTCAAAAGTTATGGTATATTACAACAATTCGCGAGATACAATACCCCATACCTCAGTTTCAACAGAATTAAATTTTCTACAAAAAGGCCGATATGCTTTATTTAAGCTAAAATAAACGCTTAAGATTTGGCGAACATTTTGTATAAGACTTATGTAGAATGGTCCGTCATTGACGACTATATATAATTTTAATACAAAATAGCTTATTTCAGAACTATTCACTGTCGTTATGAAACAAATAATAGAAATAACTACAATGGAAAACTTGCATGCAATCGGTGCGGAAACTTTTTTAACGGTAGGGGAAAAGTGACAACGCATTTCTAAATATTTTTCCATGCTCTAAACGGCTATCTGGTGGTATTTTTGATATTTGGGAAAAATGCATAAAAGTTATAAACCTAGTGTGTAGTGCTGCTACCGGAGAGGAGAATGTGACATATAGAGATGTAATCAGCAGCACGTAGCACACGTGATAGTTATCGTGTATCGTGAAATGCAAAGCGGAAGTATAAAGATGTCGAGATACACCGTCTGAATGTTCTACCAAAAAATGAATTGTTCGCACTACTCGCTTTGTCACACACACGCATACATACATACCCCGCCTGCAAAAACGAGCATGGTAACAAATACAGATAGCGTGCTCAGGATATAGAAACAACACTTCTCCTAACTGCAGATATCGAGCAGTAACAATAAAGACGACGTCACTGTACGCATTAGAATGCTTACCACCCAATCTTGACAGCAATAGTCGTCTAAAAAATCAACCACAGACCCAATCTTTACCTTTTGTCAAACTCTACATAAGACTGAAAAGATGCCGATCGACAAATCTTTTTTGTCGACTTTTAGGCTCCTTTCGATAGCCCTATACTTTCAAAGGTTTTCCAAACCATATGTGTGTTCCGCAAAATATATACAACTTCGCAAGTTAGACTTGAGTTAAAATAGGAAAGAATCTTTCCATGCAGTTCAGTACTACAAGAGTTTGCAGGCAAGGAGACAATCTTTCTTTCCACCATAGTATCGAGTGTATATAAAGTTTGTTTTCCGATTGTAACGACTTAAACAAGTCATTTGAGACCCTATAAAGTATATAAATAAATACTTGATCAGGATAAAATACTGAGTCAATCTAGCCATGTCCGCGTGACCGACTGTTGTAACCACCCTAATGTCCACAGTAATTGTGCTAGAAGATGGGCTATATGGGCCCCTGATTTGATATAGCCCCCCCATAACAGTACCTTCCGATTTTCAGTATTTTGAGGATTTCAGCTACATTTTTTAACCGAACTACATTTGAAATTTTACATTTGAGGTTCCTAGTGGTCACAAAACTTCTCCCGCAAAAATTGTCACCATAGGAACATGTTTTGTTAGAACCCCCATGTATATTTAATCTACAATATTTTACCGAATTAGCTGTAATTTGACACTTGGGGTTCTCAGTGGTCATAAAACATTTTTACCAAAAATTGTCGAAATAGGTACCTATTTTTTGTATAGCCCCATTTAATGATGTTTTCCGATTTTCGGTATTTTGAGGGTTTTAGTTACATTTTTCGACAGAACTACCCATGTTTAGTTATAGTACCCATATAACGGTACTTCTCGATTTTCGGTATGTTGAGGGGTTTTTGTGATCGAACCACCCGACTCTTGACATTTGAGGTAACCTGCAATCACGAAAATTCTCTATTAAAAACTATTAACATAGGTCCATATTTTGCTATAGCCCTCATAAAACGACATTACCTCCGGAATTTTCGTTTTTGAAGACATTATGCAAATTTTTTGATCAAACGATCAGTTATTTTTCATTTGATGTTCGCAGTGGTCACAAAACCTCTCCATAAAAATTGATTTGTAGGTATTTTGACGACTTTACCTCATTTTTAACCAAACTACTTGTAATTTGACATCCGTGGTCACACAATTTTTCCACCCAACATTCTTATCATAGGTTCACACATTGATACATAGGTCCACACTTTGAAGACATTTCCAGACCTAATTTAGGCTTTTCAGGTATCGGTGGTCGAAAGAATTCTCCACGTAAAATTGTGGACAGGAAGGGAAAGTAATTATTCTATTTTAATTTCGTCTCATGTTGGAGAGTCCGGGTCAGCTGAACATAACGATTTTTTACATGTTAATATTCGTACAGGACCCAGAAATTAATAGAAGAGGCACAAAATATTACAAATATCACATCCTGCTTGCTTATGCCGGCAACAGTGACATTATTATCCTGTTTCACTAAGCCGATTCGAATTTAAATTCGTTCGAATAAGTTCCAAACTCCTGATTGTTTGGTTGAAAACAAAAATGAATAAAATATTTTTCAAAAAACAGAAGTTTGGTCGTAGTTCTAACGAATTCGATTTAGAATCGTCTTAGTGAAATAGGCCATATATTTCAAAATATTAGTATTGGATCCTTTATTAAAGTATATAAAAAATCTGCTGTAGTCAGCCAAGCGGTAAACGGCGTGCCGTACAGTGTTGCCGCTTCCATACAAAAGTGGACAAAAATAGAAGGAGTTGACTTAGGTTGATGAATTTTAGCACAAGTACTTATGATGGCATAGAATGAAAAGTTTCAACTTTGGCCCATATCGGTTCAGAATTGGTTATAGCCCCCATATGTATCTCTATAAATCGGTCAATTTTAATCGAATAGCCTTCAAATTTAATACTTAATATTTTCTTAGACTTCTGAGTACCTTTAGCGATTTTTACAAAAATTGGTTCAGATTTAGATATAGCCCCCATATATATCTTTCCCCGATTTTGCTATAACTCGGTCAATTTTAATAGAATAGCCTTCAAATTTAATACGCCGTATTTGCTTAGGCCCCTGATCAGTTTTACCGATTTTCAACTCGCTTTGGATTTGGATAGCTCTCAGATACATATATTTTCGCTCGATTTTATTCTACCAGATCACTAAACACGCAATGTATGTGAAATATTTAATTGAGTGACATAGGGCGAAATTATATATGGGAGCTAAATATATCCAAACCAGAATTAGTCAAAATCGGTAAAACTGAACGGGGCCTAAAAATATCCCATGTTAAAATTTAAGGTCGATGAATCGATGAAAGATGTGTATTTTATTTTTGTTTCATATATCTACACACAAAAGTAAATAAATATATACAACAAAAGGTTCATGTTGAACATAGGGTGATTACGAATTCTCTACATCTTCTGCGATGGTTTTACTTGGTTCCATGTATTGTTGAGGCCTTCATATTCTTATTTAACACTTCTTATCCAAGACGTGCGTGGTCGTCTCGGTCTGCGGTGGCTTCGGGGATTCCATTGCAATGCACATTTGGCTATGTCGCCTTCAGGTCTTCTGAGAACATGGACGATCCATGTCCATTTTCGCTTCTTTATTACTTTTTCCACAGATATGTTATTATGTTATTATGTTATACGTTCAAGCAGGTCATTTGTGCTTATGGTGATTGACCAATAAATGCGGAGTATACGTCTCAGACATCTGTTTACGAATATTTGCAGCGTCTTTATGTTTACTTGCGTTATTCTCTACGTGGTAGAACCATAGAGCAACACAGATTTTACGCTGCTATCTAAAATTCGCGCTGATATTATGCTTCCAAGGTATCTAAAGCTATCGACGTTTTCAATGACAATGCCGTTTACAGTCAAAGGTGTCGTTACATTACTGCCAATTCGCATCATCTTTTTCTTTCTGCTATTTATTTCAAGACCTATGTGTGATGCATTCACTACAAGCCTGTTTGTCCACAAAGCGGTGTGCCATTAAACAGATGTCATCTGCGTAATCAATGGCATTTAGGCGGTTGTTGAGGTTCCATTGGATGCCATATGGTGCTTTGCTGTTTGTTTGGTGCATAACGTAGTCAAGCATTATGAGGAATAGCGTCGGCGAGAGTGAGTATACATCATTGTTTTACACCCGAAGTTGTTGTAAATTGTGTGCCATTGAAGCGTACATAGCTGGTTGCGTTACTGTATAACTCGCGGATCAATTGGATAATTTTGTCGGGGATTCCATTTAGAGAGAGAAAATATCCCATAGTACCTCACGGGATACCGTGTCAAAAGCTCGTTCAAAATCGATGAACAAAAAATATAGCGGTGAGTTATATTCTTTAGACTGCTAAATTATGTTTCGCAGAGTGTTAATATGGTCTGCACATGATCTACTAGGACGAAAACCAGCTTGCTCGCCTCGTAGCATTATCTCCACCGCTGGACGAATTCTGTTGAGTATCAAGGTGGCCATGAGTTTTGCAACCGCATTTAGTAAGGTAATGCCTCTACAATTTTTGCACTCCTTCAAGTCGCCTTTTTTGGGGATCGTTATTATAACTCCTTTTTTCCATGAATTTGGTATTTGTTCCGAGACCCATGCATTGCGTACTATAGGCGTTAAGACTTCTGCTAATGTGAGTGCACCATATTTAAGGAGTTCTGCCGGTATATCGTGTGGGCCGCTGGATTTGTCATTCCGTAGAGATTCAAGAGCCGATTTGATTTCCTCGCACGTTGGTGGTCGGTTGGTTTACTAAGCTCAACTCCATTTTTGTCTTTGATTGTTGCTGTGCTCCTAATGTTGTTTCCACGTAGGGTTTTGAAAGCTGCATAGACTTGGCGCATGTTACCAACATTTGATGTATGCTCTACTTCATCTGCGATGTTGTTGTAGTAATTCTCTCTGTCGATACTAGTGAGATACTTAATGTTTGCTACTGGTCTTCTGTATGTCGCCTTTACCGCAGCCTTTTCATGGGGGGTGCAAGCGACATCCATTCTATTCTGAGATTTGTTATTTCTGCCAACAGGTCCATCCATCCTCACTTACATATGTAGTCTTTTCATAAACGGTCGATATTTCAAAATTCCCCACAATGAGTCTGTTTTCATTTCTCCGTTAGGAAATTTTCTTTTCATGAGTTATCGCAAAAGTTCACAAATTATTTTATTTTATAACAAATTATAACACAGCTTTGGTTGGGGACCTTCCAAAAGCAAATTCTGACTATAAAAATAGAAAATCCCACCTTTACAATGATGCAAGGAAGGTTGGCGTAGGTGGTCATATAACGGAGATATGGCAATAGTCGGTAATACGTCCCATTTTTTCATTTTTTTTGGAATCACGCTACAGGTCGCAACTTTTATTGGATCGTCACGAAATTTTGGGGGTTAATGGAGGTCCCACAGAGGAAGAAACATATTGATTTTGTAATTGTCGGCTATTATTCAGGGGTCGGAATTGGAAAAACTTATTTGGAGAAAAGGTCAACGGTTTATTTCAAAGCGAATATCTCTGATTCTGTAGAGGTATATCGAAAGCGAAACCTGGCAAGGAAAATAGAAAATATCACCTTTACAACGATGTAAAGTAGGTTTTCGTAGGTGGTCAAACAACAGAGATATCGCAATAGTCGGCAGTGCATCTCTTTTTCCATTTTTTGTGTAATTACACTACAGGTCGGAATTTTGATCGGATCCTCACGAAAATTTGGGGGTTGATGGGGGTCTCACAGAGAAAGAAGACTGTTGATGTTGGTAATGGTCGGATAATACTCACGGGTCGGAATGGGCAAAAACGGGTGTGGAGAAAATTCTAAGTTTTATTTTTTTTCCAAATATCTCGGCAGGGATATTCCAACGGCAAAGCCTGTCAATGGAGGAAGAAAAGATAACCTTTACATTGATGCAAAGTAGGTTGGCGTACGTGGTCAAAGAACGGAGAAATCGCAATAGTCAGTAATGTATCCAATTTTACCATTGTTTGTTATCCAGCTACAGGACACAATTTTGATCGTCACGAATGGGGGTACCTGAGAGGAAGAAGCACATTGAGTTTGGTGATGGTCGAACAATATTCAAGCGTCGGAATGCGCGAAAAACTTATGTGGAAAAAATTCAACATTTAATTAATATGCGAATATCTCCGCATTTATTAGGGATGTTCCAACATAGGTTGGCGTACATCCCACTTTTCCATTTTATACCCTCAACCATAGTATGGAGGGTATATTAAGTTTGTTTTTCCGTTTGCAACGCATTGAAATACTCATTTGCGACCCTTTAAAGTATATATATTCTTGATCAGGGTAAAATTCTGAGTCGATCTATGCACGTCCGTCCGTCCGTCCGTCTGTGGTAATCACTGTAGCATCCACAAAAATGGAGATAGGACGCTGAAATTTTGGGAAAATGCGTCTTTTGTTTGCAGGCAGGTCAAGTTCGATGATGGGCTATATCGGTCCACGTTTTGGTATAGCCCGCATATAACGGTACCCCCCGATTTACGGTATTTTGCCGTTTTTAGCTACATTTTCAGACCGATTTAGCTATAAATTGACATTTAGGGTTCTAAAGTATCAATAAACTTATATAACAAAACTAGTGGACATAGGTCAATGTTTTGGAATAGCACCCATATAACGTTACCGCCCGATTTCAGGTATTTTGACGATTTAAGTCGCATTTCTAGACCGAATTAGCTATAATTTGATATTTAGGGTTCTTAGTGACCAAAAAACTTATATTAGAAAAAATTATGAACATAGGTTCATGTTTTGGTATAGCCCCATATAACGGTACCTCCTGATTTTCGGTATTTTGAGATTTTTACCTACAAGTTTTAACCGAATTAGCTGTAGTTTGAACCTTTGTCATTTGAAGTTCTTAGTGGTCACCACACCTTTCCACCAAAATTGTCTGAAATTTTGGGAAAATGAGTCTTTTGTTTTCAGGCAGGTCAAGTTCGATGATGGGCTATATCGGTCCACGTTTTGGTATAGCCCCCATATAACGGTACCACCGATTTACGGTATTTTGACGTTTTTAGCTACATTTTCAGACCGATGTAGCTATAATTTGACATTTAGGGTTCTTAAATGTCAATAAACTTATATAACAAAACTTGTGGACATAGGTCCACGTTTTGGTATAGCCCCCATATAACGGTGCCCCCCGATTTACGGTATTTTGACGTTTTTAGCTACATTTTCAGGTCGATTAAGCTATAATTTGACATTTAGGGTTCTTAAGTGTAAATAAACTTATATAACAAAAGTTGTGGACATAGGTCCACGTTTTGGTATAGCCCCCATATAACGGTACCACCGATTTACGGTATTTTGACGTTTTTAGCTACATTTTCAGACCGATTTAGCTATAAATTGACATTTAGGGTTCTTAAATGTCAATAAACTTATATAACTAGTGGACATAGGTCCATGTTTTGGAATAGCCCCCATATAACGTTACCGCCCAATTTCAGGTATTTTGACGTTTAAATTCACATTTCTAGACCGAATTAGCTATAATTTGATATTTAGGGTTCTCAGTGACCAAAAAACTTATATTCGAAATAATTATGAACGTAGGTCCATGTTTTGGTATAGCCCCACGGATTTCGATATCCCCATATAACGGATTTTCGGTATTTTGAGAATTTTACCTACAAGTTTTAACCGAATTATCTGTAATTTGAACATTTGATATTTGAAATTCTTAGTGGTCACCACACCTCTCCACCAAAAATTGTCAAGAAAGGTCGATGTATTGATAAAGCTCCCATATAAAAGAACCTCCCGATTTTCAGTAATTTGATGATTTTAGCCACAATATTAAACCGAACTAGCAGTAATTTGACATTTGAAGTTCTTAGTGGTCACAACACCTCTCCATTAAAAATTGTCGACATAGATCCATGTTCGGATATAGCTTCCATATAACGGCACCTCCCAATTTTCAGTAATTGGCAATTTTATCTACAATTTTTAACCGAACTAACTGTAATTTGACATTTGAAGGTTGTAGTGGTCACCACACATCTGTTACATTTGTGACGACGTGTTTTCACTTTGAAGTTGGGGTAGTTCAGTGGGGGCCAGGGTCGTCACAAGAATTTATTTGTTGGGAACTTTAGAGAGAGAGAGAAAACACAAGTTTAATTTTTTTCATAAACGTTATAATCTTTAATACAAAAACACTTCACATTACATTTCATTAAACACTTTATCGAAATCTTATTATTTGGTTTCGTTTAGGTACAGTTCCGGAATCTTCGGCAGCACATTTGATCAATCGTAGTTTTAATTGTTCACAGGTCTGGGAATCATTCTTATTTTCCGACGGCAACTCATGGTTTGGCGAATCACTATCTCTGTTCACTATCATATGCTGATGGCTTAATAATCATTCGTGAGGGCGATGACGTCAATATCTCCAATTGTCGAAGTAGGTTAAGAGATCGGTACGTCGATTGCTCTCGGTACCCCAATTAACCGCTGCACATAGTTAAGAGATCGGTACGTTGGTTGCTCTCAGTACCCCAATTAACTCACACACCACACTATAGAGTTAAGAGATTGGTACGTCGATTTCTCTCAGTACCCCAATTAACTCACACACCACACAAAAGCGTTAAGAGATTGGTACGTCGATTTCTCTCAGTACCCCAATTAACTCACACACCACACTATAGAGTTAAGAGATTGGTACGTCGATTGCTCTCAGTACCCCAATTATCTCACACACCACACAAAAGCGTTAAGAGATTGGTACGTCGATTTCTCTCAGTACCCAAATTAAGTCACACACCACACTATAGAGTTAAGCTATTGGTACGTCGATTGCTCTCAGTACCCCAATTAACTCACACACCACACCAAAGAGTTAAGAGATTGGTACGTCAATTGCTCTCAGTACCCCAATTAACTCACACACAACACCAAAGAGTTAAGAGATTGGTACGTCGATTGCTCTCAGTACCCCAATTAACTCACTACAATAACTACACTACAGATTTAAAAGATTGGTACTTATTATACCCCAGTTAACTCACAACTATCCCACAGAGTTAAAAGATTGGTACTTATCATACCCCAGTTAACTCACCAGCGGTCAACAGACAACTGTCCCGAGTGACGGCCAGGCATCTCCTTTTATAGCGTGGCGGTGGTGGCTACGCCAACCAACTACAGCCACTTCAGGTTAAAATACTGTTCCCACTAGGGGGGTTCATTGATGTGGTAGTCATACCAGTTGGCACTAGTGTATGACGTTCGGCCGTTAATTTAAAATTTAATTCAAAGGACTTTTGAATTAAGTTTTAATTTTTTTAAAACATAATCCATTTCTTGTAACCAAAAACGAGTGAACCGAGATCACGACTTTTGGAGCGTCACAGTGCCCCCCTTCTTCCTCTGATTTTTGTTTATTTGTTCCTTTGTTGCTTACTCTAAGCTGTTGATATGAAACGGCCGGTAGCTCGATGGAAATTTGTATGACTTGTCTTACCTCCACACTCTATGTTCCATTTGGCTTTGGCTAAGTGGATAGAACATTAGAGGCTGTAACAGGGGATTTGACAGGGACTCTAACAGCCCTATCAGCGCTTATATTATCTCGGTTTTCTTGATTTTTATACCTTGTTTTAGTTCCTGGTTACGTCTGGGCTGGCTCACCACGTTTTCCAATGCTGTTTCAGAGTGACTGGTATGTGTTATGTTCGTGAGTTTCTCTGTTTTTTTTTTTTGCTCATTCGTGGTATGGTTTTAGCCCACTCAATTGAACTACGCGGGTCTCTTTCTTGTATCCTCTGACCACTACAATGACTGGAGATTGATATCTTTCTACAATAAATGGGCCTCCGTATTTCGGCGCCAATTTTGCCGCGAATTGGTCTCCTGCCTTTGATTGAGGGTGTAACCTAATTAATACCTTTTCGCCAATCTTGGGTTTCCACACTCGTCGCCGCAAATCGTAGTGGCGTTTCTGTTTTTGGGCTGTCTTGGCTAGGTTACGTCGTACGATTGTAAAAATTTCTTTTAGTTCTGTTGCTCGATCTTCGGGTTGGACTACCCTCGCCCCGGTTCCCACAGTGACCTGGTCATACAATGCCTGTGGTAACCGTGGCTCTCGACCTTGTGTGAGATAAGCTGGTGAATATCCGGTAGACTCGGATGCACTCGTATTTATAGCCTGCATCACCTCTGGTAGCGCGTCGTCCCACTTATTGTGTTGTTGGCGTGCGATTTGTGCGATCATGGTCTTGACTGTGCGATTGGTCCTCTCGGTCGGGTTTTCTTGGGGCGTGTACGGGGCTGTCAATTGATGGTTTATGCCCATTTCATGCAGGAATATTTTGAACTGTCCACTTGTAAATTGTGCGTCATTATCGGTGATGATTGTCTTCGGGACGCCATACCTTGCAATAATCCTCTCCCGGCATCCTTTAATTAACCCCTCCGTGGTGGCCTTGCGTAGCGGTATTAGTTCTGCCCATTTTGAGAAACGGTCCACTATAACCAGGAGCATGGAGTTTCCGTGTTTTGACCGCGAAAGGGGCCCTACAAAGTCGGCACATATAGTGGCCCAGGGCTCTTCCGGAACTCTAGTGAGCATTTGACCTGGGGGTTGCTGTTGGCTGGTTTTATATTTTTGGCACGATTCGCATTTCTTCACATAATTTTTCACGTACTGGAACATTCCTGGCCAGAAATATCTATTGGCAACCTTATTACTGGTTTTTCTGACTCCGAGATGACCACCAGCCAGACTGTCGTGCGTTTCCTTCAGAACCTGTTCTCTTGATGGGGTTGGCACACACAGTTTCCACGGTGTACAATCTTCGTCGCTAACCTGTTGTGGTAAATGCCGATAAACCTGGTCATTGATAATAGTGTAATCCGGATAATTTTCAGGGTATTTTTCAATTCCCTTTTTTAATTTCTCTAGCCAAGGACAATTTCTTCCGTTTTGTGTAATTGCTAGTTCCAGCCTCTCTGAAGGTTGCCTTGATAGTGCGTCTGCAATCACATTATGTTTTCCTCGGCGGTATTTGACATCAAAGTTATATTGTTGCAGTTCCAACGCCCATCGTGCTAGTCTTCCGGAAGAACTTTTTATAGAATTAAAGCAAGGTGATCGGTGCTTACTACGAATTTGTATCCTTCCAGGTAAGGTCTCAATGCCCCAAATTATAGCGAGACATTCTTTCTCTGTTGCCGAGTAATTCTTTTCCGCACCGTTTAAATGCCTGCTGGCATAAGCTATAACTCGTTCTTCACCGTCTAGCTCCTGTGTGAGAACGGCCCCAAGACCATAATCACTCGCGTTTTGATTCCATTACTGCTTACTACGTGACCTAGATATTTCGTTTCGTTGCGGAAAAACTCACATTTCTCTATGTTTATTTTTAGATTAGCAGCACGCAATCTTCTGAACACTTCACGTAAGTTTTCCATATGTTCTTGGACGGTTTTCCCCGTGACGATAATATCGTCCAGGTATGCAAAGGCATGTGGTTCCATCTCCGGACCAATTACCGTGTCCAACGCTCTCTGGAAGGTAGCGGGCGCGGAATGTAATCCGAAGGGCATCACCTTCCACTGATACAGCCCTTTTCCTGCTACCGCAAACGCTGTATATTTTCGGCTTTCGGCTTCCATCGGTATTTGCCAGTACCCGTCTTTTAAGTCTAGACTGCTTACATACTTTGCATTTCTCAGGCGATTCAAAATGGTATCCACACGTGGAAGGGGGTAAGCGTCTGGCACTGACCTTTTATTCAGTTGACGGAAGTCTATCCAGGCTTGCATGGCGGGATTTCGTGGTGCATATCGCAGTTTCACGGGTCGATCGTCCGTCATGACAATGGTATGTTCCGCAATATGGGATGGTCCTCGAATTTTGTTGAACAGCTGCAGTTCTTTTGCAAGGAAATCCTTGATCATGCTTTGCTCGTCTTCGGTCAATTTAGTATTAATGAGGTTAAGTTTTAGACACATTTTATTTTGCGGCAAAACCACTTCTCTTACCTCCTCTTGATCGTCGCTGTCTTCTCTCACTATGATGCAGTATTCGATTCGTTGAGTGGCCTCGCTTAACTTTATGCTGACTCCAGCACACTGAATGGTCGTTGGGAACCTTTTGAGGAACTCTAACCCAAGAATGATGTCCTCCTTAAATTGCGGCATGATTGAATATGGCACGTCAGCTTGTTGGTTCCCGAATGCAACATTTAACGTGGTTGATTGGGTTACATTCACTGCGCTACCGTCGGCAAGAATGACGTTTATCTGTTGTCTGTTATACTCTGGATTTTTCCGTAATTTCTCGGCGAACTGTTTCTTCATAAAACAACTCGTTGCTCCGGTATTCACGGTAGCTGTGACTCGTTGCCCTTCGATCAGCATAGTGACCATTAGGTGACGATCGTCGTAAGTGAATGCCGTTCCGTTGTTAACTCTACTTTCCACGGGAGATGAATCATTATATGGAGTATCTTTCTGTGCTCTGTCATTCCTTTCCGTGAGATATAAGTTAGTTTTGTAATGGTCAGAATATCGGGCGAAATTCGCAGGGTGCCGAGGCTGTTCATATCGCCGCGAGATTGGGATGGCTTCCAAGTCATCTGCCAGTTTTACCAATTCTGCCAATGTTCTAAAATCACTGCAACGAATGTACCACTGATATTCTGATTGGGAGTTCCTGTAGATCCGTTCTAACTTTTGTGCCTCCGTCATTGTGGTGTGTTGCATTAAGTTTTGGATTTCAAGGACGTACTCTTTGAATGATTCCCGGGGTTTCTGTGTTCTTTTCCTGATCTCATCATCTAGTTTTTCAAAATATCTTGGTGGTAGAAAGAAGTTTAAGAAATCATTCTTAAATTCGTTCCATTCTTTCCAGTGTCCATCATTATTTCTAAACCAGATGAGGGCTTTATCCTGTAATAGTTTTGGCATAAGTTTAATCAATAGGTTGAGGTCCACCGTATAGATTGGAGCCAGTTCTTCTATGCGTTTAATGATTTCAATTGGATTCCGTCCCTTTCCGAATTTGATGTTCCAGCTATGAATTTGATCCAGGATAAATTGTGCGTTATTTTGAACATTATTCTGTGTACTACGTGGGTTCGTTTTTGCAGAAACGGGATGCCGATGAGGTTCACTTGCTCCTGTTGATGGAATCGGCGCGGGGTGAACTGGGAAAGATATGTTTTTCGTTTTTACCGGTGATATTGTCATCATGTTGCACGGCTCTATCGTGATTGCGCGCAATGCGGGTGATTGCGAATTTTTCGATGTAGTAATGATTTCATTTTCATGTGCATTTTGTAAATCTACCAATCTTGCTGTTTCTTCTTTTTCTTGGGTTTTGTTCAGAAATGTTCTGAAACTTTTACGGAGGTTGTCAACTTTTTTGCCGAGATACACGCCGATGTCCTCTGATTTTAGAGTGTATACCCAGGGTACTCGTAGCATTGTGTTGTATTATTTTATATCTATCTTCCTTTCACTATAATGATTAATATTTGTTGGGATAGTCACTAGTTATTCACACCGAGGAATGTTTATCACTGATTTATTTTTCACGTGATTGGTGTTATGTTTTCACAATGTTTTTTTTTTTCATTTTACTTTTCTCTCTCTCTTTTTTAATGTCCCTGCTCGGGTGCCATTGTGACGACGTGTTTTCACTTTGAAGCAGGGGTAGTTCAGTGGGGGCTAGGGTCGTCACAAGAATTTATTTGTTGGGAACTTTAGAGAAAGAGAAAACACAAGTTTATTTTTTTTCATAAACGTTATAATCTTTAATACAAAAACACTTCACGTTATATTTCATTAAACACTTTATCGAAATCTTATTATTTGGTTTCGTTTAGGTACAGTTCCGGAATCTTCGGCAGCACATTTGATCAATCGTAGTTTTAATTGTTCACAGGTCTGGGAATCATTCTTATTTTCCGACGGCAACTCATGGTTTGGCGAATCACTATCTCTGTTCACTATCATATGCTGATGGCTTAATAATCATTCGTGAGGGCGATGACGTCAATATCTCCAATTGTCGAAGTAGGTTAAGAGATCGGTACGTTGGTTGCTCTCAGTACCTCAATTAACTCACACACCACACTATAGAGTTAAGAGATTGGTACGTCGATTTCTCTCAGTACCCCAATTAACTCACACACCACACAAAAGCGTTAAGAGATTGGTACGTCGATTTCTCTCAGTACCCCAATTAACTCACACACCACACTATAGAGTTAAGAGATTGGTACGTCGATTGCTCTCAGTACCCCAATTAACTCACACACCACACCAAAGAGGTAAGAGATTGGTACGTCGATTGCTCTCAGTACCCCAATTAACTCACACACAACACCAAAGAGTTAAGAGATTGGTACGTCGATTGCTCTCAGTACCCCAATTAACTCACTACAATAACTACACTACAGAGTTAAAAGATTGGTACTTATTATACCCCAGTTAACTCACTACTATCCCACAGAGTTAAAAGATTCGTACTTATCATACCCCAGTTAACTCACCAGCGGTCAACAGACAACTGTCCCGAGTGACGGCCAGGCATCTCCTTTTATAGCGTGGCGGTGGTGGCTACGCCAACCAACTACAGCCACTTCAGGTTAAAATACTGTTCCCACTAGGGGGGTTCATTGATGTGGTAGTCATACCAGTTGGCACTAGTGTATGACGTTCGGCCGTTAATTTAAAATTTAATTCAAAGGACTTTTGAATTAAGTTTTAGTTTTTTAAAACATAATCCATTTCTTGTAACCAAAAACGAGTGAACCGAGATCACGACTTTTGGAGCGTTACACATTGTATCGTTCTTTTTTGTTGTGGTCGTGTTTCGCGAGTGCTGCTAAAGAAAACGTAAACAAAGCCAAATAAACGAACCCTGCATACTGGAAGGGCATTTTTTCGGTCGCGGTGAAATATTAGTACACGCGTCATTGAAGGTTTTGCAATGTGCTTTTTTATTATAATACTAATAAACAAAACAATATTTTTTTAATTTTTGGGAAACAATAATAATATAGGAGAATTTGTGCCGATAGAGACAAAGGACAAAACTAAAACAAAACAGCACCAGCTGTTCTTGTTTAACAAATACTGGTGACAGATCGGTAGCGTTGCCATATCGGAAATTAAACAACAGCAGCTTATTCGGACGGTTTCATCGTCATTGAAAAAGCAACGGTCAGTTAAATCGAAAAATGAGCGTTAGTGAAATGCCATTTGCCGACTCTCCACGCAACAGCTTAACAGCACTCCGGGTGAACAAAATGAAGGAATTAGAACATGTTAATACAGAACTTTTGCAGCGAATATATGCATTAGAACAGCATTGTATCCAACTTACAGAGGAAAATGATCGAGTTAAACAAACGATCGATTGTACTAGATTGAATACAAAAGCTTCTTCAAGCAACAATGAAAATAAAACAAATGAAATACAAAGTATTCAGTATCAAACTGATGAAGATGAACTAACGCGTGAAACGGACTGGATATTACAAAGAAACAAGAAGAAGAACAAAAAACATAATAAAAACGTCGAGACTTGCTCTCCAAACATACATACCAATAAAATTGCACTAAATTTACAAAATAATAATGATACCAATCAAATGAGTAATGAAAAACTCAGACCACCTCCCGTAATTGTATCTGGGGTGAGTGATTATTTAAAATTCCACGATGAATTGAAGAACACAGTGAAAGGCTCCTTGCTTCTTAAAATGTTCGGTAATGAATCATACAAAGAAAACACGTTTAACTCAGACGACTATAGGAGTTTAACAAAATACCTATCGTCGAACGGAATTGCATGGCACAGTTACGAAAACAAAAGCACTAGGCCCATTAAAGTTATGGTTAGAAATCTGTATCATAAAGTCAACGTCGAATGGATAAAAAATGATTTGACATCTCAAGGATACAATGTACTTGAAGTCATAAATAAATTGCAATTTAAAACTAAAAAACCACTGAACATGTTCATAGTGTCGTTTGCTTCATCGGACGATATATCTAAAATATTTAAAATCCGTCAAATATGTGACACATCTGTAAAAATTGAACAAATTAAACAGCAAAAAATAATACCCCAATGTACAAAGTGTCAAGGTTTCGGACATACTAAAAATTATTGTAACAAACCTTCACGTTTCGTTAAATGTGCTGGAAAGCATAGTTCAGTAGAATGTAACACGGAAATAGACCATCCCAAATGTTTAGAGATGGTATTTACCGGATATTTACCCGGTAAATACCCACACGGTGGGTAAATACCCATTTGTGGGTATTTATTTGGGTATTTACTATATTGAATCGCCAATACAACATCTTACACCCAATTCTTGGGTATAGTTTGTGAAATCGTTTCAAAATTGACAGTTTTACAATACTTTAAACAAGTGGGTAAATACTTGGGTAAATACCCGAGTATTCACCCAAATGTTGGGTAAAAACTCTTTAACTGTCGAACCACTTGACGTAGGCTGACGAAATTTGGCTCAAAACTTTCTTATGTCAATAGTATTAAAGGCATTGAAAATGGAGTCCCTGGGTCCATGTTTTGGTATAGCCCCCATATAGCCGTACCTCCCGATTTAAGGTATTTTTCATGCATTAGCCACATTTTACAACCAAAGTGGCTGTAATTTGGCACAGTGAGTCCTCAATGAGTATAAAATATCCTTGCAAACATATGGCAACGTAGGTCCACGCTTTCGAATATTTACCCAAATATTGGGTAAAAACTCTTTATCTGCCGAACCACTTGACATATGCTGAAAAAATTTGGCTCAAAACTTTCTTATGTCAATAGTATTAAAGGTATTGAAAATGGACTTAATTAACAAAAAAAAAAAAAAAAAAATAAAAAAAAAAAAAATCGGGAGGTACGGTTATATGGGGGCTATATGAAAACATGGTTTTGAGCCACATTTCGTCAGCCTACGTCAGTAGCAGATGTTCTCCTGATATAAGCCAAATTGAGCCAAATTTCGTCAGGCTACGTCAAGAGGTTCGGCAGTTAAAGAGTATTTACCCAACATTTGGGTAAATAGTCGGGTATTTACCCACTTGTTTAAAGTATTGTAAAACTATCCATTTTGAATCGATTTCATAACCTTAACCCAGAAGTAGGGTCTAAGATGTTGTATTAGCGATTCAATATAGTAAATACCCAAATAAATACCCACAAATGGGTATTTACCCGGTATTTACCCAATTTACCGGGTATTTACCCATTGTCCATCTCTACAAATGTTGTAACTGTGGTAAACAACACCCCGCATCATACAGAGGATGCGAAATTGCAAAAGAACTGCAAAAACTGAGAGACAGAAAATTGAAATCTAAAGACTTACCAATGAAAATACACTCTAATTTTAGAATGCCTACTTATGATAAAACACCTTCAATTCCTCAACGCTCTTACTCGAGTGTAGCCAAACCAGTAATACCTGAAGAATCAAATAACGTTCTGTCGCAAATACTTAGTAGACTTTCTGCACAAGAGGAGTTTTTCAAAAATATTGAACTCCGCTTAACTCATGTAGAACAAATATGGAAAAACCAATAAAAATGTCAAATTCATTAAAAATAATGCTATGGAATGCCAATGGGCTACAAAAGCACCAAAGAGAACTGGAAGTTGTCTTGAACAACGAGAAAATAGATGTTTGCTTAATTTCCGAAACACATTTTACAAAACATTCATTTATAAAATTCAAAAATTATGAAACATATCATACCGTACACCCAATGAACACCGCGCGAGGAGGTAGCGCTGTTATTGTCAGAAAAAGTCTTAAACACTTTGAAGAAGACAAACTTCAAACCGACGAGTTTCAAGCAACAACTATAAAATTGTATACAAAAACTGAAAATTTACTTATAACCTCTTTGTATAGTCCACCGAGACATCAAATCAAATCCGAACAATACAAACTTCTGTTTCAAAAACATAATACAAAAAAAATACCAATCTCACGGTTACACGTAGAAAGTGGATTTGATTTAAACTCAGATTATTATCTAGTTTTCTTTACATTATTTGAAAACATCCCGCCAAAGAACCCTCCACAATTTCTAACGAATAATTTCACCGACTGGCAACAGTTTCAGTTTATCCTCTGGGATGCTGATATACATTACGAAGAACCATCTACACCAGATGAGTTAGAACACGAAGTTGAGAAACTTACAGATATAATTCAGTTCGCAGCATGGCAGAGTACTCCCTATAGAACTATTACACGCATGGAAAATCGATATCCGGCTTATATTAGGGAAAAAATTTTACAGAAACGTAAAGTACGTAAAAAATGGCAACAAACACGCCATCCATCGTATAAAACGCTTCTTAACAAACTATCTAAAGAACTGAGCACAGATATAAAACAGTTCAAAGATACTTCATTTAATAAACATATTCAAACACTTACATGTGATAAAAATACTGATTATTCCCTATGGAAGGCTACTAAAAAAATACCACGCTCTGTCATACCAAAGACTCCTTTAAGAATTAACAGTACACAATGGGCCAAAACAAACAATCAAAAGGTTAAACTCTTCTCAAACCATTTGCAAAACACATTTACAGATACTTACGAGGCTGAATAACAACGTATTGAACAGATAGGTGAATCTTTGGATGGAGAATTTGCACCAGTGACAATCGGCGAGGTTCTCAATGAAATAAATAAAAACATGAAGCTTAAAAAATGTCCACATACAATTGTCTCACAAAAATAACCCAATTATTCAATGCCTGTCTCAAATTAAAGTATGTTCCAAAACTTTGGAAAACTGCCGAAGTTCTAATGATCCTAAAACCTGGTAAACCTGCAACAGAAGTTACCTCATACAGGCCTATATCTCTGTTACCAATAATATCAAAACTACTAGAGAAAATATTTTTAAACCGATTGAAACCCATCATTACTAATAATAACCTGATTCCTAACCACCAATTCGGATTCAGAAATTCCCACTCAACCATTGATCAAGCTCATCGTATTACAAACGTTATTGAACAATCCCTGGAAATTAAAAAAAAATTGTTCAGCTGTTTTTCTCGACATATCACAAGCCTTTGATAACGTCTGGAACGCTGGATTAATACGAAAACTAAGAGAATTCTTACCCGAAAACTATGTTCAATTTTTGAAATCATACCTAGAAGATCGATTTTTTCGAGTTAAACTGGATGATTCATATTCGAATTTGAAAAAAATAAACACGGGAGTACCACAAGGGAGTATCCTTGGGCCCATTCTATACCTTTTATATACTAAAGATATACCAGAGCCTCAAAATTCCATCGTTGCAACCTTCGCTGATGATACTGCGATTCTAACTGTGGCAGATTCTGAATTTGAAGCAAACAATAAATTACAGCATTCGCTTGATTGTATAAGTACATGGACAAGAGATTGGCAATTAAAATTAAACCACAACAAGTCAATACATATCAACTTCACAAACAAACACATTCAAAATATGCCTGTGTACATAGACGGACATCAAATACCTTTCTCAAATAATGCAAAATATCTAGGAATGACACTAGACGCAAAGTTGAAATGGAAGGAGCATGTAAAGAAAAAATCAGAGGAACTTGATAAAATTAAAATGTCTCTTGGGCAGAAAGTCTGTATTATCAACAGAAAATAAATTATTAATATACAATCAACAGTTAAAACCAATTTGGGTCTATGGAATACAACTCTGGGGATGTACCCAAAAGAATAACATCAATCATATACAAACATTCCAAAATAAAGTTCTAAGGAATATTCTCAACGCCCCCTGGTACGTAAGGAACAGCGACATACACAGAGACCTTCAGGTGAGAACAGTATCTGAAGAAATAAAGCACGTTGCAACAAAACATGACGCCAGAATCAGGGCACATGTGAATCCAGAAGCCGTAAACCTCAATAATCCAGAAGGTATACGACGAAGATTGAACCGGAAGAAGCCGTATGATCTCTTAGGATCCTAATTTTGTACATATTGTTATTATTATTTAGCATATGTATATGTATACGTTAACTATGTATAATACGATAAAAATTGCTTGTTAGTCTTAATGAACTAGTTGCAGTCAAACAATAATAAATAAAAAATAAAAAAACCACACATCTGCATCAACAATTTTCAACATAGCCCCAATATAACGATACTTCCCGATTTTCGTACTTTGAGGATTTTACTTAAAATGTTTAACCGAACGTAGGTCCATGTTTTGGTATAGCCCCAAAACAAACCTGCCGATTTTCCGTACCTTAGCTTTATTTTTTGACGAACTTT
This sequence comes from Musca autumnalis, assembly GCF_047663935.1. Classification (NCBI taxonomy): domain Eukaryota; kingdom Metazoa; phylum Arthropoda; class Insecta; order Diptera; family Muscidae; genus Musca; species Musca autumnalis. The sequence continues at coordinate 80,526,917 of NW_027411866.1, forward strand.
CTGTAATTTGAAATTTAAAACCCAACAAAAATTGTTCATTTAAGTTCATATTTTCGTATAGCCCACATACCTCCGAACTAGCTGTTAATGGCATTTGAAGTTCCCACGTTATGTACCGATTTTCGGTATTTTGAGGATTCTAGCTGCAATTTTTAACCGAATTAGGAGTTATTTGACATTAAAGGCTCCCATAAAAAACTGTTAACATAGGTCCATGTTTTATTATAACCCCTATATAACGGTACCTCCCAATTTCTAGCACACCAAAAATTGTCAACATACATAGTTAGATATAGGCACCATAAAAAAGGGCCTCCCGAATGAAGCATTTTATGTACATTATCTGACATTTTAACGTACCCACTTAAAGTTGGGGACAGGAATGAAAACTAATTGTTCCATTTTAGTTCAGAATATTTTATGGTGGAGGGTAAGAAAAGTTCGGCCCGGCAGAACTTAACTTTTTTACTTGTTTTTATTTGAGTGCAGCAAGTTTAATGTAGTGGCTGGATTTGGAACTTGATCCACAGAAAGTTTTCAAAAATTAAATTTTTGTGGAAAATAGCCGGCCTTCGGCCGGGATTTAAGGATTTGTCCTATGGACATATACTAAACAGGGCTAACGCGATCATCATTTTTTTCAAAATTATTTTTTGTCAAAAATCATATGGTTTTTCGGAACTTTCGAAGCCTATATCTCTTATGCCTTTAAATTAACACGAAATGTGGCATTGATGCTTAAATATCAGAGTTATTGCTTTCCTATCCCAATTTTAATATTTTGAATTTTAACAGTTAAAGCTTATGCTCTGGGGTAGTGGTGTAGGGTATCACATAGTCTGACCTGTCCCGATTATATCCTTGCCTCACTTGTTGGTACTGTTTTTTATACCCTACACCACAATGTGGAAAGGGTATTATAAGTTTTTTTTCGAAAAATTCGTAGTAGACACCCCATGTGGTATACCAAAATTCATATCTCGACGAGATAAAGCTATTTTGATGTGTGTCCGTCTGTCCGTCAATTAAAAATTGTACGCACGCTACAGGCAGCAATCATGGACCAATCTCCACGAAATTTTGTATGGAGGTCGGGTTCAGACCAGAATAGACCCCTATAGTTTTTGGCGACGATCGCTAAATATTAAAGGGATGAAGTGGACAAAAAACTAAATGTTTATCCAATTTTGTAGCGGCTCTGTAGGTCGCGATGGTAGTCTTATCGGCGCGAAGTTTTATGTAAGGTTTGGGTTTATGACAGAGGAGTAGCTTGCAATTTAACGTGATGATCAGATAATATTTAGCGGGTTAAATAGAAATATTTGTGTGAAAATTTTCAACATTTTTAATATACATGTTATATTTTCATTCCTGGAAGATACATTCCTCCCCCGGAAGTCATATTCGGTAGACGAATTGTTAACTTTTCTATTGGTGTCAATTATGCTCATGTACGTGGTCAGATAACAGAGTTATAGCCTAGTATATGCAGGGATTCCACAGTTTTAATTGTGTATAGTGTAACCATAATCGCACTAGGGATCACAGTTATAGTTCAAAACTGACAACATTTTGCACAAGGTAAGAGTTTTAGTAAGGAAGATGCCAATAATTTTGGATAATGATCAAATAGTATTTTGTGGGTGAAATTGATCACAACTTTTGTAGGAAAATATCCTAATTTAATTTTTGGAACATATTTTCATTTCTGGGGACATATTCCGGCAAATTACGAATACGAAATTTGAAAACCAATCTTTGACCACTCCCTTCATGCAAATTACATCAATGTAGCGGTTAGAAAACGGATCTTCTGGCTAACATATAAGTGAGTTCCGTTATTGCTTTGGCTTGTTTGTAAGAACTACATTTACCTTCCATGCTACAAAATGTCGCAATCATGATAGAGAAATTTCCAGTTTTTAAATTGAGGTAAATGTGAGGTAAATATAATATCACGAAATATTGTTCGTTTTTGTATTTGTCGGTCCCGTAAAAGTCGCCGAAAGCTATTATAAAGGTCTTTTGATATTTTTTCTTAATACAAATTTTAATATTTTTAAGAAGAAATCCGGAAAATACCACCTGACGTTTCCAGTACTGACGCTATATCTCTGGTAAATTATCATTTGGGTGGTTTTAAGAAATCGATGCGGAATTATTTAGGCGGCACACAAGTCATTAATTTTGTTGTATTTTCAGATTACCAAAGTTTGATCACAATTGGAAGATGTTAACACTTGTCACTGGGCGTCAAAGTTTCCATAGTAATTTGTATGGGGCCAAAGGTGAATTTACACGAAATTGCTCTACAGGCCACATTTACTGTCCAATCGATGAAGAATTTTTACCAATTCATTGCTGTGGCTAGAAAACGAATCCTACAAAGATTTTGATATTGATCCAATAGTAAGGTAATTTGATCCCTATAATATAGCCTTATATTAAAATTCAGCCGATTTTAAAAATTGTTTGTAGGATTGGACAATATTTACGGCCACCAAAAAGTCTCGTAACATCTCATCTCATCCTTGGACCCATACAAATTACTATGGAAAATTTGCGGCCCCAGTGGCACGTGGTAACATAAACTAATAATTTTTATTTATTATTGTCTTTTTAGGACGAAGGCCATTATTAATGAAAGTTTTAATTAATTAATTGGATTAATCGAGCTAACATGGCCTAAGGAGTTTTGTATTGAAAAATGAATTCTAGCGAAATACCACACACTCAACCATTACGCTACGATCGTTTCGCCTGGTGGTTTAAGCCAGGCTCATCAGGCGTATTTGAATGCTAATGGCTAGAAGACAAAGGCTGATTTTGATAACTTCTATTTATACAAACATTTTTACAAATTTGTAATTATGAAGTATTTATTGAAGTCTTTTTCTTTATCAAGTCACCCTAGTGTCTTGTCTAGGAATCATTTTCTCAATACATACACATATACAATCGAAGGGGGGTTTCCTTCATGAATTGTAATGCCTTCAGTTTTTGAAGTTTTTGGATATCATGTCGACCAATGTATCATATCAACAAAACTAGTCGACATGATATCCAAAAACTTCAAAAACTGAAGGCATTACAATTCATGAAGGAAACCCCCCTTCGATTGTATATGTGTATGTATTGAGAAAATGATTCCTAGACAAGACACTAGGGTGACTTGATAAAGAAAAAGACTTCAATAAATACTTCATAATTACAAATTTGTAAAAATGTTTGTATAAATAGAAGTTATCAAAATCAGCCTTTGTCTTCTAGCCATTAGCATTCAAATACGCCTGATGAGCCTGGCTTAAACCACCAGGCGAAACGATCGTAGCGTAATGGTTGAGTGTGTGGTATTTCGCTAGAATTCATTTTTCAATACAAAACTCCTTAGGCCATGTTAGCTCGATTAATCCAATTAATTAATTATAAACTAATAATTTTAAAAAATCCGGCATCGATTTTTCCCTTTGAGTTAAAACCTGCCTAGTTATCAAATACAGTTAGGCAAGAAACGTATTGCAAAACCCAAAATTGTAGAAAATGTCATATTAATTGTCCGTTTATGGCAACAAATTATGTAAAAACTATAGGGTTTTTTGTGCAAATTTCTTGCTATAGGTCCTTACAACAATATTCCGTCAAAATATGCAAAGGCTATTAGCGATTTATAAAAATACGGTCAAAAATAAGAATTAACTACTATTTGGGGGTGACAATAAAGGTATTGCAAAAATTACCAAATCGATGGTTTCTTCGAGAATTACCAAAGGTGTGTTCCTTAATGAGTTGTCTATCCACGTTGGACATTCATTAGAGCATTAATGAGCTTAGTTAAACCAAAAATTAAGGCTCGGTATGCTCCACTCTAAGGATACTGGTTCCCCAATTTTTAGTAAATCTTGATGCTTCGTTTTATGAGGGTTGATATCAGGATGCTGGCCCGATGTATTTAAGAGCTTTGTGTTGTTATATTACACCGGTAATTTACACAAATAAGATTAACATGTCATGATCTGGTCTTTGGAATGGTGGTAGTTGACTTTGTTTGAGCTTTCGGGATCGATTTTTCTGACTTTCAGACTAATGACTATTAAATATTTCTTAATGATATCAGTGGGGATGTCGCATACTGTTTTCCATGTCAATTTTTTCCATATACTTTCCAGAGGTATTTCGATGTTCTCAAAGCCAAAATCAGACTGTTTTGCATTGTTCCATTATCCTACAATACATATTGAGTCAAATATTCATTCTTTGCATACTTGCCTGTGGCCGATCCGTCACTGTTTATTGTTAATATGGTCCCATGCGTTTTTTACCTGTCTGAAGACCCTCCATTACGGCTTTTATTATCACAGAACTTTATCACATTCAATACTGTTAGTCCATTATTAGCCGCAAAAGTCATAAAAATGCATAATGACCGCAAAAATTTGCAAAAATTTTATAGTTTTATAGTACTGATTTTCCCGTTGCAATACTTTTATTGTCACCCCCAAGGAGTAGTTAATTCTTATTTTTGACCGTATTTTTTATAAATCGCAAATAACCTTTGCATATTTTGACGGAATATTGTTGTAGGGACCTATAGCAAGAGATTTGTACAAAAAACCGTATAGTTTTTACATAATTTGTTGCCATAAACGAACAATTAATATGACATTTTCTACAACTTCGGTTTTTGCAATACATTTCTTGCCTAACTGTATGTATGTCAACTTATGTATGTATGACCGGATGGCTAAGATATGTCGCAATCATATAAACTAAATTCCGTTGAAAATTTGTACCCATGGTCGGCCCCGTCCGACTATAGCGCTCTTTTACATGTTTTTTATACCCTACACCACTATGTGGGGAGGGTATTATAAGTTGGTTTTGGCCAAAAATTTGTAACGTATCGAAATAATGGTCGTAGACCCATACTTATATATACCATCTAAACTTTGTAATCACGCTACAGGTCGCAATTTTGATCGGATCGTCACGACATTTTGGATATTGATGGGGGTCCCGGAGGGGAAGAAGCCTATTGATTTTGGTGATGGTAGGATAATATTGAGGGGTCGTAATGGGCAAAAAACTTATTTCGATAAAAAGACAAAGTTTCTATATGGGGTACACCAAAAGCAAAACCTGACAATGAAAGTAGAAAATGTCTCCATCTAAAAATGTAAAGTAGGTTCTCGTAGGTGATCAAACAACGAAGATATCACAATAGTCGCAAATAAAACCCAACTTTTCATTTTTGCGATTTTAATTATAATGACGAATATCACAGCGTTGGTTTGATACTTTCCAAAAACAAAGCCTGACTATAAAAGTAGAAGATCCCATCTTTACAATGATGCAAACTAGGTCGGCGTAGGTGACCAACTAACGGAGATATCGCAATAGTCGGTAATACATCCCATTTTTCTATTTATTGGAAATCACGCTACAGGTCGCAATTTCGATCGGATCGTCACGAAATTTCGAGGGTTAATGGAGGTCTTTGGGTGCCACCGTGGTGCAATGGTATGCACACCCGCCTTGCACACATAAGGTCGTGGGTTCGATTTCCCGGCCAGGCAACATCAAAACACTTTTCAACGGTGGCAAAATACCCCTCAGTAATGTTATCGACATTTCCTGAGTATTTAAGCCATGTAAAAACTTCTCTACAGAAGTGGTGTCTTAAACACGTCGTTCGGACTAGGCGATAAACAGTAGTTCCCATATCATTGAGCTAATATGATTTGGGGTGAACTCATTGATATGAGAGAAGTCTCCCTTGTCCCTTATGGGATGTTTGTGGAACAATTATTATTATTATAATGGAGGTCTCACAGAGGAAGAAGCCTATTGATTTTGGTGATGGTCGGATAATATTTAGGAGTCGGAATGAACAAAAAATTTATTTGGAGAAAAATTCAACATTTTATTCCAAAGCAAATCTCTCAGCGTCTCTTAGGGATATATAAAAAGCAAAACCTGGCAAGGAAAGTAGAAAATATCACCTTTACAACGATCGTAGGTGTCGTAGGTGGCTAAAAATGAAGATACCGCAATAGTTGCTAATAGAACCCAACTTTTCATTTTTGCGATTTTAATAATAATGACGATTATCACACCTTTGCACGATGGGACCGATGACAGGTTTTTGAGGCAAAAAATCACAGGTGCAAGCTAGTATTTTCCATTTTTAAACCAGTAAGGAAAGGATCAAAGTCGGGCGGGGACGACTATATAATACCCTACACCACTGTGAATTTGTAAAATATATATGGGAGCTAAATCCAAATCAGAACAGATTTTGTAATAATTTTTCACATTTATTTGTAGACCAAATTCCGTCACATAGTCCAAATTTCATCAAAATTGGACATATATAGCGTGTTTCGTGCATCAAATACCTCAAATCGGTCGAAAATATATATGGGAGCTATATCCAAATTTGAACCGATTTCGATATGATTTGCCACAGTTGTTTCTAGACTAACCACCGTCACACATTCCAAATTTCATTGAAATCGGACAAATATAGCGTGTTTCGTGCATCAAATCTCAAATCTGCCTAAAATATATATGAGAGCTATGTCCAAGTCTGAACCGCTTTCGATATAATTTGGCACACTTATTTCTAGGCCAAATCCCGGCAAACATTCCAAATTTTATTGAAATCGTACATATATAGCGCGATTCGTGCATCAAATACCTAAAATCGGCCGAGAATATATATAGGAGCAATAGCCAAATTTGAACCGATTTCTATATAATTTGGCACACTTATTTCTAGACTAAATACCGTCGCACATTCCAAATTTAATTGAAATCGGACATATATAGCGTGTTTCGTGCCACAAATGCCTTAAATCGGGCGAAGATATATATGGGGACTATATCCAAATCTGAACCGATTTTTACCAAAATAAATAGCGTTCGTCCTTTGGCCAAAAAAATCTATCATCCCCAATATTCATGCGAATCGGACAATAAATGCGACCTGTACTTTGTTTACAAAAATACATGGACAGACGGACGGACATGCATAAATCGACTCAGAAAGTGATTCTATGTATATCCCTAAAAGGAAATATGGGTCTGTTTCGTTTCCTTTTGCATGTTACAAACTAATGCACAAAGACATAATACCTCTTACCACAAGGTGGTGTATGGTATAAAAATATATAATATCAACAGATCAGATTTTGGCGTCAAAATACTTAAATTGTTTAATTACGACTGAATGTCAGAAATAAACGGAATGAAAATTATGACATCTTTGGCAGCTTGGCATGTCGCCGGTTTTTTTTCTGGTTTTGGAGGTGTTAAAGTGCTAAGAATATAATTCCGTTATTATTTGATTTCAATCACTGACTTCAAAAAACCTGCCATTGCCCCATCGTGCTTTGTTTGGGGACCATCTAAAAGCAAAGCCTGACTTAAAAAAGTAGAAAATCCCATTTTTAAAATTATGCAAAGTAGGTGGTCAAATAATAGAGATGTCGCAATAGTCGGTAATGCATCCCTTTTCCACTTTTTCTGCAATCACACTACAGGTCGGAATTTTGATCGGATCATCACGAAATTTTCACACAGAGATAGAAGCATATTGATGTTGGTGATGTCGATAGTAGTCAAATATTAAATTAAATATTAATTATTTTGGTTCAGTTCGCCTTAAGTCATTTGGTATAAAAGCCAGATAGGTGAAAACTTTCGTATCCCCCTAAAAAAATGTTTTCGAGTGAAAAGATTATGCACAGAGGAAGTGGTGTAGGGTATCACATAGTGGCCCTGACTGACTTATGTACTTCTAGGGACCTCTAGAGACGGAGTGTCTTTTTCACGACTTCATTTGGGCTGCATCCGAATGATGTTAAAATGTGAGAAATGGATCTCAATCGTTGGATCGCATTCGAATGCGGTTAAAATGTAAGGAATTGGAGTGCATTTTTCACGACTCTGATTGAGCTGCTTCCGGATGCAGTTACAATGTGAGAAATGGAAGTCATTCGTTGGATCGCATCTGAATGCGCATAAAATGTGGGGAATGAAATGAAAACTCTAGGTTTTAAGTGAATTGACGATAATATATGCCAGTATGCAGCCGTAGCCTCAAAATAATATGTAGCCTCGAAAAGTTATAACTTCTCCCGGTAAGAATTTCACTCAATGTTCCAATATCGAAGACATACAACGTACTTTGTAAAAATTGCGTATTTTGAGTAATTTAAGCAATAATTACGTCATCGCGGGTAGTTGTAGTATCTTTATATTGCATTCTAGGTATGCTTAGGGCATCTATTATACAGTCCAGTATACACATACATATATACTAAAAAGTTCATAGCGCTCATGTTTCGTGCATACCCTAAAAATCGTCATGAAAACTGCTAACGAAAAAACGAGGCCTGATTTGAAAATAACTCGCCGATTTCAGTTAGAAACACAAAACAATTCAGATGAAACATCCAACTTTTTAAATTTTCTTGACTAGTGTTATCAACTTTTTATTTAATAACCATGTCTTATTTAATTTAATTTATTTAAATTTAATTTAATGCTTTACTATCATAAGCTGAGGTTATATTGTTATCGCCACAACCGACTAATATTCTTTACTTCATATTTCATTATTCGTTGTAAATTCAATATTATTGAACCATTCTTTGAGTACAACAAAAACCATTTGTTTGCGGTATATTTCGGTTTTTGTCGAATCCAAAAAAATTAAATGAAAGTGCGGTTAAACGAACAAAATAATACACCCAACCGAGTTTCGGTTTTGTATGTCATGACAACAATTTGTGGTGATACACTTAATATGTAGATGTCAAATAAATAAACTTAGCTGTCAAAATATAATCTCTTGAAATAATTGTATTGACAGCGATCGGTGATATAAAATGCACACAAAAACACACATTTTGCCAATAATTTAATTATTAAATAGTGGCTTTTTAAAATCAATTTAGGTTTTAGTTTTAATACTAATAACAAGATAATATGTGCACACATGCAAAAAAATACATATGGAAATGATAATTGAAAAATTGTGTTTTTGGTTTATATTTCAAGATTGAAGCAGAATGAATGAAGGACGGCAGAATCAATCGGATCATTTAAAAAAGTCTATAATGGTCCCATACAATTGCCAATATAAACTAAGATCGCTTCTGTGGCGTGTTATCGATAAACAAACCGCACACGCTCACAGCACTGGTTACTTCCGGCAATTCTGATTGGAGATTCGTTTTTTTTCCAGTGGATTTTCAAACTTTTGCAAGTTTTTGGATAGTCATTCAGAGATAAATATAGTTATTCAAAATCTTCAGCACGGAACAATTGACTTCTGAACCATGATCAACGCCTGAGTAAGAAACAAGTAAAAAAGCGTTAAGTTCGGCCGGGCCGAACTTTTTATACCCTCCACCATAAAATATTCTGAACTAAAAAGGAATAATTATTTTCTTTCCTGTCCACAATTTTGGGCGGAGATATTTTGTGACCACTGATACCTAAATAACTAAGATCGCTTCTGTGGCGTGTTATCGATAAACAAACCGCACACGCTCACAGCACTGGTTACTTCCGGCAATTCTGATTGGAGATTCGTCTTTTTTCCAGTGGATCTTCAAACTTTTGGAAGTTTTCGGATAGTCATTCGGAGATAAATATAGTTCTTCAAAATCCTCAGCACGGAACAATTGACTACTGAACCATGATCAACGCCTGAGTAAGAAACATGTGAAAAAGCGTTAAGTTCGGCCTAGCCGAACTTTTTATACCCTCCACCATAAAATATTCTGAACTAAAAAGGAATAATTATTTTCTTTCCTGTCCACAATTTTGGGCGGAGATATTTTGTGACCACTGATACTTAAATAAGGTAAAAAAGGAAAAAAAAATGTATTCAATCGGGCTATATCGAAGTGTGGATCTATGTTTTTGGTGGAGAAGTATTGTGACCACTGGAAACCTTAAATGTCGAATTGCATATACATGGGTCAACAATTTTAGCTAACATCCAAAAAACCGAAAATCGGGAGGCTTCGTTATATGGGGGCTATACCAAAACATGGACTTATTTTGACAAATTATATAGGGGGCTATACAAAAACATGGACCTATGCTGACAGTTTTTGGTGGAGATCTTATGGTACTAAACTGTTCGGAAATTATTTTTCCTATTTTGACTGAGGACCATGTATCATTTTGCCAATTTTGACGGGACTTATCCCGATATCCTTGGTCTATCTACCTCATGAAGTTGCATAAACGTGGCTTGATGGATTTATCGATAGCAATTTCGGTTTACACCGATCAGCGACGTGCCAGTTCATCCACTATATGTTGTCCGGGTGATTTAAAGGGCTCGAAGGTGTTTATTGCCCACTTGATTTTTGAGCGACTTATGATCCTCTCGATAATAGTCCATGTGCCATCTACCATCTTGATCCTACCGATGGGTGTCGGGTCCTTCGAAAGTACCCTACGGAATCTGGCTACGTCCTTTACTCTCTCTATCGACTCGCTGAAGCAAATCCAAGTTTTAAGTTTAGCTTTTTTCAATTTTGCTGCTATATTTATTGAAAGACACTTTATAGTTCTCCCAATCTGTAGACAACTTCCTGAGATTAGCAAGATCTTTCGACCACCAAACCGGTCGGCTTCTGTTTCCTGGGTAAGTTTGTGGGCAGGAATCCTCATAGCTATCCAATAGAGCCTCTGTTACATGCTTCACTGCACTATCAACCCCTTCGGCTGACGTAGGACAATGAGGTATCCGCAGCTTTGCGGTTGCCAAAGTGTGCCGTGTGTGGTGTTTGCCGAATACCTTCAGTAGACACTTGGTAGAGTACCTTTCGGTGGTCGGAAACACCGACGTACCGACGAACAGAAAATGTACATCATTAACAAGTTTTGTAAGAAAATATTTAAAATTTTTTTTGTTTGTATGCTGTTTTTGAGAGAAACTTCCAATGAAATCTGAATTACTTCTTCATGTCATATCATTCCACTATCAAATGCGAATTCCTTAATGAATATACTTCAAGTTTATGTCATATTCGAACTATATAGAGCTCTCGAGGCTTAAAACTACTAGCGAGTTCAGTTTTGTGGGAATGCACACTGGTCCTAACCTGTGACAAAAATCGATATCAGCAAATCTCTGCGACAATTTAGCAAGTTTTCTCTAAATATATTATATTTTAGTATTCCAGCACTGTTTTTGTAATTTATAACACTATTTAACAAAGCAATACAGAAGAAGTTGACATTTGCGTATAATCTCTTAGAAACTTTAAAAACATCAGTAAGGTTGTGACTTCTTACAATGCAAGTAACTCAAAATTGAAAGGATAAAATTATTTTTTTTTCGAAATGGAAGTTTTAGTACAAGGTTTTCTAATTACTTTTACATAAAAAATTGTACACATTATTCGCATAAAATGTGCTGGAAATCACATTTTTATGATACTTTCTTGTGGGGTTTTTTTTCCAAGTCCTAAAAAAGGTTTTTGATCATTGAGAACTCCAAATGGCAAATTACAACCAATTCGGGCCGAAAATTTTGATAATATCTTCAAGATACCTGAAGGTATCGTAATATGGGAGCTATACCGAAACCTGGACCTAAGACCACAATGTTTGGCGCAGAAGGTTTTTGATCATTGAGAACTCCAAATGGCAAATTACAACCAATTCGGGCCGAAAATTTTGATAATATCTTCAAGATACCTGAAAACGGGAGGTATCGTAATATGAGAGCTATACCGAAACCTGGACCTAAGACCACAATGTTTGGCGCAGAAGGTTTTTGATCATTGAGAACTCCAAATGGCAAATTACAACCAATTCGGGCCGAAAATTTTGATAATATCTTCAAGATACCTGAAAACGGGAGGTATCGTAATATGAGAGCTATACCGAAACCTGGACCTAAGACCACAATTTTTGGCGCAGAAGGTTTTTGACCATTGGGAACCCCAAATACCAAAGTACAGCCAATTAGGGCCGAAAATGTAGATAAAAGCTTCAAAATACCTAAAATCGGGTGGTACCGCTACATGGGGGCTATAGGAAAAACTGGACCCATATTGATGATGTTTTGGCTAAAGTATTTTTTTACTTATTTTTAGCATATACTGAAAAAATCAGATTGATCCGACGATTATAAATATTTTTATCGAACCTTCCCATACAAGTGGAACCACTGTGGAATGGAAGTATATGAAAAAATGTCTATTGGATACAATGTATGAAGGGTCGGTCCTTCGTGGACTACATCTTGAAAGCGAATTAGAAATTTGTTTTACTGCCATCGCCAAAATTGTGTTATTCTATTTTAGACACATTTGCTGCTAAACAGTATGAGAAAATAATGAAGACAAATGAATTTTTGAGCGTGACTTGTTTTTTTTCCTTATCATCACAGAAGTTTAATTGTAGCCTCAGACTATAAGGTTACGAGATTATATACACTAGAATACGATGCAAATAGGTCTCATCAAAATAATGATTTTAGACTCCACATAAATATGTTTGGAGATGATGGAAGTACTTACCACCGTCCATCCGTCTGTATCTCTGTTTGTCTGGCAGGTTGGAACTCATGATAACTGTCGAACGGATCAACCGATTTGGTCCAAGTTATGGATCTCGTAATGTTTTGTCCCAATTAAATTTAAGTCATATCGGTACCTCTGCCATAAAAGTTCAACAATTTTCAATAAAATGGTCGAAGGGACTAACCGATTCGGTCTGAAATCGAACCTAATATGGACTATCTCGGTCCGCTCGCAAAATTACTTCCAAAAGTACATCAAGTTCCAAGAGAACATGTTTGGACAACATCTTCAGGTCACTCATACAAGTCTAACATAACTGCAGTTTAAAGACTGTTCGAGGATCCTTTGGGCATTTTGTAGTCTTGTTTACAGCGATATCCTATTTTTCGTGGACAAGTTAATGCTTCCTGACAAAGCTCTCAATGCTACGGTGACCAACTAAAATAGCTTATGGGCGCGGTAACTATCGAGAGGAGTGTCTCTCAAAATAAGATCCATTTCTAAAATGAATTAGCTTATTATTAGCGAATAATTATGCGGGGTTCAATAAGGATCGATTGTTATTTGTCAAAACTATATAGAACTAAGTCCATCAAAGTGTTTGTCATTGAGTCCAAAAACTTCTAATCGTACAATTAAGAAAAAAATATAATGCTTCTTTTTTAACATTATATTAAAAGTAAAAAAATAATACTGAATCATAGTACGGTTACGCAATAGTTTTATGCCGGGTTAACCCACTTCGAGAGGATTTATTTGACGCGTAATGCAATTGACATTTGAAATCCAAACCCACTTGGTTAATCCGGTTAAGTGTAACCGGGGTATCAGACTCTATCTCTTCCGGTAAATAACACTATGCAGCATTTTTAAGGTTATCTTGTGCAAACAAATTGAAGTGAGGATTTTTTGAAAGTACAGACCCAAAATACAAAAGCCCTAGTTGCGTTTTGTTGAGTCAGATCTAGCTTGTATTTTATGGCCCCCGCTAAACATTGTTAATTATCGACTTTTTAAAGCAACACGGGGATATGTCCCTGAAACCAATGCAAATCTTCTTCTGACCTCTGACGCAAATTTGTAGATAAGGGTCAGAATAAAATACTTGGACAAATATTGAACTGGAAAAACTACAATTATTACCTCAAATTTTATAATATTTCTAAAAATTATATAATTTGTATAGATTTCGCACCATATCTCCAAAACTGTTAATTTTTTCTTAACGTTTTCATTTGGAAACATAGCAACGACAACGGCAGCCGATATTCTTAAAAATTAGGCTAAGATCCTAAATATTATGGATTTTTTCTATTGAATTTATATACTTTGTACCAATATTTCATATAAAATTCGAAAAATCGAACATGTAGAATGGAATATGTGCCAAAATTTTCCTGTCCATCGGACAAAAATTTACGGAGATATTAGCTTTCGAAGGGAAACATTTATTGTGTTCTGTATGTAGCATAGAATCTAAAAGCGTCTTTTCCTCGAAGTGGCACTTTTGAAAGCGGTGTCCACTGTAGCTCGAAAACGGATGCTCCGGTCTTTATATGTTTTTTGGGACTATTATACACATAAACCATGTGCTTAACCGAGAGAGTCTTTAAAAAACTGCTGACGGAGTCCGTTTTTTTAAACCGAAAGTTTTATTTTAACTGTTCAAAATTTTCAAAAATTGATTTTTTTAATTCCGTTTCTATAATGGTCGTAATGATCCCACAAAAATATATGCTGATCGGTTTATTCTTTTTCGAACCGCAAACTGCTTTAGTAAAAACAGTGCTTTATAGGCGGGCATTTGTCAGAAAGATTATACAAAAAAAAAAGTTAGAAGGTAACTCAAGGTTTATTATAAAGTATTATTATAAAAAATGCATGAAAATGGCTTTTCTGATACTTATAAGTGGCCATAACCCCTTAAAATAGCTTAACGTAACGCTACACAACATTTGAATTTTTCAAGATTTTTGGCCAAGTTGATCTGTCCCTCTTCATCGGTTTTTTCGATGAGGTAAGGTGGATTTTGGAGGGATCCACATTAGGGTTATGACTTTTTACATCCTCATATCCATGTATCATAGTGTCATGACTTTCTACATAAGATTAAATAAAATCTTAATTATAAGGTGAAAAACTTCACACACAAAATGATTTTATTTGAAATTATCAGAATTTTGGCAAATTTTTGGAGTCACTGTAAGCAGATATATAATTGAAAATAAACTTTAGAGCCACATGAGATAACCAAACTAACATAATATTCGTTTCCAACTAATTTCCTTTAATTCTGTAAATCATAAAAAGGTCGTAAATGCTTTTTTTCAAAAAGATATAATTTTTTAACAAAAAAAGAAATCAACTTTTTTTCAAAGTGGTTTGTGCTTGACCTTTCCCAATATTTGAATGGAATAAACGTTATTTTAGTTATTATTAGGCTTAAGTTTATTCATTCGTGTAACAAGAAATGGTCTGTTCCAGAACCTGCCAGAATTTACAAATTTTTACTACGATAACAATTTTCTTGCAGTTCTGGAACAGACCAAAAACGTATTTCATACATCTCTTCAAAAAAAATAATTTTATACCCTATACCACAATGTGGAAAATGGTATTATAAGTTTGTTTTGGTAAAAATTCATGTAACACCGCGAAATATTCGTCGGTGACCCCCAATGTGGTATACCAATCTTCATATCTCGACGAAATAAAGCGATTTTGAGATGTGTGTCTGTCCGTCCGTCCGTCCGTCTGTCCATTATAAATTGTAAACACGCTCCAGGCCGCAATTATGGACCGATCGTCACGAAATTTTGTATGGAGGTCGGGTTCAGATCAGAATAGATCCCTATTCTTATTGGTGATGATCGTCAAATATTTTGCGGGTGAAATGGACCAAAAACATAATACTTATCCAATTTTCTAGCGGCTCTGTAGGTCTCAATAATAGTCCGATCAACGCGTAATTTTGAATATGGTAAGAGTATATCACAAAGGAGAAGCTAGCAATTTGAGATGGCGATCGGATAATATTTAGAGGGTTAAATGGACCAAAACTTTTGTGTGAAAATTGTGAGAATTTTTAATATACAGCTTATATCTTAATTCCTGGAAGTGGTATTCCGGACAAGTGAGATATACTTGAAAGTGGAACGCTCGACCTTTCAATTGATGCCAATTATTTTGGTGTACATGATCAGATAACAGAGTTACAGCCTAATATATTCCGTTATTTGTTTGTAGTGTAATAATAAACTCGCTAGAAGTCGCAATTATACATCAATAGTCACGAAATTTTGCACCGAGTAAGAGTATAGGTCGAAAAAGATGCCTACAATTCTAAATGATGATATGATATTCTTTAGCGGGTGAAATGGACCATTACTTTTGTATGAAAAATATAAAAATTTTATTTTTGGTCGATATTTTAATTCCTTGAGGACATATATATTTCGCAAAGTAGCCTACATATGGGAAAAAACTACTGACCTTTCCTCTGATGTAAATTGCAATAAAGTGTTTGCTAGATAACGGGCCTACTGCATAATATATAATGGGTTCTGTGTAGAGAACCACATTTTTATCCCATGCTACATACATGCTATAGGGTGCCACCGTGGTGCAATGGTATGCACACCCGCCTTGCACGCTAAAGGTCGTGGGTTCGATTCCCCGGCCAGTCAACATCAAACACTTTTCAACGGTGGCAAAATACCCCTCAGTAATGTTGGCGACATTTTCTGAGTATTTCAGCCTTGTACAACTTCTCTACAAGTGGTGTCTTAGACACGCCGTTCGGACTCGGCGATAAACAGTAGGTCCCATATCATTGAGCTAATATGAATCGGGGTGCACTCATTGATATGAGAGAAGTCTCCCCTGTCCCGCCTGGGATGTTTGTGGAACAATTATTATTACATATTGTCTCTCCAAAAGTTCATGTAACACCACGAAATATTCGTCCTAGACCCATTATTTGGTATGCCAAAATTCATATCTCGACGAGATAAATCGATTTAGCGATGTGTGTCCGTCCATTAAAAATTGTAAACAAGCTTAATGCCGCAATTATGGACCAATTGTAACGAATTTTTTAAGGAGGTTGGTTTCGGACCAGAATAGAAATGATTAGTTTTTGCTGATGATCGTGAAATGTTCAGTGAATGAAATGGACCAAAAACAAAATTTTAACCAATTTTGTGGCGGCTCTGTAGGTCAAAATAATAACCCGCAAAATTTTAAACAAAGTTAAAGTTTATGATGAAGAAGAAGCGTACAAACCAACGTGAAGATCTGATAATACTTAGCGGGTTAAATGGACTGAAACTTTTGTGTGAAATTGGTAAAAGTTTCAATAACGTAGCGGTTAAACAACGGAAGTAGTAGTACTACATAAGTGGGTTTCATTACATTTTAGTTTGTGTGAACTAAATTTTCCTTTCCTGCTACAAAAATGTCTTTGTCATGCTAGATAAATTTTTGGTTTTAGTCATAGGTATTATACATTACATCTCTGATATTTGATCATTAAATTTTCACAATCATTGAAAAGAAGTTCCGAGGAGAACGATTGTGCAAGGATAGTGGTATAGGGTATCCCATGGTCGGCTCCGTCCGACTATAGACTTTTCTTACTTGTTTTAAATCGTTCAAAAGTTCATCCGTGCTACACGAAATCTTTTTTGAGAAAAAAAATGTCGAAAAGTCATAACCCTAATCCACACACTTAGGCGCAGAGACCGGTACCTGGCCAAGCTTACCAGCCCTCTGCTTCAATGGTTTCACATGGGATTGATTCACCTCTGCTGTACTTAACTCCTTTTTCTTTGACGGGTGACCAGTCTGTGCAGTGACAGAGTGCCCCTTTGAAGAGGGTGTTGAAGTTAAGAGAGGTAAGTCCGTAAGACGCTGAGTAAAGTCAATCGCTTTCCGGTTTTGGCCTTTGTTGGCTATAGAAATCAATGTTGGTGTTGAAATCAGCTTAGCTTCCTCGGTCATCTGGACGAGCGAGAGTCTATTAATTTAGAATTTCTCTTAGGTAGGTGAGGATATTTCTTTACAAACTTCTTCACAACCTTGAGATTGATCTTGATTAGTTTGTACTCTCTCATCGAGAAGAACGATGGTTCTCTGGAATGGGCGTAGCGTAAGTGTTGTCATCAATGGGTTTTGGGATTTTTGTTTTGTTGTTTAATTTATTCAGATCAACGCGTCATTGCCATGGCAAAGACTTGACAACTAAGTCTATACTGCATTGAGACGCCCAGGTTTTCAATGAGGCTCCGTTCTAATACAGTTGGTAACCTAGCTGCAAACTTTGGAACATGGATGGTCACTTGTTTGCTTGACACCGCGGCGTTAGGTGAATCTCTAATTCGTAGGAGATCACTACGTGGATAACTTTGGTCACAATATCCCCCACTCAACGTTCCAGAATAGAATTGTGTAGTGGAGATTATGACTTCAAAGTCAGTTATGAAAAACTTCTCCACAAGTGGTGTCGTAAGACACGACGCACAGTGTTGCCGCGTGGACAAAAATCAAAAATTGTGATGTTAACTTTTACATATGTTTATGTTTTTTCTTACAGTAAACACAGCCCATACAACGAATCTGAAAGAATTTTGTCGATATGTGCACCCATAATGAAGTTATAGCTCTTTACATATGAAAAATATTTCCCAATCTAAAACGATAATCATATGAAATTTGACGACATTTAAAATAACATTTTCTGAGAAGTTTGCTAATAATATTAAAAGTTTTGGATGGGAATTTGATGGGTGGGCTATAAATATACAATTTTAGTACAAAAAGTTGACATCAACTGCACATGGGCAAAGTACCGTTATCAAGAATTAAAAATTTAAATTTGATAAAAAAATAAAAATTCTTAATATTTGGAATTGAATAGCTACACCGATTTTCAAAATTCGGTTCAGATTTGGATATAGCCTCCATATATATCTATCCCCGATTTTGCTATAACTCGGTCAATTTTAATCGAATAGCCTTTTTCGTCGATTTTCGTAAAAATCGGTTCAGATTTGGATATCTTCCCCCGATTTTGCTATAATTCGCTCAATTTTTGATGAATATCCTTCAAATTTAAAATGGGATGTTCCTCAGGCCCCTACTCAGGTTTGAATATGGCTTCGATATATAATTTCGCCCGATGTCACTCAATTACGGATAATTACGTCATATTTTCCTAATTTAATCAGTATCTCACATACATTGCGTGTTTAGTGAAAATATATATGAGAGCTATATCCAAATCTAAACCGATTTTTGTCAAAATCGGTGAAACTGAAACAGGCCTTAAGAAAACATCCCATGTTACATTTGAAGGCTTTGTTTCAAAAATTGATCGATTTATAGCAAAATCGGTGAAAGATATATATGGAGCCTATATCGAAATCTGTACCGATTTTTGCGAAATCAATTCAAAATCGGTCAAACTGAACAGTGGCCTGAGGAAACATCCCATGTTAAATTTGAAGGCTATTCATCAAAAATTGAGCTATTTATAGCAAAATCGGGGATAATATATATGGGGGCTATATCCAAATCTGAACCGATATGGACCAAAGTTGAAATTTTTCATTCCTATGCCCTTGTAAGTACTTGTGCAAAATTTCATCAACCTAGGTCAACTCCTTCTATTTTTGACCACTTTTGTATGGAAGCGGCAACACTGTGCGACGTTCCCATATCATTGAGCTAATATGAATTGGTGAATTGGTGATATGAGAGAAGTCTCCCTTGTCCCTTTGGGGATGTTGTCGGAAAATATTTATATATAAGCTTTAGTAGTTCACACAATATCCCAGACACTACCTTACATATCGGCATTTTAGTAGAAAATTTACTTATGTTGAAACTGAGGTATACTTACTTAGCTGGCCCATTACAGAACATTTGTTCCATAGGCCGAACTAGGAAAAGATCTCCAATTCTCTCAATTTGTTGTTTCGCACTCTGGAATTCCGCGCCTTTTCATCTCATCATCCATTTGTTTGTGCCATCTATTCCTTGACCTGCCAATTCTGCGTGCACCGACAAGCGGTCCGTGTTTATCCGCCTCTTTAGCGGGTTCATCATCGCTCATTCTTATGATATGGCCTAGCCAACGCAATCGCTGCATCTCGATACGTTTAACAATATTGATGTCGTTGTATAGCAGATACAGCTCGTGGTTCATGCGACGTCGATATTCACCGTCAACGCAGATTGATCCGTAGATCTTTCGAAGAATCTTTCTCTCAAACACACCAAGCACTGCCATGTCTGTTTGCGCAAGTGCCCAGGCTTGGGAGCCATACATCAGCACGGGTAGTATCAGTGTTTTGTAGAGCGTTATTTTTGTTTGACGAGATGTGGCTTTGTTTTTAAACTGCTTACTTAAACCAAAGTAGCATCTGTTGGCCAATACAATTCGTCTTTTTATTTCACAACTGATGTCGTTTGTTGTGTTTACGGAGGTGCCGAGGTAGACGAAGTCTTTTACTACCTCAATATTATAGGAACCAACTTCCATCGTCGGTCCGAGCTCAATGAACGCATTGCGCGTCGACACCATCAACTTGGTCTTCTCACCGCTTACCGCCAGACCCACTTTAGCAGATTCTCCTTCGACCTTCATAAAGGTATCAGTTACTTCTTTTACTGATCGGCCCATGATGTCTATATCATCAGCATAATCAAGTAACATGTGACTATTGGTGTAGATTGTGCCACTTCTTTTGTCGTTTGCCTCTCATATAACCTTTTCCAGCAGGATGTTGAAGAGATCACACGAAAGGCTGTCTCCTTGTCTGAAACCTCTGTTGGTACCAAACTCTTCGGAGAGGTTCTTTCCTATGTTAACTGAGGACCTCGTGTCAGTTAAAGTAATTTTACAAAGCCGGATGAGCTTTGCGGGGATACCAAATTCAGACATGGCTTGGAATACCTTTGAACGCAGCGGGCTGTCGAAGGCTGCTTTATAATCGACAAAAAGGTGGTAGGTGTCGATCTGCATCTCTTGGGTCTTCTCCAGGATTTGCCGCAGGATAAATATCTGGTCAATGGTGGCCTTGCCAGGTCTAAAGCCGCATTGGTATGGTCCAATTATCTCGTTGACCATAGGCTTTAGTCGTTCGCACAATATCCCTGACACGATCTTGTAGGCAATAGTAGACTTATGACCCTATAGTTAGAGCACACAGTCTTATCTCCCTTCTTGTGGACGGGGCACAAGATACTCAGGTTCCAATCGTCGGGTACTCGATCTTCCTGCCAGATGGTGCTAACTAGCTGATGAATACACCTTATCAGAGTGTCGCCTCCGGTTTTGAACAGCTCGGCTGGTAAGCCATCGGCTCCTGCTGCCTTATTATTCTTCAGCCGATTTATTGCTGTCTTTACCTCATCTTGGCTGGGCGGTATACATTCAATTCCATCTTCTGGGATTGGGACTGTGGTATCTTCGTCGTCTTCGCTGCTATTGGATACCAATAGTTTTGAAAAATGTTCTTTCCATTTCCTAGTACACTATCGTTATCAGTTACCAAATTACCTTGGATGTGCCTGTACCAAAGCCATCAGTTTGATGCTTGACTCTTTGGTAGAATTTTCGGACTTCATTCTGGCTCCTGTACATCTCGGTTTTTTCACACTCCCGCTTTTCCATCTCTTTCATTTTCCTGCGGAAAAGACGTTTCTCCTCTCTCCTTTTCTCCCGATATCTCGCGTTGCTACGGATTGTAAAGTAGCCCTATATGCCGCATTTTTCTCTTCGGTTGCAGCACGACACTCCTGATCATACCATGGATTCTTTGGTGGGGGTCTCTAGTATCCAAGTATGGATTTTGCGGCTGTTTGCATGGAGTGAGCAATGATTTGCCATTGCGCTGATATGTTATCGGGATGAGGAGTGCTTTGATTAAGCAATTGGCCTAGTTGAGTGGAATATGCTGTGGCTATCTGTTGTGATTGTGTCTTACCGATGCCTAACTTTCGTGTTGTGTCTGTTAGTACTTTGTTTGCTACGTTTAAGCGGGTGCGTACCTTTGCTGCAACAAGGTAGTGATCCGAATCAATGTTTGCGCCTCGGAACGATCGTACATCCAACACGCTCGATGAATGTCTTCCATCTATCACAACATGATCAATTTGATTTATTGTTTTCTGATCTGGAGACAGCCAGGTGCCCTTATGAATATCGAGATGATTAAATCTGGTACTGTTAACTACCATGTTTTTGCAGCTGCAAAGTCTATCAGCCTCATACCATTGTCAGATGTTTCACTGTGGAGACTGAATTTCCCGACTGTTGGACCAAAGATATTCTCCTTTCCAATTTTGGCATTAAAATCGCCTAGAATGATTTTAATGTCATGGGCAGGGCAACGGTCATATGTTTCTTCTAAGCGCTCGAAAAATATATCTTTGGTCTGTTCGTCCTTTTCTTCAGTGAGAGCATGAGCGCAAATAAAGCTGATATTGAAGAATTTAGCTTTTATTCGAATTGCAGCAAGTCTTTCATTCACTGGGGTGAAGATTGATATCAGATGTTTTAGCCTCCGACTAACTACGAATCCGCAACCAAACTCATGCTTTACGTCATGGCAGCTATAATACAGTGCGTCACCTTTAGGTGTTGTTGTGACGCCTTTCCCAATCCATCGTATTTCCTGTATGGCAGTAATATCGGCCTTGTACTTTTCAAGTACGTCTGCCAATGCGAAGACTGCACCTTCTCTATAAAGAGTGCGAACATTACAGGTGCATATTCGCAAATCATGGTCCTTAAAACGTTTGTGGGGTTCGTCCACTTCAGAGGGGTTTGTTTTTCTTTTCTTTCGTTTTTTCATAGTAGGCTGTTTTTTCTAGGGGAGGGTTACTAACCCGACGCCCAAACCCAAGTTTTTAACGTTCTTATGGGTGAACGCGCGGCACATGTTAGCGCGGGTGTTAAAGGCAGTTCCCCAGGTGAC
This sequence comes from Musca autumnalis, assembly GCF_047663935.1. Lineage (NCBI taxonomy): Eukaryota > Metazoa > Arthropoda > Insecta > Diptera > Muscidae > Musca > Musca autumnalis. Next base: position 80,549,457 of record NW_027411866.1, read on the forward strand.
ACCAATGGGAGGTGAGTGTCCACTTGAGATGAAAGAGGGACCAAGATAAATCCTGGGCTTTGCCATGTTAAAACCGGTCAGGACCGTTCCTTGGTATCTTCCATCCCCTACTAAGGTATGGTGTATTGTAACTCGCAAATTGTTGTAATACACCATAACTTTTGAACGCATTTAGGTAAAATAAAATGTTTTAGAACGATTCACCGATGGATTTCTTAAGATTATAATTTGAGCGGAAGCTGTGGTCATATTAATGTAAACAAGTAAAAAAAGTATCAGTCGGCTTTGCCGACAGAGATATACCCTCAGCCTATGTGAATTGAAATATTAATCTACGGACAGAGCGAATATATTTCGTGTCTTTTCAGAATTTTGGGGACATTTTGTACCTTTGAACTTGCCGACGATAATGTGGATTAGGATTAAAGTTTTGTTAAAGGAATAGACGACATAGGAGGTGGATCTGATTTTGAGAGTCATATCTTTTTGATATATATTTGGCACACTAGTCATTTCAGTGGGTCATCTTATAACTTTTGGACCAGTATGCCAGGAAGCATGGACTTGTCCACGGAAAACATAATATGACTGTAAAAAGCAGGACCACAATGAACAGCATCGGCATTCATTTCCAAAGCATCTTCGAAGAGACCCTATCGACACGAAGTTGAACTTTTGTGGGGAGGTACCCTAAGGGGGAAGAAGAAGTTCTCGTGCTCTCCAGCGACTACATATAGGGGATTTTACACCTTTCAGGCTGATTCCTCAAGAAGTACGGACTTGCCCCTGAAAAAACATTTATCGTCGTAATTGAGGTAGCGAATGCAAGTTGCTTCAACAGAAATCAGAGTGTCTCGAGGTCAGGTCATAAGTGAACCTTCCCGAAATTTTGTGTGGGAGGTACCCGAGGGAGTGGACAAATATAGTCCATATTTAAACCTGATCTATATCTGGTAGATGTATTACGATGTATGTATGATAAGATGTAAAGTATGGACCAAATTCAAGAGTTATCGTACGCACAATTTTTCCGAATATTTTTGAACTTTTGTGGGGAGGTACCTGAAGGAATGGACCAATTTGGATTATCTTCGAACGTAAACTATGTTTGGACAAAATATGAAAGCCAAATTTTGGACTGGATCGGCAGATCCGTTCGAGAGTTATTTGCGCTCAAACCACCACACACGATGTCATAGGGGTTTTCGCGGGTTTCAGGCTATTTTCTCAGGAAGTATGGACTTCCTCTAGATGAAACTTCCACCGTCGTATAGGGGCGGTGAATACAAGTCGCTACAACAAAAATCAAAGCGATTCTTGACCAGGCCCTAAACCGAACTTTTCCGAAATGTTGTGTGGGAGGTACCCGAAGGAATGGACCAATCGAGTCCATATTGGAACCTTATCTAACTCTGTTAGAAAATGTACGATATGCAGAGTATGGACTAAATCGGTTACTCCCTTCAAGAGTTACATGCACACAAATTTTCCGAACATTTTCGAACTTTTGTGGGGGAGGTACCTGAAGAAGTGGACCGATATCGCCCATCTTCGAACTTAAACTAAGTTTAGACAAAATATTACGAAGACCAAATTTTGGACCGAATCGGTTAATCCGTTCGAGAGTAATCGTGCGCTCCAGCCAGCAGGACAGACAGACGGACGGACATGGCTAGATCGACTCCAAATTGTCTGAAACACATTTCGTCCAAACATACTTGGGGTCTAAAACTATTATTTCGATGAGGCACATTTTCATCGTATCAAAGTGTATATACCCTCTCTAGCCTAAAAGCTGAGGGTATAAAAAATAGGAAAAAATCGTTGAAGGAAACGAGTTTTTTTAAGTCAATTTTCAATTAGTGGCTTTACAATACAATGTAGAGTATAATGTTCAAAGAAGAAGTTAAAGAATACACTTCAGAGATGAAGTTTCTAATGATTTTTAATATAACCACTGCATCAATCTCAAACGGATGCTGACATTTTGAAGACTGAAAAATTGGGTTTTTTTGAATTTTTGATCTAATCGGGACGCGCAACTGTACTCGTTTAAAAACTAATTACGAGATTGTAGTACTCGCGATTACGCATTTTTTGATGTATAACTCGCGCGTGTAGCCTTCAAAGTTTCACAACAATCCCAGCTTAAAGTCGAAATTTTTGTGCTTAAATTTTTATAAAAAAAAACTGTTTTTTTGATTCAAAATTTGCAACTGCCATTAAATTGTCGGTGAAACCCGCGTGAGCTTAGTTTTTTTACGTTCTGAATCTAATAAGCCATGACGCGTCCAAATCCGTCCACTAGATCGGCGGATATAATACCCCTCAAATTTCGAAAATCTGCAAAAAATGTTTTTGAAAATTGCGCGCATTGAAACGCGTTTTGGAAGTGTAATTTTTACTGAAATAAATAGAGCTATATGGCTGTTTAAAATGTACGAAAACATATATTTCAAAACTATCGCTAATCCGGAGATACAATTGATTTTTTCTAAAAATTAAGTGCGATGCTACATCCACGGTTCTTGATGGATCGCAATGAAACGACATCAAATGATGTATTTTTTAAAGGTTATCATCGAAATCAGATGCGCATAAAATGTAAATTAACTTCGTGGAAATTATGACCATCTAACTGCATTTTGCGCGCTAATATGCAACAGACGCTACATCGTGGCCGTCAAATAGAATTACACAAACTGTACACCAAATAAAAGGGATTGATTCGCTGTGTTGGAAAATCGGATGCGCATCATGTCATTTTCACTATTACGCGGTTTATATGCGTTTCAAATTTTGTAATATTCAATATAACATTATTTTAATGTTATGCCACAATTGGAATTTCTTGTGATTTAATAAAATGTTCTAAAAATATTCGCTAATAGGAAAACTATAAGCAACAAATTTGTTGCAACGAAATATCTTCATTATTGCGTGAAATTTGGACGAAAATGACGTAGAACTCGAACATTTTTTTTTCAATCTTTCCTATAAAACCACAAAAAAAATAAAATTAGAATAACATGATTTTTTATTTTTTTCGTCATATTTTCTTAGCTCCAAACTTCACGACTTAGGTTTCATTTTATTCCTCACAATGTCTAGATACTGATATAATTCTTTTTTATATATTGCCAGCAAATTTGAAGGAAGGGGTTCTATGCGATGACGTGATTTCATGGCATATTTTGCATTGGTTCAAAGCATGTCGTGAAAGATCCGATCTTTTCATTAGCATTTAAACCCATGCAAAGGAAGTCGTGAAAGATCCGATCTTTTCATCTGCATTTGAATCATTTGTACAGATCACTAGAAACAAACAAGTCGATTTGTACAACCCTACATGTAGCGACATCAAAACAAAAGAGTATACATTTCCAAAATTTTTGTTATAAAATTACAAAATTACAAATTAAATGTAGGTTCACGAACTAGAAATTCTTAAAGGAGTGCTGTTGGAGTCCATGTCGAAATCTGAACTGGTGATGAGAAGATAATAGAAAAGCTTTTGTAAGATGAAACAAAATCAGTGGCTGAAAGTGGACGAAGTAAACTCTGTTGCGGTGCAGCGGCGGTGATAAAATTGAAATTTTGGGTGTAAACTTTATGCTGATAAATTAGTTCTAGTTATTTCATGAATTAGTTTGAATTAATAAAGAATTTGGTTTATCATGAAAATCATATTTCAATACAGAATTTTCCATTTTCCAAACAAGACATGAAAATGTCTTACCAAAGGGTAGGTGAAAATGACATGTCAAAGCATTGGTCAAAATGACATGCTTAGGATCCGACAATGAATGTCATCTTATTGTGGTCACGCTCATATAAAATTCATGAGTGAAAATGCTAAAAAATGACATGCCAGATCACTTGCACCCATGATTCAATAGCATCCATGGCATCGAAGATTTTGCTGGGTTTTTTATAAGTATAAGCGCTATCGTTTCAAAAATATGTTTGTAAATACGTGAAATTATTTAACAAATTTAATTTTTCGCGAATCCATTGAAACTTTTCGATTTTTTTGCATCATCGCAAAGGGTGCGATAATAGGATATAACAGTTTACCATATTAAGCCGCGATTTTTTTTAGAATTTTTTCTAATTAGCATAATTAAAACGGTCATATCTTTTGCGCGCAACGATCAAAGTTGGTAACGAAAAGAGATTTGGAATGGCGATTTTTTTCTTAATCTATGTACCAAAAATAATAGATGTGGTATCATTTTTTGTTTTGTTTTGATTTTTTTTTTTTTTTTTTGAAATGGAAAAGACGATTTTAGATATGTATAATGGTGAGCAGACTTATGCCCCTATAGTTTGAGCACACAGTCTTGTGGACGGAACATAGGATACTCACGTTCTAATCATCTGGTACGCGTTCTTCCTGCTAGATGATGCTAACTAGCACATTCTATCACCTGTACATCTCGTTTTTCAGACTCTCGCTTTTCCGTTCCTCTCTTTTTCTGCGGAAAAGACGTTTCTCCTCCTCTCCCGATACCTCTCTCGTTCTCTACGTGTTGCTACTGATAGTAGAGTAGACCTTTATGCCGTATTCTTCTCTTCGGTACTGGCTGATTGCTTGGAGTGGGCAATACTTTGCTACTGTATGTTATCGGGACAAGGAGTTCTTTGATTAAGGAATTGGGCTAGTTGAGTGGAATATGCTGCGGTTATCTATTGTGATTGCAGCTTACCAATGTCCAACATCCCTGTTGTTTCTTTGCTGCGTTTAATCGGGTACGTACTTTTGCTGCAAAAGGTGGTTGCCTGAGTCTATGTTTGTTTCTCGGAACGGTTGTACATAAAGAACGCTCTATGAATGCCTTCCATCTATCACAACGTGATCAATTTGACTTATTTTTTTGGGTCTGGAGACAGCCAGTTGCCCTTAGAAATGTTTTTTGTCGCTGCGAAATCTATCATCCTCATTCCATTGTTCCGAATCAGCATTTGCCCCTCGAGTCAAACTTACGTCCAATAAACTCCAGGAGTGCTTTCCATCTATCACAACATGATTTGATTTGGTTGCTTGTTAGTGTTTGTGGAACAGCCACGTGGCTTTGTGCATAGACAAATTAATTGTATAGACAAAGAAATGCTCTCACAAATGTTATTAACATTGAGTTTGTTGACAGAACAACTCAATTAAAAATGCCAATAAACACGACTTTATAAACATTTTGTTCTAACAAAGACTGTATGGGGTTAGTTTTCGACGAAATATAGAAGAAAATCTTTCCATTTTCCTCAAAAATCGCCTTCGAACAATTTTGAGTTTTTCTGAGTTAATTTGTCTATGCTTTGTGTATATCGAAGCGTATAAATCTGGTGCTGCTAACTACATTGGTCCAGTCAAATATACATTGAAATAGGAAAAATTCCCACAAAGCTGAATTTTGGTGGAGAGCTAGGGGTTGCCATTAGAAACAATGTCCTAAAAGTCCCCATCAATCCCATGTGTACAAAAACTGTTATTCGGGCTTGAGCAAATATTGTCGATGGACCATAATACGGCCTTTAGAGAATTTTGGTGAAAGTACACCTTTGGTCTCATACAAATTACTATTTAAACAAAGATCGCTCGGGTGGCACGAGTTAACGTTAACTGATAGCCATAGAATTTCATATATATTTTAACCGGTCCGCTTCATTATGTTCTTACGAGGCTTACTTCTTCACACGTGTAATTTGAAACTTATATCACGCTATCTAAAGAATGGTAATTCTTATTGAAAAGTCATGGAGATCATTCTTGTAGACAATTTTTAAGCCTATAACTTTTACTTTAGTCGATTTCTGATAGGTATTACCGTTTATGATAAAAGTCAAAAAACTAAATGAGGCCTCCAAAAAATGACCTTTGACCTTGAATAACTTCGTTTGTACACATGGGATCGATAGGGACTTTTAAAACGTTACTTCTAATGGCAAACCCTAGCTTAACACCAAAATTCAGCTTTGCTATTTCCCCCTTATACGCACGTCTATTTTGACTGGACTACATGCCATGATTTTTGCCTGGGCAAATTCCATCAGCCTCATTTCGTTGTCTTAAGTTTGACTGAGGAGGCCACCTTTTCCTCCAATTGAGACAATTATAGATATACTTTTTTCCATTTCTGATATAAAAACAATTTTAATCTCATGTTCAGGGAATCCTTGCCACCCACTAACAGAAGAGCGCATACACTTGTGATATATATACGATATGAACCTAACACCGTGGTTGAGCCCCGGTTATTTACAGGGTCCGTATTTGCTATGTTTTAATCAATACCAGAGGAACGTCGCGCAATGGTGCAAAAATCAATTTTTCTACCCAAAACCCCAATTTTTTGTGTCACCGATTTTTACATTCTATATAGGGTTCGAGGGGTCCACCATGGTACAAGTACAGTCGTAAGCATGTTCACCTTGTACTTAGAAGGTCTGGTCCCTGATCAGAACATCAAAGATTTCGGCGGTGGCAAATCGCCTCAGTTGCCTGAGTATTTCAGCCATGAACAACTTGTCTACAAGTAGTGTCGTATGACACGCCATTCAGGATCGGCGATAAAAATTAGGTCCCATATCATTGAGCCAATATGAATCGGGGTGCACTCATTGATATGAGAGAAGTAAGCCTTGTTCCTTCGGGGATGTTGTGGGAACGTATGCATGTATGTATGTAAACTAAGGAAACCAACAAATTAGGTAAAAATATGGCGTGACATGTCCCTACACACAGCAATTTCCCCCAATGTGGAAAATACTCAATTTTTGCAAATTCGTTGAGAAAGAGCTATTTCTCGGAAATTTTTACAGATGTTGCTTTCATTGTTTTTTAGGTAGGTAGGATTGTTGACTTTAAGAAATATTTTAATAAATTACCGTAGTGATTACACAATCTGAGTTATATTAAAATTAGTGTTAATTTAGTGAATTATAGTACTTAACTCCTGCTAAGGCACATTGTTTTGTATTTGCAGGAAGATGCCCGAAAGTGTCCTCTTTTGTACCCGTCACGTTCTGCACGTATGCTAACGAGGATATATACACTTTCAAACGGGGTATATACAATTGCCTCATCGAAATATTGGTTTTAGACTTCAAGCATGTTCGGGCCAAATCCGTTTCAAACAATTTGGAATTGATTTAGCCAAGTCTGTCCTTCGGTTTGTCTGTCTGTGTGGTTGGCGCACACGATAACTCTCGAACGGATCAACCGATTCGGTTCACAATTCGGCTTTCGTAATACTTTGTCCAAACTTAGCATCGTGAAATTTCCAACAGAATTAGATGAGGTTCCAATGTGGACACAATCGGTCCTGTCCTACGGGTACCACCCACACAAAATTTCAGAAAAGTTCAGTTTAGGAACTGCTCTCCTCGAATCGCTTTGATTTTTGTTGCTATTTTGGGAAAATAGCCTGAAAGGTGCAACGAATCCCTATGACACCGTGTCTAGTGGTCAAGCTAACTCTCGAACTGATCTGCCGATTCGGTCCAAAATTTGGCCTTCGTAATATTCTGTTCAAACTTAGGTACCTCCCCCACAAGAGTTCAAAAATGTTCGGAAAAATTTTGCCATTTATATATCTATATCTACCAGATATAAATCAGGTTCGAATATGGACTATATTTGTCCACTGCTTCGGGTACCTCCCATACACAATTTCGGATAAGTTAACTTTAAGAAATGCTATCGAATGAGTTTGATTTTTGTTAAAGCAATTTGCATTTGCTGCCTCAATTATGACGATAAAATTTTTTTTTTTCATGGGGCAAGTCCATACTTCTTCCTCCAAACTTAGTTTCAGTTCGAAAATGGGCAACACCGGTCCACAACTTCCGGTACTTCCCCCTAATATTTAAAAATGTCACTAAAATAGTATGTACGATATCTCTTGAACGGGGCAAGCAATTTGGTCCAAACTTCGGATCTCTTAATATTTTGTTCAAATTTAGTTTAACTTCTAAAATGGTCCTCTCCTTAGGGTACCTCTCCCGCAAAAGTTCAACATTTTCTACTAAGTGCAGTTTAGGGTATGTTCGAAAGTCCTTTGGAAATGTATACCGATGCTGTTCGTTGTGGTCTGTTTTCAGCAATATTATGTTTTCCAATGACAAGTCCATTCTTCCTGGCATACTGGTCCAAAAGTTATACAATGACCCACTGCCATGAATAGTGGGCGCGATATATATTTCGAAAAGATATGACTTCCAAAATAAGATCCACTTCCATAATGAACTATGTTGGTCCACTCCTTGAAGTACTTCCTACGCAACACTTTTGAACTTTAATCTTAATCTACAATTTGGTCGGCAAGTTCAAATGTCCAAAAAGGACCACCAAATTCTGAAAAGACCCTAGTAGATTCTGTCCGTAGGTGAAAGTTTCAATTCACATAGGCTGAGGGTATACTTCTGTGGGCGAAGCCGACATATATTTTTTACTTGCTTTTTTAATAAATTGAATTACACTTATAATTTTCAACATTAATTTTAGTTTTTACACAAATGAACATTTAGAACATTGGTGGCGTTTTTATTAGGATAACTGTTGCAATTTTGTTTTTTTTTAATAACCTTACAATGCTAAAATTTCTCTATGCAAGAAACCCCAAAAAAGTTATGTTACAGAATTTCGACCAGGAAAATCGATTCAGAAACACTGTCGTTGCTTTATTTTCATATTTTGATGTTTCTCCCAAAACAAAGTATTTTCCGAACTTAAATTACTAGTTCTAAATTCAATAACCTTTGAGAGTGTCAGAGGAAAAACTCAGTATACTGAGTCATATGAGATTGACCGATTTCCCCCTTCTCCATTAACACTTTTAACTAACAACTTTCAAATCTTTAATATTCAAAAAATATATAAACATATTCTAATCTTTATTGAAGTTTTTGTTTTATAGATCTTAGCATACGGATTAACTATTATGAATCTTTATTTAAGTTATTAAATAAAATTTTTCTATCCTTTTAGCACTCTACCCAAACCGAAAAGCGAACTCTTTATTCTTGAATAAATAAAAAAGTTTCAATCCACAATTTCCGTTTTTCAAAAGCACCCACCCACCACCACCACACCATGGCAAAAGGTTAATGGTAAGCTTCTGAAACATAATGGATTTTTAAATAATATTTAACAAGTTAAGAAAAGTTTAAAGGAAGCAACCACAACATCGACAAACATACCAAAGTCTGCGTGCGAAAAAAGTAACCCAACATCCTCATAAATTAATTATAAATTTTTCTAATAGATTGCAGGGGGGAAGAGGAGGAAGCTGAAAATCAAGAAAGGGAATGTGTGTTATTAACTCCCATCCTCCACATCCAAATAACATAGAGAAACATGTTAACACTGATATAAAATTTCCTAAAATAAGACACCTTCATGCTACGGGTAAACAACATCTCGTTCCTCTTCTTTATTGAAATGTGTATGGCAATATATTTTAGCCCCGTTGGTTAGTGAAACGCAGCATACTTACATAGGTAAAAAACAAACTTTGTGAAAAGTTTAATGAAAAATCGCTATAAAACTTTTGTTATGCTAGAAAATGATGATTATTTTCTACGTTTCAAGACGAAGCATATGTTTTTTTTCTTAAGAGAAGATGTTTCACAAGAATTTGCTAATAATTAAAAAGTATACAGAAACAAATTTAACAAGTTTAAATAATTATAAAAAATCAGTATTTGCAAAAACTGTATGTGTGTATGTAAATTATGTATATTTTCAGGGAATATATAAAGTCTTGAAATGTACTAATTTTGGTTTGTCAAGACTTACAACATATTATTCCGTTATTAAAGAAACATTTAGTCTGGAACTGACACTTTTGTCATAAATTGCAAGATTTTTATTTACTTGTATATTTATTTCTTTATTTTATTTTATTACACAGTACACCCTTGTAAGAGTAACATATGAATACACTATTAAGAATAAGGAGGTGAAAGAGTTTTGCCGAGGAACTGAATGACCAACAAGTGTCTAAAGGTCTATAGCACCTACCCCTCGACGCCAGAGCACGGGTCGCCACATCGTACGATGGTTCATCCCCTCCCCATCCCGGTACACTCGTGGGAAAACAAAAAAAATACAGTCAACCTACCAATGACAAAAAAAAAAAACAACTGAAAAGGCATTAAGTTCGGCCAGGACTTATACCCTTCACAATGATATATTCTGAATTTTTATTAAATAATTAAGTTTCACAGTTTTATATGTAGCAGTGAAAACCCCTGTTATATGGGGGACTTACCACAACGTGGGCCAATGTTCACAATTTTTGATAGAGAAGTTTTTAATCACTGAGAACCATATATGCCAGAGGAATTCAATCTTGCCCGAAAATGTAGATAAAATCTAAAAATCGGTGCTGCCGTTTTATAGGGCAATCCCCTAACGTCGACATATGTCGACAATTTTTTGGAGAAGTTTTGTGACCACTAACGAACTCAAATGTCAAATTACAACGGTATGGATGCTATAAAGAAACATAAACCTATGTTGAGAATATTTGGTGGGGAAGTTTCGTGTCTGCAGAGAACCTCAAAAATCAAATTCAATCAGAAAATGTAGTTAAACCCCTAAAAATACCAAAAATCGGAAGGTACCATTTATGGGGGCTATTCCAAAACATGGACCAAAAATTGTCAACATATCTTTGGTGAATAAGTTTCGTGACTGCAGGGAATCTCAAATGTCAGGTTAATTAAAAAAAATTAAGATCAAACCCTCAAAAAACCAAAAATCCGGAGGTATCGGTTGGACGTATGTTGACAATTTTTTATGAAGAGGTTTCGAGACTTAAATCGGGAGGTACCATTTATGGGGGCTATTCCAAGACATGGACAATTTTGGTAAAGAACATTCGCGACTGCAGGAAATCTCAAATTTCAAGTTACGGGTAGTTCAGTCAAAAAGTAAAGATAAAACTCTCAAAATACCGAAAATCAGGAGGTACAGTTATATGGGAGCTATACCCAAAAATATGTTGACAATTTTTATATAGAAGTCTTGTGACCTCTAAGAACATCAAATGTCAAATTACTGCTAGTTGGGTTAAAAATTGGAGGTGCCGTTAGGGGGCTATACCTAAGCATGGAATTATGTTGACAATTTTCTTACTGAAGGGGTTATCAAATATCAAATGACTGGTAATCCAGTCAAAAAATATAGCAAAACCCTCATAATACCGAAAATCGGGAGGTACCGTTATATGGGGGCTATATCTAAACATGGATCAATGTGAAAATTTTTGATAAAGACGTGTTGTGGTCCCTAAGAACTTTAAATGGTAAATTACAGCTAGTTCGGTTAAAATTGTTGCTAAATCCTCAAAATACCGAAAATCCGGAGGTACCGTTATATGTGGGCTATACCTAAATATGGAGCCACGTTGACATTTTTGGTGAAGAAGTGTTGTGACTCCTAAGAACCTCTAATGTCAAATTACAGCTAGTTCGGTTAAAAATTTAACCTAAACCGTAATCGCCACTAAGCAAACCAACAACATACATACGTGGAAACCTTGTAGAGGCTACAACAACAGCAGGAGTCTAGTTTTCTTGATAACAGAAACTAGAGTAGACGCACTGGAGAGACTGGGAAATAAGCTGTTCTTTGACATAAGGGAGGCCAAAGATAAAATGGAGAAGACGACGTAAATGAAGTCGAAGGGCTACCCACATCATCGCCCCTTAATACTGATGCTGAAGGTTGTGCACATCAATCTGATGCACTCTAAAGTCGCGGATCCTCCTGGTCGAGGAGGATCTAGTTATGGGGATTATACAAAAACCCAATGCTTAAAAAAATGTTGTATAGGGTCTGAATAAGAGAGGCTACAAAACCAAATACATGAAGGATAACGGTAAGCCTAGATCGAGTATACTTGTTAAAACGCCATAAACGCTTCAATTCCCCCTAATTTAGCACACCGCGGTAGTAGTGGAGCTAGAGAATGGTAAGCAATTCCTTATCGCCTCTTGCTACAGGTTCTCTCAGCACAAATATCCGGGGCCAGATGTTATGAGACCAAAAATGCTACAAAACGCTGAGAGCATAATTAACCATTGGCTAGTGCACATCTACAGTAGATGTATATCTATAGAGAATATAGAGAATGTCTTCATAACCAAAGCAGGAAAACGTTGTCACTAAAATGCTGAAGAATTTAGACCCATAAGCATTTCATCATTTCTTCTTAAAACCCTGGAAAGACTCATCGAGGTGCATATTCGAGATAAGAGGCATAGTTAACGCGCTTACCTTACAGGACGCCCGACAGACACAGCCTTACACGAAGTTGTTAGGACTTTTGAGAAGTCCTTGGAGCACAAACAATACACCTTAACCACCTTTCTGGATATAGAACAAGGTCTATAAAACTTCGGTGTGAAACCATTCAGTAGCTGGAGAACGATCATGCTGCAGTGTAGAGTCAATAATGCCACACTGGGAAATAGCATGCTGTCAAAGCACGTAAATCGAGGACCCCCACAGGCAAGAGTGATCTCACCACTGTTGTGGCTCACATCTGGATTAAGTTGGTTGCGTAGGCGGACGATGTAATAACACTCGTCTCTGCTGTGTTTCCGTACGTGCTGAGTGACATCATTATCGGAGCCCTAAAATCACCGGATACTTGCGCCACAAGAAGTGGCCTGGGCGCGAATACAGAGAAAAATGAGTATGCGATCCCCAACCAACCATTACCGTCGTCGTTATTAGAATTCACTACTGCCCCACAATCCCTTTAACAGCAGTCGCGCATGCAGCACTTAACAACAGCCGTTGTTGTTCCAATCCCTGAAAATGCATCATTTATGCAATGTCCTGAAGTCCTTAGCCGGCAGCACTTGGGGTGCAGATAAAGAACCCTCGTTGGCCACATATAACGCGATAGGTCGGTCTGTGGAAAACTATGCGGCGCCAGTAATGTCCACGAATATAATTGCAACACGATGGAAAAATATTCAAACCTGTCAGAATGTCGCCCTGAGAACTGCAACAGGGTGCAGCCATATGTCTTCAGTGGACCATCTACATGAGGAGACAAAGATTCTTCCAGTGTAGCAACACAATGGTATGCCTTCGTTACAGTTCTTGCTCGGGTGTTACCGTGAGAGCTATCCTAATCACCACATGGTGGTAGATCCCGAGCCAATAAAATAAAAACACTGGTACAACAACAACTACGAGTAGGTAATAGGTAAAATAAATAGATAAAAATTTTAAAGAAATCACGCATCATTTTTCATCCTACTACATTGTAATAGGTTATTCGGCTCATGTGGCTTCAAAATTATTGCTGAGCGTAATGTTCTTACGGTTTAATATCTTGGGTCCCAAAACAATCGTAACAAATTATATTTCCTACTTTGTACCAGTTACTAATTACTTTGGTCGAAAACAACAACAACATCAATTGAAATGTTCCCATATTTATTTTCCCATTTAGGGAAAATGTTTTATTGTCCAAAGAATTGATATTAATGGTCATGTTAATTGTGGTAAAACTCCCAGAAAAACAAACATATATAAATATATCCGTTTCAGTTCATTTTATCCTCTTTTGGGCGTTCAATTGTTTTCAAGATTAATACTGAGTAATTAAGAATTTCGTACACGTTCCAATTACACAACAACATTTGATGATAGTGGACACAAATTTCATCCGCATTTTTTATGGTTGTCGAAGCTCACATTGCAGTACATTGTTCAAGTGATACACATTCTGTCTCTCTCTCTTTCGCCCTCTTGTTGTTCCATAAATTACTATCCTACAAAAAGGATATATTAAAAGTAGAAACACATTTTCACTTATAAATCACTTTGATGTTGGCGAAATACTTTGTCTGTGTCGAGTGAAGCTGAATAAAAATGTAGCATTCATTTAATATTGCACGGCATCGATGAGATACGAGTATTTAAAGTAACGCGAGTGACTAAGACAGTCTGATATATAAATGCTTAATATTTAATGTTTTTACAAAATGATAAACTATAAAAAAAATTAAAATAAATTTTTGAATGTTTGTATTTAAGAGGATTACATACATACATATTTTCGCCTACACATCACAAAAAGGACACGAGAAACTTCTCACATATCAATGAGTACATATATTGCAAATATGGAAAATGTTTAAAATCAGGAGATACCTGCACCTGCGTACATACCAAAATATTAACCTACTACACGGTGCTCTTGAATCAAATTTAAATGCTTCCATTACTAACACCTGGGAAGTTTTTGCGGAAACTACAATGTTCACAGATGAGAAAAATCAAAAAACCAAAAAATCGCCGGAGCGCTTTTTAAATAAATCGCGATTTAAGTTGACATTTTTAGGGGCTGTTTAGGTTTTGCTTGGAAACCGCAAGACTTATCAAAATGAGACTGCAGAAAGTGTTGTAGCTATGAAAATTCTCTACAAGATCGACCTTTACGGTATTTTCGTAGGTTTTACCATTTTTGAGATATTGAAGTTCAAATTGGGACAATGCACTGACTGTATCGCCCCCTTATAAAACAATGTCATGAAGGGTGCGCCTTAACTAACTTTCAATGAAAACCGCTTACACAGGGAAAGTTTTTGTGAATTCTGAAACAGCAATGTTCATAGATGAGAAAAATCCAAAAACAAGAAAAAATCGCTGTCCAATCGAAATGAAGCTAAGAAAATGTTGTAGCTGTGAAAATTCTCTACAGGATTGACTTTTATGATTTGTTCCCAGGCTGTACCATTTTTGAGATAAAGAAGCTCAGTTTACATTTTTAGGTTTTTTTGTTAGGGTTTCGCGATTTTGCTTGAATACGGTAAGTCTTATCGGCATGGGACCTGACAAAATCTTAAAGCTGTGAAAATTTTCTACAAGACTGGCTGATGTAAGTTTTCCTAGGTTGTACCATTTTTATACCCTACACCACGATGTGGGGAGGGTATTATAAGTTGGTTTTGGCCAAAAAGTTTGTAACGCGTCGAAATAATGGTCGTAGACCCATACTTATATATACCAAAATGAATGTCTCGACGAGCTGAGTCCGTCTGTCCATCTAAACCTTGTAATCACGCTACAGGTCGCAATTTTGATCGGATCGTCACCAAATTTTGGATGTTGATGAAGGTCCCGGAGGGACCATGTCGGAGACTATATGCCAAATTTCAACCATTTTGGTAGGATAATGTTGCTAAGACCATAAATATTACGAAAGTCGGGTGCGTTCTTTGTGGGCTACATCAAAACGTGGATTTTTACCGAACATTTTAGGTTAGGTACTGTGGCTAAAACCTTCAACATCCCAAAAATCTGGTACCTTCTATGAGACCTATAGTGACAATTCCTGTCAAGAATGCTGTATATCCCCAACAAAGACTATATACCGATTTTACCCATTTCCGTGGACAACAAGTGAGCAAAGGCTATAGTCGGGCCGGGGCCGACCATGTGATACCCTACACCACTACCCCTGTACATTTCTTTTAGGGAATATAATCCGACTACCACCAAACATAATATGCCTCTTTCTCTCTGGGACCCCCCATAAGCAACCAAAATTTCGTGACAATCCGATCAAAATTACGACCTGTAGCTTGATTGCAAGAAATGGAAGGCTTTGCCGTTGGTATACCCCTACTAGAAGCCGATATATTCACAAAGAATAAAACTTTGAATTTGTCTCCAAATGAGTTTTTCCCCATTGCGACCCCTAAAAACTATCAGACTATCGCCAAAATCAATAGGCTTCTTCCTCTGTGGGGCCCGCATCTACCCCCAACATCTCTTGACTATCAGATCAAAATTGCAACCGGCAGCGTGTTTACAAAAAGATAAAAAAATGGATATATTACTGACTTTTGCGATATCTCGGTTGTTTGCCCATCTACGCCAACATACTTTGCATCAATATAAAGGAGATCTTTTCTTCTATCATTGGCGGGCTTTCTTTTTGGAATACTCCTACCAGAAGCGGAGATATTCGCATAAGAAAAAAACATTGACTTTTCTCCACATAAGCTTTTTGCTTATT
The DNA here is from genome assembly GCF_047663935.1 of Musca autumnalis. NCBI lineage: Eukaryota > Metazoa > Arthropoda > Insecta > Diptera > Muscidae > Musca > Musca autumnalis. The sequence goes on from NW_027411866.1 coordinate 80,565,506, forward strand.
CCGACTCCTGGATATTATCCGACCATCACCAAACTAAATAGGCTTCTTCCTCCGTGGGACTCGCATCAACTCCCAAAAAATTCGTGACCATCCGATCAAAACTGCGACCTGTAACGTGATTACCAACGTATGATTACAACGTATTACCGACTATTGTTATATCTCCAATACTTGGCCACATACGCCAACCAGCTTTGAATCATTGTAAAAGTGGGATATTCTTTTTTCATAGTCAGGCTTTGCTTCTAGAAGATCCCCAACCAAAGCTATGATATTCGTCATTATAACTCAAATCGCAAAAATAAAAATATGGGTTGTATTAGCGACTATTGCGGTTTCTTGTTTGTTTGACCTCCTACGACAACCTACTATACATCGTTGTAAAGTTGATAATTTATACTGTCATTAGCAGGTTTTGCTTTTGATATACCTATTATAGATGCGGAGATATTAGCTTTGAAACAAAACGTTGACTTTTTCCCCAAATAAGGTTTTTGCCCATTCCGACCCCTGAATATTATCCGACCATCACCAAAATCAATAGGCTTCTTCCACTCCGGGACCCTCATCAACACCCAAAATTTGGTGACGATCCGATCAAAATTGCGACCTGTGCGTGATTACAAGGTTTAGATGGACAGACGGACGGACTGACGGACGGACACACATAGCCAGATCGACTCAGCTCGTCGAGACATTCATTTTGGTATATATAAGTATGGGTCTACGACCATTATTTCGATGCGTTACAAACTTTTTGGCCAAAACCAACTTATAATACCCTCCCCACATCGTGGTGTAGGGTATAAAAATTAAAAAAAATTTTTGCGAGCACATCTACAATTTTTTTCATAGAGGTTAAGAAAAAATTCTGGTTTCAAATCTGTTTGATTCAAAAAATTAGAAAAAAAATATTTTGGAGTTCTACAACTATTTCGCTAAAATCCCATACAATAATTAATGTGTACTGCTAAAACTTCATCAAGAAATATGGTTTACCATCGTGAAAGCATAATTGCTTACTGTAATAACTTACAAGGATAGGATATTAAGAGTAATATTGAAATTACAATCATCCAATAGAGTGCAGTTATTACTCGTAATGAATATAAGTACGAGTACTAAGTAGTGGAAGTATTGTATCTTTGTGCTGTGATTTCTTCTCGTAGCAGTCGACTCGGAACCTTGGCAGGGATAAGCGGAATTGCATCATGTGCTCACCCATGATTCACAGTCTTTTTGACGTGAGCAATTAACAGCGACATAGTAAGTATTCGATTGTCTCTGCTGCTTCTTCTTCGTATAGCCTGCAGTAGTTAGCAATTCGTCTCTCTCCCATTTGCCTACTGCTATTATGCCTACTGCTAGTTTCATTTTGGACTTCTTCAGGGAAAGTAGGATTTCCTTGGAAACCTTACAGCTGGATTTGTTGTTGCAAATTTATTTAGCCTTATGCCCATAGCTTTGTTCTAACTGACACATGAAGTGGCACAGGGGTGGCTTGATCAAGTTGTCGATTGCAACATCGGGTGACTGAGATCTGCTAATTCATTTCCTTCTTGCAAACCAAAACTGTCGTAGACTGAATAGAGTAGGACCTGAGTGATTTAGGCATCGCTTGACTATCAGTTGTACAGCTTCTTGATTTCAAAATTGTCGGCGAGGAGGAGTCATAGTTCGAGGGTATCACAACAGACACAATCTAAGAGCCAACGGTTTAAATCTCTATACCGTCTAGAGGTGTGAAGTGGTGGGTCCAGACTTCCCTGTGAGTTATGTGCACATTTATTGGCTCGTACTGTATATTAAAATTAAAGAGATAAAAGTGTATTCCCTGCCGCTTATTAAATCGTATCCAACATAAATTGTGAACGACTATGGTTAATGACAAATTTGTACCATAAGAATGGGGCTTTAGACCTGGAAAATCCATCATTGATAGGTAGTGGAATTCTCTAACTCATTTGTTGGATACCGACAAAAATCGATAAAATTGACGCAAAAGAGGATGTTCTTTTGAATGTCCGTCGGTCTGCTTGGTGCGCACTATAACTTTCGAAGGAACTAACCTAATTCACAATTTGTACCTCACAACACTTCTTTCACACTTAGATCCAGTTCGAAAATTGAGTACAACCCTTTCCAGCAGTATTTAGAATAAGTCACACGAAAGGCTGTCTCCTTGTCTTAAACCTCTTTTCATAGAGAAGTGGTTCTTTTCGATTTTAACCGAGCACCGGGTATCAGTTAAAGTCATCTTAAAAAGCCGAATAAACTTTGCGGGGATGCCAAATTCAGACATGGCTTGGAATACTTTTGAGCATAGGGACGGTCGAAGGCTGCTTTATATCGACAATAGGGTGGTAGGTGTTGATCTCCTCAAGGATTAGCCAAAAGGTAAATATCTGGTCAATGGTGGACTTGCCTGGTCTATAGCCACATTGCTTTACTATGGCCCAATTATTTCGTTCACCATTGACTTTAGTCGTTCGCTCAATATCCCTAACACCATCTTGTAGGCAATAGGGAGAAGACATATGCCGCCGTAGTTAGAGCATACAGTCTAATCCCCATTCTTGTGGGCGGGACACAGGATGCTCAGATGGTGCTACTAGCTGATGCATACACCTTATCAGCGTATCACGTCGATTTTTAACTTCGTCGTCTTCGGTAATATTGGATACTAATAGTTTGGAGAAATGCTCTTTCCATATCTCGAGCACACTATTTGTATCAGTTACCAAATTACCTTGCTGGTCTCTGAAGTAGGATGTACCTGTACCAAAGCCATCAGTTTCATACTTCAATCTTTGGTAGAATTTTCGGATTTCATTCTGGCTCTTGAACATCTCAATTATTTCACACTCCCACTTTTCCATATCTCTATTTTTCCTGTGGAAGAATGGTACGTACCTTTTGCTGCAACTGGGTGGAGGCCCGAGTCTATGTTTGCTCCTCCGAACGATCGTACATCCAACACGGTCAATGAATGTCTTCCAAATATCACAACGCGATCAATTTGATTTCTTGTTCTTTGGCCTTTGGTGACCGTATGAATATCGAGGTGCTTAAATCTGGTACTGCTAAATAAGAATTTTTTGCCCTTGCAATGTCTGTCAGCCTCATTCCATTGTCAGATGTTTCACAGTGGAAACTTTTCCAATTTTTGCATTAAAATTTTGGCAATAGAATTAAAATTAAAATAATTTTAATGTCATGGACAGGGCAACTGCCATATAATTCTTCTAAGCTATCGTAGAATTCGTCCTTGTCTTCGGACTTTCCCAATCGATCGTATTTTCTGTACGGCAGTTATATCGGCCTTGTACTTTTCAACTACATCTGCCAGTGCGTAAACTGCACCTTCTCTATAAAGAGTGCAGATTAGCAGATCAGGGTCCTTAAAACGTTTACGGGGGACGTCAACATTACAGTGGTTTATTTTTCGTTTCATTTGTTTTTAAACCCTCAGCATTTATGCTAACGAGGCAAAATGTGCCTCATTGAAATAATTGTTTTAGACCCCAAGTATGTTTGGACGAAATCCGTTTCAGAAAATTTAGGGTTGATTTAGCCATGTCCGTCCGTCTGTCTGTCTGGCTGGCTGGAGCGCACGATAACTCTCGAACGGATCAACCGATTTGATCCAACATTTGGCTTTCGTAATATTTTGTCCAAGATTGGTTTAAGTTCGAAGATGGGTTACACCGGTCCACTCCTTCCGGTACCTCCTACACAAAAGTTCGAAAATGTTCGAAAAAATTGTGTGAACCATAACTCTTGATGGGTGCAACCGATTTGGTCCATGGTTTGCACGTCGTGAAATTTCTACCAGTCTTAGATGAGGCTCCAATATGGACTCAATCGGTCTACTCCTTCGGGTACCTCCCACACAAAATGTCGGAGAAGTTCAGTTTAGGACCTGCTCTCGAATCGCTTTGATTTGTGTTGTAGCAACTTGTATTTACTGTCCCCTATACGACGCTACAAGTTTCATCAGGGGCAAGTCCTTACTTCCTGTAGCTGTATCTGCTATACAACGACATCAATATTGTTAAACGTATCGAGATGCAGCGATTGCGTTGGCTAGGCCATATCATAAGAATGAGCGACGATGAACCCCCTAAAAAGGCGTATAAATACGCACCGCTTGGCGGTGCACTCAGAATTAGATGGCGCAAACAAGTGGATGACGAGATGAAAAGGCGCGGTATTCCAGAGTGCAAAGCAACAAATAGAGAGAAATGGACATCTTTTCTTAGTTCGGCCTATGGAACAAATGTTCTGTAATGGGCCAGCAAAGTAAGTAAGTAATCTCCGTGTGGACGTTGTTTCATTCCCCGCTACGATTTGTACCAAATAAAACAGAGTTCGTTTTAGACTACGATTCTACAATGCTTTATCGACTTTATTACACTTATTCGGAACCGACTTTAATTACTAAGCACACAGCTTTCCTTTACGTCTTCTTTATTAGGCACACGGCTCTTCTTTAACCTGTTCAGTTTGACGTCTCAAACACAACTAACTCGCTGTTGCTGAATCCTCTTATATTTATTGCTCCTGCCTTCTTGTTCCGGAATTCTCCAGAAAGCAGATCTGGTAATGCCTCAAAGCAATCTGTGCAATTAACACACAGACGCAAGCTCACACTAAGCGAACAACAACACTTAGATACAAGGGTGAGAAAGCAATAATTACAAGAGAGCGAAATGACGTCACAATTATCAAAACAAACACGAAAAACAATAGCAAAACAAATACAACAAATAGCGAAATCAGTGATAATTGCATGATTATGGCAGAACAAATGGAAACAAAAGCATATCAAGAACATGTAAGGTAAGAACTAGAATGATGGAGAGAATTCTATTCAATATTTGTTGTTGTAACTCGATTTAAACTAAGTGACTGCTCAATAGAAATCTACATTACAATTCAAATTAACGGAAATTCAACTAAATAATTCAACTTATATTCGTAACAATATTGTAAATACTTTAAAACATGTTTCAACAGTTGTATATCGCAATTAAAGTTTTTGGTTGATAGAAAAATTAAACCCTCAGTAATTCTCATCTGTGACTGTATACATATCTACAACATTATTTAATTAGCTGCTGAACTCTCGATAACAATCCAATCACTTTTTGAAACGTTGTCACTTCATTTCATAAAATGAACTAAACTTTATTTGAATAGTCGATGTCAGCGAAGATAGAATGGTCTTTTGTCCACAATCATAAAATCTTAGAGACATAGCAACAACAAAAAAAAGAACTCCCCTTCAATGGCAAGCAATTGGATGATGGAAAAAATTAAGATGTTTTTTTTCTTGCAGATTTGCCATTCACTGAACACAGCTCCGAAGTCGTCATTGCCATTTTAGCTGTCAAAGGCGAAATCAACTTCGGATCTGTAACAAAGAATTTCAAATGAACTCAGGTAAGTTTCGAAAGAAGATACTTCGATAAAAGTATACGGCGCACTCTATTTGTGATGCCTTAATGAAGTTGAGGAGTATCTGTGTAACATTGTTTGCTGTTGACAGAGGGCCAGTAGTTGATTGACAGAGAAGAGTGTCCCTTAATAGAGTGTCCACCTTCCATTTGTAATTTGAATTATAAATTTGGCAATTGTTGAACAGCACGGATAATTAACATGGCATTTGTTTTGTTGGAGTATTTAGGAGTGCTCAATGGAGTGTAATTAATCCTTAACAAATAATTAAATATCTTAGCTGGTGGACAAGTTCAATGCTTTAAGAATATAAAGAATGATGCTTAACAGCATCTTTACTCGTTTGCTTCTTCCAGTTATCCTGCATATTAAAAATATTTATGAATTTCCTATGGTCATTTATAGCAGTTTCTTGGTAATGTACACACATTACACTTTCTATCATTTGCTTGTGCTTCGTGAATTGCATACCCATACGATATAGAAGCCTCAAACAATGGAATGGAGTACACACAGTAAAACTCATAGCACCCAATTTGTAATTTATAATGGCGATATGTCCTTATTCAGGTTGCATGTGTAATGTTGGAACTACCATCACCATCACCACTTCTTGTGTGTGTACATCGGCTATATTAACATTCCCCGTTTTACCACAATACAAACCACAGCGATTTTAAGTCACTGAATTGCAACAATGTCAACACAAAATGGAAATGAATATCGCCAGAAAGCATTTTAAGTGCCACCAGTATCTTTTGGAGTTCTTTTAAGAGTTCTTCCTGTTGCTGGCGGTTATAACTGCTGGTTGACTGGCTGGTGGTAGTGGTTTTGTTGTTTGCTGCTGACGTTGATACTATTGTCACCATTATTCTTTATAATTTGTTCATGGTGTTGTTTATGTTTTGTTTCGCGAATAACAACAATGAGGAGGATAATGATGGCGTTGATAATGGCGAAATACCCAGAACAGAAAGATAAGTTTAAACAGTCATTGTAAGTTATAGTACTGTTATTTGAGAGGACTTGTTTTAATACCCTTCAATATAGTATGGACGGTGTGCCACCCACAAGGATATCTACAAGGAAGCTGATCTGGTGAAGGAGAATGCTTGATCTGGAGATGTGGTGTGAATGACTACCTAAAAGCTCCCAAATGCTTGAAGACCCACTGAAAAAAGGTGAATATAAAATTAGCATTGCCAAAAGCAACCATTGCTGTGAGCGTGCGCTCAAAGTTATGCAAGACTTATACAATTCCTGTCGAAAAAAGGACAACCTCTCGCATTGATCATCTTCAATAACAAAGTAAATATTTTATATGTCTGATGATCCGTTGCCATGTGTATCTGGCCTAACAATGAAAACCCGAACATTTACCATCAAAAATAGTTTTATTGATTTTTTAAGTAGCATAATTTATACACTTTTTCATGCGTTCAAACCATTGTTGAACCACTTTTTTAACTCTAAACATGGTTTTTGAACAGTTCAACAGCATTTTCTGGCAACGAAAATCGTTGGGAATAAATGAAGTCACTGGGTTCTAAGTCAAGGCTGTAAGGCGGGTGACCCATTAATTCCACGTTTTTCCCGGTTTGAATCGATGTGAGAGAACTTATATTGTCATGGTACAATAATTCGTCTTCTCTTGTTCGTTTTTCGAATTCCTCAGAAGGTTTCAGGCAAACAAATTAACCGTGTTCGTTTTTCGAATTCCACCGAAGGCTTCAGGCAAACAAATTGTGGTGTACCACTCAGAATAAACCGTTCTACATTTCTCAAGTCCTATAGTCGCCACACGCTCAGTTTTGCCGAAGAAACTAGTCACCACTTGCTTCGAAGTGCTCCTTACACGAACAACTTTCGTTAGATTTGGATAGCCTTCGAAGACCTAAACTTTCGATTCCTGTTTCGTTTCGGGCTCCTAAGCATAGATCCAAGATTCGTCGTCTCTGACGATCTTATAAACGTTGTTTGAAGCACCGCGGTCGTTTTTATTCACAATTTCTTTGCACCAATCCACAAGAGCCCTTTTTTGAGCCATTGGCCAATTTTTCGGGATATAACGAGAAAACACCATTTTTGGGGCCAGGTGTTAATGCAATACCAAATGTTAGTTGGTGGAAGAAATGCACACGGATGTCTCTATCTCACGGTATATAACATGGTGATCTTGCATTATCCGTTCACGCTGTCTTAATTTTTTCTGGCACAACGGCCGACTTTGGGCTACCCTCACGACCTTCGTTTTTTGGCGAGTGTCGGCCACGATTGAATTCATTCAACCAGTTTTTCATAGTGCTATAGTATTATTCTTTATCGACATACAAAGATTTAGTTTTATCGGTACACTCTTGCCGTGTATATCCACGTCGAATCTTGTGAAAAATGATCGGACGAAAATGTTCACAAGTAAATTCCATTTTTTGAAAAGAGACTTTTTCGAGTCACTGTAAACAACACAACACATGGTCGTATGACAAACTGTCCTGAGTACGCTTAGGCTAAAAACTGTCAAACTTTAAAAAAAAATCAAATGGCGTCTGGCAACACGCGGTGTTGCCTCGGCCAGAATTTTTTTAACCAAATTCTGACACAGCAGCGCCGTCTCGCCGTTTTTTCCTATATCATTTTCGCGGTTATAGGCCTCCAAAAGTTTGAGGCGGTGATGTCAAAATAGGTCTTTTGTCAGGACAATATCTTCCGAACCATTAGAAAATTTGACTTAATTCCAAAGGCAAAGTTCAAAGTTGTAGCATTTCTCAAAAAGAAAAAAAATTGTGAACACATAAACTCCATCAAACTATTCATTTTCTTGGTTATAATTATCAAGATGCAATTTCATTTTACATTTTTTCGGCTTTGGCCTACAGATATAAAACCTATCAAATTTAAAGTAAACAGCCTACTACAAAAATTTACCTTAGATCTCAATAAACATATTTTTAGAACATACGAACCCTGTATAATGGGTTCTTAAAGGTCAATATAGCAAAGCAGGTGGGATTTTTATCCTGTTTCTCTGTTTTCAAGAAAACAATCAACTATAATAATGTAACAAAGATATCAATCAGTGAACAACTTTCTGGAATAGGTTCTTAAAAGTCAAAATTGCAAAACACTTTAGAAAATATTCAATTTTTATAATTTTTTCTCCGATTCTGGTCCATAGATACAAAACCATCCAAAATTTAACAATACAGTTAACTACAAAAATGTACCTAAGATTTTAATAAACAACTTTCTAGAACTTATAGCTCATTTACTCAAAGAGTAGCATTAATCAAAAAATGCGTTTTCTGAGTTAGCAATTTAAATTGTTTGGATTGAATGGCAACAATGGGTGTTGAAATTTTTGTTTTTATAAAAGCAAACATGATCACGGTATTGCTAACAATGTTTGTGAAAACTATTTTCAAAGAAAAGTGCGAAAACTTTTGTTCTATGCCCTGATTTTTTCCTCTATCAGAGCAATGCCGTTAAAGGCTAGTATAATATAGGACAAGCCTGGCTACTACAGGACTTTCCATATATCATTAGATTGTTTGTACGTACTCTGGACATAACCCCTAATAATTTTTCGTAGGCATTTTTGGAAAATAACCAAAAAACTAGAAATTTCTAGCCAAATTGCCTAAAATGGGATATTAATTACAGTCATGCCAAAATTACGTCAGGAACATAATTTTTCTTTTGACGATCAATGGCATAACTTCTGAAAACGATAGGAAACCAATTATTCCACCATTCTAATTACTAAAATGGCATAAAGGGCAAGCCTGGGCAATACAGGACTTTCCATATATCATTAGATTGTTTGTACGTACTCTAGACAAAACCCCTAATAATTTTTCGTAGGGATTTTTTGGAAAATAACTTCAAAAACTAGAAATTTTTAGCCAAATTTCATAAAATGGGACATTAATTACAGTCATGTCAAAATTACGTCAGGAACATAATTTTTTCTACCGCGATCAATGACATAACTTCTGAAAACGATAGGGAACCAAATAATTGGTTACTAAAATTCTGATTCCATTCTGATTACTAAAATGGCATAAAAGCGAAAAAATTGGAAATTATTAATCGATTATTGTGGTGCATCATTTTCAATGCTCAATTTAAAAATGCCCTTTTTTGTTTTCAGGTACAATTTTAATATAACGGTACTGTAAACGGAATACTTTATGCGCCAATTTAAAGACAACTTTTCAGACTATAAAATGTTTTTTGAATTGTTAAAAAATTTCAACTCGTTTCCATGTTATCAACGTTTACATTTTTTATTTCAGGTTGTATCATTTTCAGTGACAATCAATGTATCTGCTTACATTGGCTTCAAAAAATTGCCCAATAATATAAATAAACATCTTAACCCTCCGTTGGACACCTGAGTCTGGCCAATCCTTTTTCATTTTATTTTGCATTTCAAACTGGGTTACAATAAAGTTATGGACCTGAGATTCCAGGTAGCTTCATGAAATATTTTTACCTTTCCAACGAAGGAAACATGAAGTTAAAGGATCAGCAGAAAATGAGTTACAAGGATTTTTTACGTTCGTAACACATGAGACTGGCATGACCCACCCATTTTTAAATGGTTTTATTTAGCTCACCCCGTTTGTTTTATTTATTACTAGCTAAACCCGGTGCGCTTCGCTACCCCGAATAAGGTACATTATAAAGAAATGCCAATAATTAAATTCCTTTTTTTTAAATATTACAATGCATAAATGTAGGATGGAGACATTTCCTACCCGTTCAGTGCTATGTATGGAGCATAACTTGTTACTTTTGTATGGTGCATGAGGTAACGCGCCTCTTAAAATAGGTACTCTTACGTAGGTCACATTTACAAATTATTCTCTTATGTGGTATTTAATAAATGTAGCCTCGGTTAATTTCTTTCTGACTATAAGTACACGCGAACTATAATGAAGACTTTTACTGACATCAAAATCGCTTCTTAAATAACGAATCAGAAATTCAATATTTTATTATTATCCCTTATGTATACACGTGTGATATTTTTTAATAAACGAACAAACTGAAATCTGAACTGATTTCACAATAGTTCTGCACATATTTTACAAATCTTGACAGATTTCAATCTAATTTTTCAATCATAATTGGACATATATAGCGTGTTTGATAAATCAAATGCATGACATCGGACGAAAATATGTTGGGGAGCTATAACTAAATCTGACTGGATTTCATTATATATTGCCAAATTTACTAGGCATGTACAGCGTGTTTGGTGCCTCAAATATATAAAATCGGCTGATAATATATAAGAGAGCAATGTCTTAACCGAGTTCAACAAAATTTAGCAAATTTATTTGTAGATCAAACTCCGGCACACGGTACAAATTTCAAAGAAATTGGACATATTTATATAGCGTGCTAATTATCATATATGTGAGCTATATTCATCTAAACCGATTTCAATATAATTTGGTATACTTATTTCTACACCAAATTCCGTCACACAATCCAAATTTCAATGAAATTGAACATACATAGCGCGTTTATTGCATCAAATACGTGAAATCGGCCGAAAATATGTTCGTGAGCTATATCAAAATATTTACCGATTTCAATATCGAAAATATGTGAGGCGCTCATCGCGAAAACGACCTAACCCACATGCCCAAAAAAATCAAACCGTCTATAAAGATGTAACTGGAAACTTTTGCAATACATTCAAAAAAAAAAACCATATTGTCTTATTTTAGAAGGAAGTAAACCCTAGTGTTATTCAATGCAATATGAAATTTTTTAGTAGTTATTTCAATTTTGATTTGATTTTTTTTTGTTCATGTGGGTTAGTCAACTAATTTAATATAATTTGGGAAATATATTTCTAAACCACATTCCAAATTTCAATGAAATTGGACATACGTAGCGTGGACATACATCAAATATCTCAAAAATAAAATACGTCAGATACTTCCTTGGATAAATACGAACGTTTTGAGACAATATTCTCTGACAATCTTTCTTCAAAATATTTTTTTGTAAATTTTCGCGGATTTTTCGCGACATCTCAAAAATAAAATACTTCAGATCCTTCACTGGATAAGTACGAAAAATGGGCGCAGCCACTAAATGGCGTATAATTAAGATTTAAATTTAGAAATTGAATCTGTAATTTAGGTATCTGATTAATCCATCCTGAATCCACCACCCAAGTCAGGATTTTTATCTTGTTGAGGACTGTGTGGCATTAGGGTGGCTAAAAATGATACGTCGTTAGCGGTACACCACCCAAGTTAAGGTGAAAGGTTAAAACGCGCCGAGAACTGTATGGCATTATGGTGGATAAAAATGATATGTCGTTAGCGTTTTCCCCTCAAGACTCAGGCGCATCTTGTTGTACATAGCCTTGCCCCTTTATTGGACCTCTGGGGGGTCGACCGTTTAAATGTCCATTACTCGTGGGAACAAAATGGTATAAAATATATAAAATACAAACACAAATAAAACAGAAACTGCAACACAACGTAAACGAAGGCTTCAAAAAGCGAAAGAAAAGTATAAAGCAAAACGAGCCAAAGAAAGTGAATGTGATAGAAATAGTCAATTACAGAAACGACGGGAACAATTAGCGTCAAAAACACCTGAGCAATATGAGGCCAGGTTAAAAAAGCAACGTCAGCGATATACACAAATGACGGCGTCAGAAACGCCTGAAGAATATGAAGCCAGGTTAACAAAGCAACGTGAGCGGTACACACATATGATAGCGTCAGAAACGCCAGGTTAACAAAACAACGGGAGCGATACACACAGATGTGTGTTGCCTTTAATACTATCATGGGCTTCTACAATACATAAAATGCAGGACAGCACTGTGGATCACGCAGTCGTATACTTAGGTGCGAAACTGTTTGAAGAAGGTCAAGCCTACGTGGCTCTTAGTAGAGTAAGATCTTTGCAGGGACTACGTATAGAGGAGTTGGACTGCAATAAACTAACGGGCAAGAAACCTTGCATTAATGAAGCACTAAATGAATTAAACAGAATGCGAAATAAAAACTAAAAACTAGAAAATAAAAATAGGTAAAAAACTTTTTAAGTTAAACGGTTTTATGTTAAACATACATTGCAATGTTTAAGATAAATGTACTAAACACCAAAAAATAATAAAATAGATACAGTCGTGGAAATTATAAACATATTCATAGACTAGACTAAAATAAAACCGTGGGGCACGTCAAAGGCGAAACATGGATGTGGGACGGCTTCGCTATCATCTAACTATTACTCTTTCAAATACAATTAGTTTTTTTTTACAATTCTGAATGTTTTGTTCAGTAATTGTATGGCTTTCAAGCATTCAGAATTGTAAAAAACAAATTGCATTTGAATGAGTAAAAGTTAAATGATAGCGAAGCCGTCCCACATCCGATATGTCTGAGGAGCCTTCTTTACCAAAAGGCGAAACATGTCATGTCACATAGTGGTGGTTGTGTGGGTTCGAGTCGTCGGCTTTCCTTTTCCAGAGAAAAGCTTACTTCATGTTGTTTAAGTGGTATTCTGCATCATATCTTTTACAACACCTATTTCAAACACGGTTCACACCAACAGTTTATTCTCGCATTTCGTATTTCACCACATTATTGACATACATATTTATTAAATCGTCGTTGAAAAATATACGGAGAACAAGTAAGCAAAGGCTATAGTCGGACAGGGCCGACCATGTGATACCCTACACCACTACCCCTGGGAATTAGTTTTCAAAAAATCAAAATTCCTTTATGGAACAAATTATCATCTCTCATATCAATGAGTGCACCCCGATTCATCTTGATTCAATGATATGGAACCTACAGTTTATCGCAGAGCACGAACGGCGTGTCTTAAGATATCACTTGCAAAGAAGTTTACATGACTGAAATACTCGGAAAATGTCGCCAACATTACTGAGGAGTTGAAAAAATGATGTTGCCTGGCCAGGAAATGTTTGTGCAACAATTATATACATAATTGTTGCACAAACATTTCCTGACCATTTCTAATAAATATTCTAACATTGGAAAATTGACCTTGCTTAGCCCCTTCTGCTACATCATTAAATTTTCTTTGAAAATCCTTACTTTTTGGAATAAAAATATTCCCAGTTGCAATGACACTCCTCCAATTTATTGAACTTTACAAATCTTCTATATATAATAAATTGAAATTTGTTTGTACGTTTGTTTGTTTGTTTGTTCGTTTGTTTGTGCCTTATAGACTCGAAAACCGCTGAACAGATCTTACTGAAATTTTTAGGGTACATTGCTACATGGCCTGGAATGAAAATAGGCTATATAATTTTTTGAAATTTCGCTTTGATCTGGAGATATAGCATCAAAACCGGAGGTACCTCCAAAAAATTTAGATTTTGTATGCAAATATCTTTAGAACTATTACAGATACAATCTCCAAATTTTGTATGTGTGACGGAATTTGATGTAGAAATAAATTTACTACATTATATTCAAATCGGTTCAGATTTGGATATAGCTCCCACATACATATATTTTCGGCCGATTTCCTTATTTTATGTACCAAACATGCTATTTATGTCCAATTTCAATGAAATTTGGATTGTGTGGCGGAATTTGTTTTAGAAATAAATGTGCCAAATTATATCGAGTTTGGTTCAGATTTGGATATAGCTCCCATCTACATATATTTTCGGCCGATTTCCTTATTTTATGCACCAAGCACGCTATATATGTCCAATTTCGCTGAAATTTAGAATGTGTGATGGATATTGGCCTAGAAATATATGTGCCAATTTATTTTGAAATCGTTTCAGATTTGGATATAGCTCCTATATATATTTTCGGCCGATTTCCTGTATTTTATGCACCAAGCACGCTATATATATCCAATTGCGCTGAAATTTGAAATGTGTTATGGATATTGGCTTAGAAATATATTTGCCAATTTATATCGAAATCGGTTCAGATTTGGATATAGCTCCTATATATATTTTCTGCCGATTTCATGTATCTGAGGCACCAAACGCGGTATATATATCCAATTTCAATAAAATTTGGAACGTGTGACTGAACTTGGTCTAGAAATACATGTGCCAAATTATATCGAAATAGGTTCAGGTTTGGATGTAGCTCCCATTTATATTTTCGGCCGACTTTCCGCATTTGATGTACCAAACACGCTATATATTTCCAAATTCGCTGAAATTTAGAATTTGTTACAGAACTTCGTCTAGAAATAAATGAACCAAATTATATCGAAATCGGTTCAGATTTGAATATAGCTCCAATATATATTTGCGGCCGAGTTTCCACATTTGATGCCCCAAACACGCTATATATGTCCAATTTCGCTGAAATTTGGAATGTGTAACGGAATTTGGTCTAGACATAAATGTGCTAAATTTGATCGAAATCGGTTCAGATTGGGATGTAGCTCCCATATATATATTTTCGGCAGATTGAAATTTGGGATGTCTGACGGAATTTGTGCGAAAAATAAATGTGCCAAATTATATGGAGACCGGTTCAGATTTGGACACACTATATATGTATGTCCAATTTCACTGAAATTTGGAAAGCGTGACGAAATTCGTTCTAGAAATAATTGGGACAAATAATATCGAAATCGGTTCAGGTTTGAATATTGCTCCCATATATATTTTCGGCTGATTTTCTGTACTTTATGCACAAAACATGCTATGTATGTTCAATTTCAATGAAATTTGGAATGTGAGACGGGATTTGGTCTAAAAATAAATTTGACAAATTATATCGAGATCGGTTCATATGGGAATATAGCTCCCATATATTTTTTCGGTCGATTTCATGTTTTTGTTACGTATGTTCAATTTCAATGAAATTTTGAAGACTAGCAGTCAGTAGAAGTCATCATTATTTACACAAGTACTTATAGTTAGGAATGAATTGATCATGGCTACAGCTATTAAGTATCATACCATTGAGAGACTTCTTAAGATTTATGTTTTTTTATGATATATCTAAATCATTAGGAATACTTATAGGCGGAAAGGCTTTCGGAGGAGTGTTACCTCCTGAAACATACAAAAATACCATAGTAGCTCCATAACAACCCTGAATAGGTATATAACGCCTTCATATCTCCTATATTCATTCGTTAAAATATTAAAAACGTTAATATGATTATGGCATTTCATTATATTTTATCGTATTCGGGCTAGCAAAGCGCACCGGGTTCAGCTAGTGCTATATAAAAATTGTCAATGGTAAAATTTTGAAATTTTAAGGATCGACCCTTGTGCCATACTTATGCTTGATAATGCACACGGTTTTGTGTTTTTCATGGTGATATCATTGTGATATAAACTTATATGTATATGAGTAAAGGACAAAACAAAAAAAAATATTTGAAAATTTTGCCTATTTAGGCGAAGGTCATTTTTTATTATTTTTTTTTTAATTAATTTCTCGGTAGAGACGAGCTTACTGACCAAGATGCTTTTGAAAAAGGAAAACCGACGATACGAACCCACATAATCACCACTGTGTGACATGCATGTTTCGCCTTTGGTTTAGGAAGGCTTCTCAGACAAAATTAATAAAAAATGACCTTCGCCTAAATGGGTGACGTAGGGGATGAATGATACCAAGCAATGGTCTTGACTGGCTTTAACATGGCAAAGCCCAGGATCTATCTTGGTCCCTCTTTCATCTCAAGTGGACACTGACCTCCCCGTGGTGTCACCTGGGGAACTGCCTTTAACACCCGTTAAAGGTAGTGAGCTAACATGTGCCGCGCGTTCACCCATAAGAACGTTAAAAACTTGGGTTTGGGCGTCGGGTTAGTAACCCTCCCCTAGAAAAAACATCCTACTATGAAAAAACGAAAGAAAAGAAAAACAAACCCCTCTAAAGTTGACGAACCCCGCAAACGTTTTAAGGACCATGATCTGCGAATCTGCACCTGGAATGTTCGCACTCTTTATAGAGAAGGTGCAGTCTTCGCATTGGCAGACGTACTTGAAAAGTACAAGGCCGATATTACTGCCATACAGGAAATACGATGGATTGGGAAAGGCGTCACAACAACACCTAAAGGTGACGCACTGTATTATTGCTGCCATGACGTAAAGCATGAATTTGGTTGCGGATTCGTAGTTAGTCGGAGACTAAAACATCTGGTATCCAGCTTCACCCCAGTGAATGAAAGACTTGCTGCAATTCGAATAAAAGCTAAATTCTTCAACATCAGCTTTATTTGTGCTCATGCTCCCACTGAAGAAAAGGACGAACAGACCAAAGATATATTTTACGAGCGCTTAGAAGAAACATATGACCGTTGCCCTGCCCATGACATTAAAATCATTCTAGGCGATTTTAATGCCAAAATTGGAAAGGAGAATATCTTTGGCCCAACAGTCGGGAAATTCAATCTCCATAGTGAAACATCTGACAATGGTATGAGGCTGATAGACTTTGCAGCTGCAAAAAACATGGTAGTTAGCAGTACCAGATTTAATCATCTCGATATTCATAAGGGCACCTGACTGTCTCCAGATCAAAGAACAAGTAATCAAATTGATCATGTTGTAATAGATGGAAGACATTCATCCAGCGTGTTGGATGTACGATCGTTCCGAGGCGCAAACATTGATTCGGACCACTACCTTGTTGCAGCAAAGGTACGTACCCGTCTAAACGTTGCAAATAAAGCACGAACAGACTCAACGCGGAAGTTGGACATCGATAAGCTGCAAACACAACAGATAGCCACAGCATATTCCACTCAACTAGCCCAATTGCTTAACGCGAGCACTCCTTGTCCCGATAACATAACAACACAATGGCAGCATATTGCCCACTCCATGCAAACAGCCGCAAAATCCACACTTGGATTCCAGAGACCTCCACAAAGGAATTCATGGTATGACCAGGAGTGTCGTGCTGCTACCGAAGAGAAAAATGCGGCATATAGAGCTACTTTACAATCAGTAGCAACGCGTAGCGCACGAGAGAGATATCGGGAGAAAAGGAGAGAAGAGAAACGGCTTTTCCGCAAGAAAAAGAGAGAAATGGATAAGCGGGAGTGTGAAAAAATCGAGATGTACAGGAGACAGAATGAAGTCCGAAAATTCTACCAAAGAGTGAAACATCGAACAGATGGCTTTGGTACAGGCACATCCTCCTGTAGAGACCAGCAAGGTAATCTGGTAACAGATACAGATAGCGTGCTCAGGATATGGAAGGAACATTTCTCCAATCTGCTGGTATCCAATAGTAGCGAAGACGATGATACCACAGATCCAATCCCAGAAGATGGTATAGAATGTATACCGCCCGGCCAAGATGAGGTAAAAACAGCAATCAACCGGCTGTATAGTTAAATAGGCAAAATTTTCAAATAAAAATAAAAAATCAGCTTGAGCCAGGCTGGGGTTCGAACCCACGTCCTTGAAAAACACATGGAAAAAAGTGTTGTCACGGCGTGTTAGTGTTCAGAACCAAACTCATAAATTTCAAAGGCTACGCTAAGCGTTTGTCGTGAAAGCCATACAAAGATTTGAACAACAAATTCAACTTTGTAAAAAAACAACTTGCATTTGAAAGAGGAAATAAGTTAGAGGATAGCGAAGCCGCCCCACAGTCGATGTGTCTGAGGAGCCTTCCTAAACCAAAGGCGAAACATGCATGTCACACAGTGGTGATTGTGTGGGTTCGTATCGTCGGCTTTCCTTTTTCAAAAGCATCTTGGTCAGTAAGCTCGTCTCTAACGAGAAATTAATTAAAAAAAATTAATAAAAAATTACCTTCGCCTAAATAGGCAAAATTTTCAAATAAAAATAAAAAATCAGCTTGAGCCAGGCTGGGGTTCGAACCCACGTCCTTGAAAAACACATGGAAAAAAGTGTTGTCACGGCGTGTTAGTGTTCAGAACCAAACTCATAACTTTCAAAGGCTTTTTTCCTAAACCAAAGGCGAAACATGCATGTCACACAGTGGTGATTGTGTGGGTTCGTATCGTCGGCTATCCTTTTTCAAAAGCATCTTGGTCAGTAAGCTCGTCTCTAACGAGAAATTAATTAAAAAAAATTGTTTCCATGATCCAATGTTTGCACTATTAAAATACGCGAACTATTGTAGTTCACCAGTAACTATGACTATTGCTTGATCAAATTAAGTGTTTTTGAACAAAGCTCAAAAATTTGACAAAAAAATTTAATTTACGTGGAAATTATGACCGCGTAAATGAATAAAAATATATAAAAACGCGTTGAAGCTAACGAGACTTTTTACGTTGCTATTCGATTGCTGGTTGGACGGACATCTGTCCAAAGTAAAAGTAGAAGAACACAAAGTGAAGATTACACTTCTAATGTATCACTTTTCAAAATTTTCACTGCATGCACCTTTTAATGATGCTGACATTTTGATTTTATATGTTTTTTTTTTCTACTAGCACGCGCATTTGGGTATTTCAAAAATTCAATAATAGGATTAAAGTACTCGCGATTACGCATAATTTCCCAGCAAAATGTTCGATGACAAATCATGCGTTGAATCATGTGTGCAAGTGATCTGACATGTCATCTTTTTGTCATTTTCACTCATGAATTTTATATGAGCGTGACCCCCAAAAGTTGACATTCTGTTTTGGATCCTAAGCATGTCATTTTAACCAACGCATTGACATGTCATTTTCACCAATGCTTTGACATGCATTTTCACCAACCCATTGGCATGAAATTTTCACCAATGCTTTTGCATGAAATTTTCATGTCATGTTTGGAAAATGAAAAATTCTGTATTTAAATATGATTTTCATGACAAACAAAAAACAAGTAAGAAAAGTCTATAGTCGGACGGAGCCGACCATGGGATACCCTATACCACTATCCCTGGACAATCGCTCTCCATGGAACTTCTTTTCAATGATTGTGAAAATTTAATTATCAAATATCAGAGATGTAATGTATAATACTTATGACCAAAACCAAAAAGTTATCTAGCATGACAAAGACATTTTTGTAGCAGGAAAGGAAAATGTTGTTCACACAAAGTAAAATGTAATGAAACCCACTTATGTAGTACTACTACTTCCGTTGTTTAACCTCTACGTTATTGAAATTTTTACCAATTTCACACAAAAGTTTCAGTCCATTTAACCCGCTAAGTATTATCTGATCTTCACGTTGGTTTCTACGCTTCTTCTTCATCATAAACTCAAACTTTGTTTAAAATTTTGCGGGTTATTATTGGGACCTACAGAGCCGCTACAAAATTGGTTAAAATTTTGTTTTTGGTCCATTTCATTCCCTGAAAATTTCACGATCATCAGCAAAAACTAATCATTTCTATACTGGCCCGAACCCAACCTCCTTAAAAAATTCGTTACAATCATCCATAATTGCGGCCTTAAGCTTGTTTACAATTTTAATGGACGGACACACATCGCTAAATCGCTTTATCTCGTCGAGATATGAATTTTGGCATACCAAATAAGGGTTTAGGACGAATATTTCGTGGTGTTACATAAACTTTTGGAGAGACAATATGTAGCATGCGATAAAAATTTGGTTCTCTATACAGAACCCATTATATATTAGGCAGTAGGCCCGTTATCTAGCAAACACTTTAATGCAATTTACATCAGAGGAAAGGTCAGTAGTTTTTTCCCATATGTAGGCTATTTTGCGAAATACGAAGAATTAAAATATCGACCAAAAAAACATTTTTTATTTTTCATACAAAAGTAATGGTCCATTTCACCCGCTAAAGAATATCAAATCATCATTCAAAATTGTAGGCATCTTTTTCGACCTATACTCTTACCCGGTGCAAAATTTCGTGACTATTGATGTATAATTGCGACTTCTAGCGAGTTTATTATTACACTACAAACAAATAACGGAATATATTAGACTGTAACTCTGTTATCTGATCATACACACCAACATAATTGGCATCAATTGAAAGGCCAAGCTTTCCACTTTCAAGTATATCTCACTTGTCCGGAATGTCACTTCCAGGAATTAAGATATAAGCTGTATATTAAAAATTTTCACAATTTTCACACAAAAGTTTTGGTCCATTTAACCCTCTAAATATTATCCGATCTCCATCTCAAATTGCAAGCTTCTCCTTTGTGATATACTCTTACCTTATTTAAAATTACGCGTTGATCGGACTATTATTGAGACCTACAGAGCCGCTAGAAAATTGGTCCATTTCACCCGCTAATTATTTCACGATCATCACCAATAAGAATAGGGATCTATTCAGATCTGAACCCGACCTCCATACAAAATTTCGTGACGATCGGTCCATAATTGCGGTCTGGAGCGTGTTTACAATTTATAATGGACAGACGGACGGACGGACAGACACACATCTCAAATGTGGTATACCACATTGGGGGTCTCCGAGGAATATTTCGCGGTGTTACGTGAATTTTTACCAAAACAAACTTATAATACCCTTTTCCACATTGTGGTATAGGGTATAATTAAAACGAATACATGAAATAATTACAACTATGTAATTTATCAGCAAAAAACTTACATATATATGTTCGTGAATTACTTTCAATTTTATAACAAAATTTTGGAAATTTATACTCTTTCATTTCGGGAAGAAATGATATCGCTACGTAGGGATCTACAAATCGATTTGATTTTTAGGGATCTCTAGAGAATCATATGTAACGAAAGGAGAGGAGGGACTTTTCCAGGAAAATATCATTTATGCGTAAAGGTCTGAGCTGCCTTCGTAACGAAAGGAGAGAAGGGACTTTTCCAGGAAAATATCATTTATGCGTAAAGGTCTGAGCTGCCTCGCCGGCTTGCCCTGCTTGCTTCTGATAAAAGAATAAAAAAGAAAAGGGCAACCTTGTTCGAAATTAGCTCGGCCTTCCTTATTCTTCTATTTTTGTTATGTCAGAAATAAAGCAGGGAACAAGGCAATTTTTAAGTTAAAACTTTTTCTTTCCAAAAGTCGTTACATCCATATTTTCAGATTCTTGTTCCTTTTCATTTCGGACTTTTTGTTCAAATTTCGGGAAACGAGATTTGATTGATTTCATTCTATGCCAGATTTAGAACAGATAAGGGAATTTTTATAATACCAAATGTTAGCTTGATCATTTTCGAGCTAGGTACAACACCAATTGTTTAGAAGTCCTACTTGTATGATATACAGGAAATGTAAGACAACATCACGACGAGAGTTTTAACAACTTTGGTCGTGATTTCGAGTCTCCGACAACATCAAGCCTATTGTAAATAATAAACCTTGTATTGCTTTAAACATATTTAGATAAATAAAAAACACAAACATCATCTTTATTGGATCGAAGGAATGGGTTCAAATGCTGACGAAAAGATCGGATCTTTCACCGCTTCCTTTGCATGGGTTAAAATGGTAATGAATAGATCGGATCTTTCACGACTTCCTTTGCATGGGTTCAAATGCTTATGAAAAGATCGAATCTTTCACGACTTCGTTTGAACCAATGCAAAAGATGACATGAAATCACGTAATCGCATAGAACCCCTTCCTTCAAATTTTGCTGGGTTGATATGTATATTGACTATGTAGTCCACACAGCATTACAGTAATTTACTGCCAAAGTTAACTTTTAGTGCAATATTTTTTTTTTTTAAACAATTTTTTGGTACAGTATTTACAATATTCTTTTGGGTGTGCAGGTACCCAGCGATATTTTAGTTCCGTATCATATAAATCATACATCGTGAAAACCTATCCATTAAAACGGCGGAAACGACTACTGCAAAAATTAAAAAAATTGCGAAAAATGTTTTTGAAAATATCGCGGATTAATTCGCGTTTTCTGTGGATCGTTTCTTTTTCTGTTAAGAAACTGACACGCCACTGGCGTTTTTGTGGAAACAGAGTTTTAAAAGGTTTAGCGGTATGGAAGCTGCATCCGATGTATTCCAAAAATGGTTGTGAGTGTACATCCACGATTCTTGATAGATTTTATTAAAATTGGTCGGTTAAAATTGGTTGCCTTTGCTTCACCAAAATTAATACTTCAAAAAAACTTAAACGGTAGCGATATCGAGAATATTTTGAAAAAAGGTGGTGTAGCGACCCCATGGTGCAATATATGTATAAAAAAAATGCAATTGGACAATTAAAACGCTATGGCTTCACATAATTTGCAATAATGCACAAACTGGGAATTTCTCTGTCATGATAGAGACAATTATAGCATGGGAGGAAAATGTATCAGTGGAAAGGTCAGTCGTTTTTTTCCATATGTAGCCTACTTTGGCGGTATATGCTTCCAGAAATAAAAATAAGGACCAAATATAAAATGTTTATATTTTTCATATAAAAGTAATGGTCCATTTCACCTGCTAAATAATATCAGATCATCATCCAAAATTGTAGGCATCTTCCTCGACCTAAAGTCTTACGTCGTGCAAAATTTCGTGAATATTCCCTTCAAGCAATTCGAAGATAGTTTTATCTTATGTTATAAATGAGGAACTTTTTAGTGTATAATTTTCTGTAAAAATGCGACATTTGTCTAATATACAATAACAATTACATTGTTATCCCATATGCATCGTATCCAGCCACCATTTAGAAAAAAATTAGATAGGCAAATAACAATAACAATTCTGTATCATTATGATGTCTATCTAATTTCCATCGATCATTTGGATACAAATGAGATAGCTTACATTTATTTTTAGAACAGTTGTAATTTGAACAAATAAGACATTTGTATACAGATGATTATATGCGACGGTGGTGCAATGGTAAGCATGTCCGCTTTGCAATCTGTATGTCCGGGGTTCGATTACCAGGTCAGGCGACATCACATTTTTCAAATGACAAAATTAATATAAGCGACAATTCCTGAAAAATTCTAAAAACATACTCTCATAAAATATAATAAAAAATCAGAAAGTCAAAAATAACTCAAACATAGGGATTAATGACCAACGGATCAACAATAATAAAAATACATAAAATAAAAAAGAATTAAATTAAATAAAAAATAAAAAAATAAGTTTTTGTTTTTTTATTTATTACTAGGGGACCCGGCGAACTTCGTCTCGCAGTTTGTTAGGTACAGAACTTGATGGCTTTGGTTCAAACCTATAATACTATTATTGCTATCACCTTGCCCAATGGCAAATATTTCCTTGTTTTGAACTGTTTAGGACGATATTTGAAGCAGATGCACATTAGACAATTGTACTTTCGACAATTGTCAGTTTGACGAAGAGAGAAGGTACTGGGAGGCAAAATTTCGACGTAAATAATATAATCAAATAAATATAACAAACTAATTAACGTTTAATAAGTATTTACCTATTTATGTCGCCCGATAAAGAATATTTGTCAGATAATTCGACCAAAAAATCTCCGTACCTCCGTTTTCTTGTTTTTTTTTTTTCTTTCCAATATTGAATATCATACTTTTTCAATGTATATACATAGAG
The DNA here is from genome assembly GCF_047663935.1 of Musca autumnalis. Taxonomy (NCBI): domain Eukaryota; kingdom Metazoa; phylum Arthropoda; class Insecta; order Diptera; family Muscidae; genus Musca; species Musca autumnalis. The sequence continues at coordinate 80,589,423 of NW_027411866.1, forward strand.
TGCACCAATAGTGCCAGTGTACAAATGAATTTATTTGGCCATTTGTAATTGCCTTCCAGCTCTGCGGGAACTAAACTGATTGAATTCATACTCCTTTTCAGTTTTCAATATATATCTGGTACAGCTTAAATTTTATACCGCATAAATCGGAAGTTGATCTCTTGAAGATATTTTTTCTTACGGTTTAAAAGTATACATATATGCCAAAACCTCACTTCCAATGAAATTACCTCCGAGCTCTTGAGTTTTCAAATAATTTTGTGGATTTGTACCTTTTTCCTTTTTCGGCGTTAATATCTTCATCTTTTCAATCAGAATCAGACCAAAACCACCACTAATCTTTACAAACTCCTAACTAAGCCCTCTCCTTTTAACCATTTTTCGCTGTTAATTTCCTAAAAACGCTTGAAAATAAATGAAAATTTTATACAACTTTCAAAAATTGACAAAACAGAGGCTTATAATGAACCCTCACAATTGGTGCATATACAATTTTCGCCAAAAACTTGCCAAATAAGTGGCAAGGTATAGTCCAAACGCGAAGCTCGATAGAAATTTGTGGAAAAATTGACTTTTTTGAAAAAATTATTTTGCAAATTTTTCGCAAATGTTCGCGATTTTTTTAGGGTTTATCCTTTTCTGCCATTAGACCATTCCGAATTGGTGCGAATTGTCAAAATCTGTTCAGCCGTTCTTGAGTTATAAGCGTAGTAACTAACATCATCCTTTTTTATATATAGACTAGCTGACCTGGCCCGTTTTTAATTTTCCGTGTAAACATTTATAACACATCTACATATTTATATATCTACACCTTTTCAGATTCAATTCGAATCATTTTAGTTGTAATTCGAGAATTCCATTTTTAATTCGTAGCATTTTATTTGTAATTCGATAATTCCAATTGTAATTCGAAATATTTCAATTGTAATTCGAATTTTTCCATTTGTAATTCGAATTTATCTATTTGTAATTTGAATTATTATATTTGTAATTCGAATTATTCCATTTGTAATTCAACTTATTTACTTGTAATTCGAACTATTTTTAATACGAATTATTCCATTTGTTCCTTTTTGTCCCTTTCCTTTTTATAAATGGAATAATTTTATAAATGGAATAAATCGAATTACAAATGGAACAATTTGAATTACAAATATAATAATCGAAGTACGAATGAAATGTCGCGATTTTCGAACCGAATTGACGTAACTATGCATTCCTCTTGAAACTTCATAAAATAAAATTTTTAGCAAAACTCTCATGTAATTGTATCTCCAGATTTAAAATAGAAAATTCTTTTAATTAAACCCTCCACCATGAGATGAAGGGAATAACTAACTTTTTGTTTCCCTTTCTAACACTTCGAAATTTTTTTGATCAGAATAAAAATGAGCTAATGTAGTGATGTTCTTCAACTGAAATCAAGATACAGCCCGCAATATTTAACATTGAACTTTGTAATAAATGTCTCCTAGGATGTTTCTCCTACCGATGTTAGGTATTTGCAAGATTTTAGCCAAATTATTAAACTGAAATGGCTATAATTTGGTTTGTTGGGTGTCGTAAATACTTCTGCAGAGTATTGTCGCTACAGGTCCACTTTTTGATAAAGCTCCCATAGAACGATACCTCATGAATTTCTATAGTAAAGGGGTTTTGCCTAATTTTCCCACCGAAATTGTTGTTGTTGGTCTCCGTCGGGGGTCGTAAACATACCTGCAGAGACTTGTCGGTATAAGTCAACGTTCTGATATAGGTACCATAGAACAGTTTGGAGGTTTCCCACCGTTATGGCTACAATTTGGTATTTACTCCCTACTTTCTGCATTACCAGTAAGCTGAATAATAATGGGTTACTTTTTAAAATTTTTAAAAGGAAAAATTACATTGTGATTAGTGTTCTCCTTCATAATTGTTGGTAAAGAAGACCTGCTCACCTAGGGACCTAGCTGACCCGGTTCCGCGTTGCTGGCCCGTCGTTTTGGATTTCCATGAAGGCATTAGTAATCTATCAACAATTTATCTATCTAATATTGATAACTCTAGATTTTCGAACCGAAATGACGATATGTCGATGTTTTGGTATAACCCTCATACAATGGTATCTCCAGATCTAGAACAGAATGTTACTTAAATTATAGCTTCCACCATACGATGTTTAAGGGTATAATTAACTTTGTGATTCTGTTTGCAACACATCGGAATATTCGTCGGAGAACCTATAAAGTATGTATAAATTTGTGATCAACATAAAAAATAAGTCGATATAACGATATCCGTCTGTTTATCTGTTGAAATCAAGATACTGCTCGCGATATTTAACATAAAACTCTTCAAATTGGTACAGAAGTTTCTATTTATTACTTGTAGCATGTTTGGTATTGAAAAGTTATTATATCAGTCCACATTTTGATATAGCCGCTATACCACTGACCGATTTGCAGTATTTTCAAGGTTTTAACAGCATTATCTTACCGAAATGACAATAATTTGGTATTTAGTCTCCTTGGAGGCATAAAATATTTCTGTAATAAATTATCGATATAGGTCCACGTTTTGATAGAGCTACTCTAAAACGGTACCTCCCGAGTCGCGATATTTTGAAGGTTTTAGTGTCGTAATTCCACAGAAATGGCTATTAAATGTTCAGTGTGGCTATAAAATATAGAATATTCGGTACTGGTCCAGGTTTTGCAAATAGTCATCGCTAGATTTCTAATTTCTGTATTTGTATGTGTATAGCCACATTATTCATACGAAATGGCTATAATTGGTTCTTACTCTCCCTTGGGGGTATAAACATTTCTGCAGAGACTTATTGGCATAGGTCCACCTTCTAATACATCTACCATAGGACTGTACCTCCCGAGTTTCAATATTTTGGAGTTTTTAGAGTCATTATTCCACCGAAAAGGCTACAATTTGCTGTTAATACCCTAGACAGACGGCAGCGTTAATTTGCATTAACTGCCTTAATTCAAATTAATTCGTGCATTATCCACATTCTTAATGCACAAAATCGAGCTGCATTTAAAAGGCATTTAGGTATTTCAATATGGCAATGCCGTAGAAGAGAGCCCATATTCATATGGAGGAGAGAGCGTATTCATGCTCTGAGACACAAGGAAAACAAAAAATACATTGCAAACAACAACAAAACAGCAATCAGCTGTTTCGTAAATGCAGAAACTGTCGTCTGTCAGGCCAAAATTAAATACAGTTATTAATGCAAATTAACTCTGCCGTCTGTCTAGGGTATTAGTCTCCATTATGGGTATAAAACATTACCGGTAGAAGTTGTTATGTGGCCTCCATTGAACGACACCTTCCGATTCTCGGTATTTCCAAGGTTTTAGCGGCATTATTCAACATTATTTGGTATGTAGTCTCCTTTAGAGGTGTCAAATATTTTAGCGGAGAATTATCGGTAAAATTTACGTTTCCATATAGCCCCATAAAACGATACCTACTGATTTTTGGGGATTTTTTTCAACCGAAATGTCTGAACCTGATTTCAATATAATTTGTGCTGGTGGGTAACGTCGTTTTTACTTGTTGTTAGCAAAGTGCTGTTTCATTGATAATGTTATTATTTTACACTTTTGAACATGAAACATCAGTGATTCATAAAAAATGACTTCAAAAAGCTAGTTGAATTTATATAGACTATGCTGTCTTTTAAGCCCTAAAGTTAATGTTCAGCGTGTTTGTTGCCCCCCTTATTAATTTAGTGAATCTGATCAGAAAGAATGAAGTTTTCAAAAATTGGACGCAATCGCGATATTCTGATACAAAAAACCCATTATTGACAGAGGCTACTATTACTATTGTTTTTACTAATTCGCGATTTGTTAAAACCTGTTATGGGAGAGGTCCCCCATCCCCTCCATTTTCTGTATTCTGCCACCTTATGAACCTGCACACACGGAAGTCTAATTTAGAACATCATGTCAGTCTTAAAGAATTTATATACATTTAGATAGATCATAGCATAGTTTACCCGTCGTTTTAGTGATAATTTCACATTTTTTAGACGTTCCAGTTAGTTAACCATCTTTGAAATTACGTTTTGCCTGATTTCTCAATCAATTTTCTTGGAATTTCGATCACGCTGCATTTTACATTATCGAGGTTGTACTGTTTTCCAAAATGTGGGTTGATCGCGCTTTCCCGCTTATTGAAGCCAGTGTTTATAGCGTTTGTGTAGTCACGCTTACTAAAATTAAGGATATTATCTATACATTTTTGAAAAATTGGGCTGACCGCGATATTCCACTTCCGAGATGGCCATTCAGGATCGAGGCAGTATTGACCATAGTATTGCAAGTATTTTTATAACAATACGTTGAAATATATCCTTATTTTCAAGTTTTCTTAAAAATTTTTGTGGGGGAGGTACCCTGGTCACTCCACTGACCAGTATGAAAAATAGCTAAAAACCTATTCTCAGGCCTAAAAACTCCACATACAAAATTTCATCGAATTCGGTCCAGCCGTTTCGGAGGAGTTTAAATTCGAACATCACGGCAGACTCGAAGAATTTTATATATATATAGATTATTATTTTCATCAATGTTTTAACTTACTTACTTACTTATATTAATGTTTTACAGCTTATAATAATTTGGTCATTTAAAAAATATGTTGACTGGCCTGGGGATCGAACCCGGGCATTCAGATTACAGAGCGAGCATGCTTACCATTGCACCACCCATATTATCGTTTTAATATCTTTCTGCAGTGTCCAATTAGACACTCAAAAAAGTATCTAATGAGGGGAACAGTTCTTCCCGAGATCATGATCTTTTTGGATAAGAATGCGACTATCGCATTCGTTTGTGCAATCTTATTCAAGTGACTCATTGGACAATAAACAGATGGCAACTGTTGGCAGGGTTGAGTTATAATTGCGACCTCTAGCCTGTATATTATTACACCACGAACAAATAATTGGATATATATATATATATATATATATATATATATATATATATATAAGGCTGTAACTCTGTTATCCTATCATGTACACCAACACAATTGGCATCAATAGAAAGGTCAAAAGTTTATTTGCCAAGTATAGTTTAATTAGCCGAAATATGTCTTGCAACAGTAAAGATATAAGCTGTATATTAAAAATTTTCACAATTTTCACACAAGAGTTGTGGTCCATTTAACCCTCTAAATATTATCTGATCATCATCTCAAATTGCAAGCCTCTTCTTCGTCATATACCTTTACCTTGTTTAAAATTTCGGACTATTATTGCGACCTACGGATTTGATCGGACTATTATTGCGACCTACAGATCCGCTACAAAATTAGATAAAAATTATGTTTTTGGTCCACTTCACCCGCTAAATATTTCACGATCATCACCAATAAAAATAGGGATCTATTCTGGTCTGAAACCGACCTCCATACAAAATTTCGTGACGATCGGTCCATAATTGCGGCCTGGAGTTTGATTACAATTTATAATGGACAGACGGACACACATCTCAAAATCGCTTTATCTCGTCGATATATAAAGATTGGTATACCACATTGGGGGTCTCCGACGAATATTTCGCGGTGTTACATGAATTTTTACCAAAACAAACTTATAATACCCTTTCCACATTGTGGTGTAGGGTATAAAAATTAAAAGTTTTGGAGATACGGTGCGAAATGTATACAAATTATGTAAATTTTCGATATTTTTAAAATTTGAGGCAATAAATGTAATTTTTGACTTCATTATTTCTACAAATTTTTTATTCTTGTCCTTGTCTACAAATTTGCTTCAGAGGTGAAATGAAGATTCACATAGGTTTTAGAGATATAGTCCAGAATTGCTTTAAAAGGTCAGTATTTAACCATGTTTAGATGGGGAAATAAAATCCAAGCTGGATCTGTCAAAAAATCCTCAGCTCAAATTGTTTGCACAAGATTACCTTACAAATGTTGCACAGTGTAATAATATGTCCCGCATTGCAATACTAGACAGTCGTTTCATTTTAAATAGTGTTTTACACAATGTTTTACCAAAACATACTTTAAACATTTAGAAAAAAAAATTAAAATACAATGTACTGAGCTGTGCAGTACACATATCAGCATCAAACCGATGGTACCCTCGAATGTAGTACATCAGGCTGTCGTCATTGTAGAGGATTCCTTCATCAGGGTAGGTGTTTTCTTCTGAAAATGATGGGGAGTTCCTCATTGTACAATCGAAATTTCTTTTAACGATGCTCAAGGGATCCACTGAATTGGACGCTATAACCGATATGTCATTAAAAGTGACATTTCTTTTGTATTAGCTATAATGGGCCCCAGGACTTTGTGCCTTTAGGATTTCGTCGTTATAACCGATATGTCGTTATAAACGATGAGGTAATAAGCGATTTTGACTTTACTTTAGAAATTGTTCCACAATCCTGTCATCCACGTTCTGGCTGCTCTCCAGGAAGTTGAGCGCGTTACGCATCATAAAGGCATCGATCCGATTGAAATCTATGGCGTGGTAGATGTATATTAGGGCTATAAACAAACATTGAAGATTTTTATAAAGAAACATTTTTTTTTTTTTTATTTTAGTTTTTTGAACAAACATTTATTTGTATACATATGCGATTTGACGAAATGTATGTATTGGACGTATGTTGAATTTTCCGATATTGAAGATTCTATTAAATTTCAGTAATAAATAGCTTATTTGATAACGATATGCTATTACTCGTATAATAGAAAACATATAAGAAAAAACTGCAATAAAACTTTGTATGCAATCGGTGCGGAAACTTTTAAACGGTAGCAGAAAATTGATAATGCATTTTTTTATATTTTTCCATGCTTTATAACGCTATGTAGTACTTTTTTGATATTTGCGAAAAATTCAGAAAACTTATAACCATAATATATATCAGGAATATTGTCAATTATTTCATATTCCATTTCAGAAAAAAAGAATAAATTTTTTTCGCGCTACATCAACGATTTTTGATATGTAGGTTAAGAAAAAGATTCCCAGTACGAATCTGGTCGCGAGCCAATTTTTGGTTGTTGCGGACAAAAGTTATGGCGCTTTTATTTCGCTTTTTAAGAAAGAAAATATTATAAAAACGCTAATTATTTTAATGAGCACAATTGTTACAAAAAAAGATCTCTCGAAGTGACTTCAGCGAGTAGATTGCATAATACCTGCAAAATGTTACACAGAATTCGCGGAATGTAAATAAAATTGCTAAATTATTGAATTTAAGTCTACTTTTTCAAAATTAAGGTCCATTTAGTGGTCATATAATTACATAAAAAATTGTTATGGATCCAAACTTCACGGCGTATCAAATGGGAGTGCAATCATACAGATTGGTGTTATAGTTTGGATGTTACAGCCAAAATAAGCAAATTTTTTGGGTCAAAAAATAATTTTTTGTTTGAAAAAATATTTTTGTCACACGCAGTGTGTAGTAGAAAATATTGTAAAAATGTATAGGAATACTTCCTTCATTTTGCTTAACCGCCTGTTCATGTATGTCGCACGGAAACCTGTACGAAAGGAAAGCAGTCGCTCGCTTCCTTCTAAAAATGCGTTCATGTATTTCGCAAACTATCGTGCGACTGCCGTTACGTATCCTATGCGAAATACTACTAATTTCAATGTACATTTGTACAACTATGTTCCATAAATGAGAGCCAAATGAGAAATGAAAACGAAATCCACATATACATACAAATATTGGAATATGTGTGATTTGTTTTGTTTGAAAAATAAAATGTGTCGGTATTTTGAATTATTTTATTTAATTGATTGATTGATTGAATGAATGAAAGCGCCATTGAAACGTATCTGTAAAATTTTTATTTTGTTTCAAGAATGTGTTGCATAAATTTGTTTTAAGATTTTCGGTGTTATTCGCGAGTTTACGTTCTACTCGGTAGCTACAAAGCAAGTGAGTGATTTTGACATTCTCTTTCTATAAGAGACAGTCCTTTCGAAATACATAAACCCAAATTTAATGGAAAAGTGTACGTTTACGTGTTATTTCGTAGGGCTTGTCGGTCGCATAGATTTTCGTTTCGAAGGTGTTTACATGAACAGAAAATGATTTTTTTCCACTTCCGAAGCGCAAGAAACCTTTCGGTCGACATACATGAACAGGCTGTTAATCTCCCAACAAAATATACGGATTTTGTTTTATTGACATTCATATTAAAGCTTTCCCATTAGGGAAGCTAATTGGGTTGATGGGGATATATGTCAAAGCTTCTGAAATGGAAATAGAGGTCAAATAACCCATTTTTATTTATATGCATTTTTAAATAAGCGTAAATCGCGTAATTATCAAAATCAGTTTGTCCGCATGTGATTTTCATGTACAGCAAGACCATATCTGTTAATTTGTATATATTTTTCCGAAATTTAATTTGGAGGCTAAGATGTAGCATTAGCTGCATCTTAGCATTAAAATACCTATAACATATCGCTAATTTGCGCAAAGTGCATACAATTTTTGTCCGCATCCGATTTCAATGTCCACCATAAAAATCTACATCGATATATATCTATTTCAATGCGATCAATTGATAACCGTGGATTTAGCATCACACATCACTATTTTTTGGGATAAAATGAATGTAGCTTCCTTATCAGTGAAGTTTTCAAATCTCTGTTTCCGCTAAAACGGGGATGCTGTACTAGTTGTTTCATTGCAGTGGAAACGAACCGCAAAAACAATTTTAGGTGATTTTTCTACTTTGGACTTTCTTGTAACTTGCGTTTTAGTGGATGGATTTTCACGGGGAATGATTTATTAGATCCGGAACGTAAAAAACTAAAATGTGCAATCAAGTACGAGGAAATCGAATGATAATTGTAAAAATTAGGCTCGAAAAATATGATTTTTAGAAAAGTGTTCGCACAAAATTTCCGTATTTGGATGCAGATTTCTATGAAGCTGTGTAGACTACATTCACGACACATATATCAAATAACTCAGAATCGCGAGTTCTACAATCCTATATATGATTTTTTGTAAAACCTGTTTGCGGAATGAAATTAGAAGAAAATGTCAAAAAACACTGTAAAACTGTCAGTTCAAATTTTGAAAAGTAATACATTAGTGAGATGATCCTTATTTAGTTTGCTTCTACTTTTACTTTGACAGGAAAATCGAGAGAAGTGTGGTTTACTCACAAATCGAGAGAAAACAAAAAAGACATGGTGGCTTCAACCCATTTTTACCCATTTTTTAACATCAATATAGCCACAGCTTCCACACAAATTATCTTTTAAGGCCAATATTTTTTGCCACGTCCAATAACATTTCATTTTATCCAAAAATATTTAATTTGTATAATATAGAACCACTATGTTAAAATTTCAAAAATATTGGTGATATACCATTGCTGTCTATTGTTGGCCTCATTACATGCAGCCAATATTCTTCTTTCCCAGGCTCTAATACTCTCCATTCGAGCTGAGGAAATGTCTGCCCAGGCAGCAAAAGAGCAGGTGATGATGGGCCGGATTAATGAGCAGTTCACATCCGACGATAATCCTCCTCACATGCGGAAAAGCCTTTGGTAGGCAAAATGCATCTTTTTGGGTTTCATCTCGTCACCAACTATCACTCGAAAAAGTCCTTCGACCCTTCAAAAAACTTCCCACACTATGGCAAATTGGTGATGGAAGTGCAACGATAGCATTTTGTATAAAATACCATTCTGTCACACCGTATCGAAAGCATTGCCGAAATCCAGACTCCCATTACGTAAGTGGAGAAGCCTACCAGAGCATGGGTTGTTGAGTGTTTAGCTCTAAAGCCAAATTGGTAGTCTCTCAAAATTCTTCTTGTCTCGATGACCTGGTTGATGCGGTGAAGCAGGAAATTTTCGAATAAAAGGAAAATTTGCCGATAACTTCCACGTAAAGGGGCATCACCTCCAGGCTTCGGGATAGGTACCACTAGTGCCTCTTTCCAGGATATCAGGAAATGACCATTGTTGAGACAGTGGTGGAATAGAATAGTAAGGAAAAGGACGACTGCTTCTGCTCCTTCTTTAATGCGGTGGCTGGAACTTTATCAGTGCCGTAAGACTTCTTCGGTGTCCACTGTACAGTGGCTGATCCGACCATGTCTGGATCAACAAATCCGTTATCTAGTCATAGAACCTAATCGTGTATAGAGGATGCAACAGTTTTAACATCGTTGCAGAACTCAACCAAGAGGTTGCGAATCGCAATACCTTCTACTACCGTATTGGCCTGCTTGCCAAAGGGAATATCCACCGTTGCTTGCGTCTAATGTAAATAAACTCTTGCGTGGACAATTTGAATCACAGTTTTTAATAGGCGAAATAAATTTTAATGTACCTTCACGTAGTACTCGAAACTACATACCAATTAAATTAACGTTAGCGAAATCTAATTATGAAATAAGTAATCTACTCCGATCTTTATGTGATAAATATAACAAATTATATAATAGGATGTCTTTATCTGAACCTCTCCATGTCATAAAAAACTTTATCTTACGTTCTTAGTATTGTTGCAACATTTGCCAGGCAATATGTAAGATTAGACCTATTTAATTCTTGATGTGTTTGTCGGCTGATGTTTTGCTGTAGCTGGTTTTCCCTAGTCTACTAACCCCCCATATTCCGGAATATGAGGTGTACACGCTCCCTGTGTTAAGGGGAGGTGGCCCTCTCGGTCGGCAGGGGCGGGAAAGTGTGGCGTTGGAAACCGCTGAACCGATCTTTTTAGGGTATATTACTACATCGCCTGAAAGTAACATGGGCTGAAAAAGTTTTGAAATTCCGCTCTGATCCGGAGATATAGCATCAGAATCGGAGGTACCTCAAAAAATGTAAACTTTGTATGCAAACATCTATAGAACGATTGCAGATACAGTCTCCAAAATTGGGATGTGTGACGGAATTTGGCCTACAAATAAATGTGCCAAAATATATGGAAATCGGTTAGATTTGGATTTGGATATAGCTCCCATATATATTTTCGTCCGATTTTAAGTATTTTATGTACCAAACACGCTATATATGTCCGATTTCAATGAAATTTGGCATGTGTGACGGAACTTGGCCTATAACTAAATGTGCCGGAATATATCAAAATCGGTTCAGATTTGGGTATAGCTCCCATAAACGCTTTATATGTTCGATTTCATTGAAATTTGAAATGTGTAATGGAATTTGGCCTACAAATAAATGTGCCAAAATATATCGAAATCGGTTAAGATTTGGATTTGGATATAGCTCCCATATATATTTTCGTCCGATTTCAAATATTTGATGCACCAAAAACGCTATATATGTCCGATTTCAATGAAATTAGGAATGTGTGACGGAATTTGGCCTACAAGTAAATGTGCTGCGGGGTAGCAAAGCGCGCCGGGTTCGGCTAGTCTATCTATTCTAAAAATCATCAATGTAGGTCCACTTTTTGGTATAACCCTCATGTTTCGGAGTAGCGCCCATATATGAAGACTTAGCCATAAAATAAAAAATTGCATGAGAATTCAAAACCCTTTTGGGGTTTTACTCTCTGACGTAACAACATTACCCCCGTTTGGAATTTTCCACCACCCAGACAATATCGCTCGAGAACGTGGACTTGGGAGGTATCGTTATACGGAGACTTTTAATAAAATAAAAAACTGAGAATTCAAAGCCCGTTTGTGGTTTTGCTATTCTGACCTAATACCATCAACTCCATTTAGAATATTTCACACTCCAGGCAATATCGGTTGGGAACGTGGACTCGGGAGGTACCGTTATATGGGGGCTTTTCCAAAATACATACCTATATTGAAAATTTTCTGCGGGAAGGTTTCCTATTCCCAAAGAAACCAAAATACAAATTTTCAACCAAATCGTTTGGGAAATCTGGCCATATGGGGACTAAAAGGTGTGCTACCCCCACGTTAGGTGGTACGTATATATGGGACCTATACCAAAACCTGGATCTACACATAGCCCAGAAAGTCTGTGTTCACCTTACTACTTTTCAAAAATGATGCTAAAACTTTAATAAATAGGTAAATGAGATCATTTTTTTTCATAAATATGTTATTGGCACTCTGTAGTACCAGAATAAAAAGAAAAATTCAAGAAAATAATGGGTGTTTTTATACCCTACACCACTATGTGGAGAGGGTATTATAAGTTGGTTTTGGGCAAAAAGTTTGTAACGCATCGAAATAATGGTCGTAGACCCATACTTATATATACCAAAATGAATGTCTCAACGAGCTGAGTCGATCTGGCTATGTGTGTCCGTCCGTCAGTCCGTCTGTCCATCTAAACCTTGTAATCACGCTACAGGTCGCAATTTTGATCGGATCGTCATGAAATTTTGGATGTTGATGGGGGTCCCAGAGGGGAAGAAGCCTATTGATTTTGGTGATGGTCGGATAATATTTAGGGGTCGGAAAGGGCAAAAAACTTAGGTGGATAAAAAGACAACGTTTTTTTCCAAAGCGAATATCTCAGCTTCTGTATGGGGTATACCAAAAGCAAAACCTGGCAATGAAAGTAGAAAATATTACCTTTCTAATGATGTAAAGTAGGTGCTCGTAGGTGATCAAACAACGAAGATATCACAATAGTAGCAAATAAAACCCCAATTTTCATTTTTGCGATTTTCATTATATTGACGAATATCACAGCTTTGGTTGAAAATTTTCCAAAAGCAAAGCCTGACTATGAAAGTAGAAGATCCCGTCTTTACAATGATGCAAACTAGGTCTGCGTAGGTAACCAAATAACGTGGATATCGCAATAGTCGGCAATACATCCCATTTTTCTATTTTTTGGAAATCACGCTACAGGTCGCAATTTTGATCGGAACGTCACGAAAATTTGAGGGTTAATGGGGGTCTCACAGATTAAGAAGCCTATTGATTTTGGTGATGGTCGGATAATATTTAGGGGTCGGAATGGGCAAACACTTATTTGGAGAAAAGTCAACATTTTATTTCAAAGCCAATATCTCTGTTTCTTTAAGAGGTATATCAAAAGCAAAACCTGGCAAGGAAAGTAGAAAATATCACCTTTAAAACGATGCAAAGTAGGTTGTCGTAGGTGGTCAAATAGCAGAGATATGGCAATAGTCGATAATGCATCCCATTTTCCGATTTTTTTGTAATCACGCCACAGGTTGCTATTTTGATCGGATCGTCACGAAATTTTGGGGGTTAATGGGGGTCCCAAAGAGAAAGAAGCCTATTGATTTTGATGATAGTCAATTATTATTCAGGGGTCGGAATGGGCAACACTTATTTGGAGAACGGTCAACGTTTTATTTCAAAGCCAATAAAAATATCACCTTTACAACGATGTAAAGTAGGTTGTCGTAGGTGGTCAAATAGCAGAGATATGGCAATAGTCGATAAAGCATCCCATTTTCCGATTTTTTGTAATCACGCTACAGGTCGCAATTTGGATCGGATCGTCACGAAATTTTAGGGGTTAATGGGGGTTCCACAGAGGAAGAAGTCTACTGATTTTAATTATGGTCGGATAATATTCAGGGGTCGGAATGGGCAAAAACTTATTTGGAGAATAGGTCTACGTTTTATTTCAAAGCCACCATCTCTGTTTCTTTAAGAGGTATATCAAAAGCAAAACCTGGCAATTAAAGTAGAAAATATCACCTTTACAATGATGTAAAGTAGGTTGTTGTAGCTGCTCAAACAACAGAGATACCGTAATAGTCGGTAATGCATCCCATTTTCCGATTTGTTTGTAATCACGCTACAGGTCGCAATTTTGATCGGATCGTCACGAATTTTTTGTGAGTTGATGCGGGTCCCACAGAGGAAGAAGCCTATTTAGTTTGATGATGGTCGGATAATATTCAGGAGTCGGAATAAGCGAAAAGCTTATGTGGAGAAAAGTCAACGTTTTTTTTTCTTATGCGAATATCTCCGCTTCTGGTTGGAGTATTCCAAAAGGAATACCCGTCAATGGAAGAAGGAAAGATCTCGTTTATATTGATGCAAAGTATGTTGGCGTAAGTGAGCAAACCGAGATGTTGCAAAATTCAGTAATATACCCAATTTTTCCATTTTTTGTAATCACGCTACAAGTTGGAATTTTGACCGGATAGTGACGAAATTTTGGGGGTAGATGGGGCCCCACAGAATAAGAAGCCCATTCATTTTGGTGATAGTCGGATAATATTTAGGGGTCGGAATGGGGAAAAACTCATTTGGAGACAAATTCAAAGTTTTATTCTTTGTGAATATATCGGCTTCTAGTAGGGGTATTCCAACGGCAAAGCCTGTCAATGGAAGAAGAAAATATTACCTTTACATTGGTGTAAAGCAGGTTGGCGAATGTGGTCAAACTAGGGAGATACCACAATAGTCGGTAATGCATCCAATTCTTCCATTTTTTGCAATCAAGGTACAGGTCGTAATTTTGATCGGATGGTCACGAAATTTTGGTTGCTTATGGGGGTCCCAGAGAGAAAGAGGCGTATTATTTTCGGTGGTAGTCGGATTATATTCCCTAAAAGAAATGTTTACCAGTCGAAAGCTTATGCACAGGGGTAGTGGTGTAGGGTATCACATGGTCGGCCCCGTCCCGACTATAGCCTTTGCTCACTTGTTTTAAGCTAGATAGAACTTTAAATTGTAAAAAGTAACACAAAAAATTAAATTTTGATGAAACTTTTTTTTTATTTGTTTCAGTATACTCTGACAAATCATCATGAATAGACTCACGCTTGAACAACGCTACGAAATTATCCAAATTTACTTTGAAAATCAGTTGTCGATTCGCACAACTTATAGACGACTTCGTCATTTGTATGGCGTACATAATCGAGGCGCATTTTTGGCTTAACGGGTTTGTTAATAAGCAAAATTGCCGCATATGGAATGAGACCAATCCACAAGAGACCCTACAGACTCCATTACATCCAGAAAAATGCACCGTATGGTGCGGTTTTCACGCTGGTGGCATCATCGGACCTTATTTCTTCAAAAATGAGGCCGGAGCTCGCGTTACGGTCAATGGAGATCATTACCGCACCATGATCAATGATTTTTTGTTTGAAAATATGGTTGACATTGATCCGGAGGAGATGTGGTTTCAACAGGATGGCGCTACGTGCCATACGGCGAACGCAACCATCGACTTATTGAAATCAAAATTTGGCGATAAGTTGATTTCGAGAAGTGGACCTGTCAATTGGCCTCCAAGGTCGTGCGATTTGACACCTCTCGATTATTTCCTTTGGGGCTACGTGAAGTCACTGGTTTATGCTGATAAACCAGCAACAATTGATGCCTTGGAGGCCAGCATTGTTCGTGTTATTCGTGACATACGGCCAGCAGTGCTCGAAAAAGTGGCCAAAAATTGGACGTCCAGAATGCACTTCGTCAAGAACAGACGCGGTGCCCATATGCCCGAAATCATTTTCAAATGTTAATGTCACGTATTGATCTTTCGAATAAAAAAAATTTTGATTACAATTTAATTTTTTGTGTTATTTTTTACAATTTCAAGTTCTATCGGGCTTAAAAAACACCCTTTATATTATTATTGCGAAGATAACGATAAAAAAAGTGTTACAACTGCTAAATTAGAGCACTTTGTATATTGCAATAATACCGTTAGTTTTTTTTTTTTGGATTTTTTTTGAAGTTTTCTCCCATTTGTAATCAATATTGTCACAACTGGTCATTCTTTGAGGTCGCTTGCACACTTAACTTAAAAAAGTAAATTATTTCAAAAATGGAAAACAAGGGCAAAGAAATTGGCATTGATAAAAGGAAAATTCTAGGTAAATTATGGAAAATGCTATCGAAATATTGGCGAAACTGTAGGTAGAACATATTAGTCTATACATAGAGTGATAATTAACTAATAACAAACCGGAATTTTTACGTCAAAACCCAGATCTGGGCATTATATAGGAGCCAAAACCTTACAATCTCAGCAGTATGCTTTGAAACGTTATGTAGTTGCAACCAAAATTTCGTAGCTAAGCCAAGTTCTTCTGCATTTTGGTTCAAATTGCGCTTCATGATGTTTAGGACACCATACTTGTCCATTGTCGATTATATAAATACAAGTTGGCCCACTCCAGAAGCTGCTACACACACCCAAACCAAAACTTTGGTTTTTAAGCGCTGTTCGAGCTTTCTCCAATCAGCTTGAAGTCCTTTCATTGCAAACATATAGAACATGCTTTCTTCCGAAAATATGACTTGATTCCGGAATACTAGATGCTTGTTTATGTATTCACTAGCAAAATGCCCGCTACTTCGTATGCGGAAAGCATATAAAAAGAAATAAACAATATATATTATGGAAATGACAAACACTGAAAATTTGGTCGCACTAATACCAATTTTAATCAATATTTATTTTTATCTTAGTACTGTACGTACCCTTTAAGTTCGATTTTCAAAAAGATCAGCCGTATCTCACCCTTACACATTAACAGCGAGATCAACGTTGCACACCAATACACACCCTAACTCCAAAAAATAAAAATTCCAGCACTGTCCCTACACCCAAAAACAAATTGAGTACCATTAAATAATTTTCGTATACTTATGGTACGTATTTCGACGATATATCTCATCCATACACAGACATTAATACAAAATAATTACAGTAAATTCCATAATAATTACAGTATTTCCAAATCTCAAGATTCCAGCTGTATCCGTTCGTCCAATTCCAAATTGTACCAAACTTAGTATCAAGTCAAACTCTTCGTATCCATAAGTAAGATTTTCCAAAACTACCTCAATCCTTCACTTTAGTAGTAATCTTACTTCCAAATTTCAGGATTCAAACTCTATCCGTTAAACCAAATTAAAATTGTACAAAATTTAGAACAATTTAGAATATTCGTACCAATTTTCAAAACTTCCTCAACGCAACAGGGCTACAATAATCATACTTTCAAATTGCAGGATTCCACCGCTATCCGTTCACCTACATACAAATTGTATTAAATTTAGTACCATAAGTTTGCTTTTTCAAAACAACCTGAATCCTACTCTTCGACTGTAATCGTAATTCCAAATTTCAGGATTCCAGCTCTATTAATTCACCCGAATCCAAATTGTATCAAATTTAGTACCATTTCATTCCCAAACAAAATTTTCAGGATTCCAGGTCTACACGTTCACCCAAATCTATATTGTACCATATTTAGTACTTCTCGTACCCATACGTACGACTTTTCAAAATTTCCTCAATACTACACTCCTACAGTAATCTTAATTCCAACACTATCCGTTTACTAAAATTCAAATTGTACCGAATTTAGTGCTTTCTGTACCCATAAGTACGAATTTCCAAAACTACCTCAATTCTACTGTCCGACAGTAATCTTAGTTCCAAATTTCAGAATTCCAGCTTTATCCGTTCATCCAAATCCAAATTGTACCAAATTTAGTACCATTTAGTACTTTTCGTACTCAAACTCAACGCAACAGGGCTACAATAATCATGCTTTCAAATTGCAGGATTCCACCGCTATCCGTTCACCTACATACAAATTGTACTAAATTTAGTACCATTTAGTGCTTTTCGTAACCATAAGTTTGCTTTTTCAAAACAACCTGAATCCTACTCTTCGACTGTAATCGTAATTCCAAATTTCAGGATTCCAGCTCTATTAATTCACCCGAATCCAAATTGTATCAAATTTAGTACCATTTCATTCCCAAACAAAATTTTCAGGATTCCAGGTCTACACGTTCACCCAAATCTATATTGTACCATATTTAGTACTTCTCGTACCCATACGTACGACTTTTCAAAATTTCCTCAATACTACACTCCTACAGTAATCTTAATTCCAACACTATCCGTTTACTAAAATTCAAATTGTACCAAATTTAGTGGTTTTCGTACCCATAAGTACGAATTTCCAAACTACCTCAATTCTACTGTCCGGCAGTAATCTTAGTTCCGTTCATCCAAATCCAAATTGTACCAAATTTAGTACCATTTAGTACTTTTCGTACCCAAAGGTACGAATTTCCAAAACTATCTCAATCCTACACCCCTACAGTAATCTTAATTCAAAACTTTAGGATTCCATCTCTATCCGTTCACCCAAATCCAAATTTATTACTGCTCGTAATCAAAAACGAACTTCCAAAACCATATCCTTATTTCAACGCCATTTCCCAACCTTGATTCCCATACCAAATTTGAAGATTCTAGCTTTATCCATTAAAAATATGCAATTGGTACCAAATTTAGAAACTTTTAGTACTTTTCGTACACTTATAGGTCGAGTTTCTAAATACCCTTTGGTACATCTTCCTAACTCTCCACCAATGACCACTCGTTCAAAATTTCAGAATTCTAGCTCTTCGCGTTTGCCTAATACAATGGATTCCATATTTAGTACACTTTAGCACTTTTCGTACCTTTCTACGACGAATTTCCAAAAACCCCTTTACACAAAAACAAATTGTACCAAATTCTGTACAATTCGATTTTCCAAAACAACCTTAATCCTTCACTTAAACAGTAACCATAATTCCAAATAACAGGATTCCAGCGCTATCCGTGCACTCAAATCCAAGTTGTACCATTTGGTACATTTCGTACCCATAAGTACGAATTTCAAAAACTACTTCCATCTCAATCTTAAGGCCCCCACTCATTAGTCAGTCTGACTGCCAGCATTTATGGTAGTATGTGTAAATTTTTGAAATTTTGAGAATGTATGTGTGAGTTTTCCAAGACTGATGAAAATCAAAATAGTTTTGATTTCAAAATGAACCCCCATCAGTCTGGGTGAATTGTGTTTGTTTTCAAATTGTCAATAAATAATTTTGAAAAACAGAAAATAATGTTGGTGTTGGAACACAAAAACGTAGAATTCATTCATTTTTGGAGGAGAAATTCAAGTTTTCTAGACTTGACTGATGGTTCGTGCTACACACTTGTCAGTCACACATACAGAAAGGGTTCATCGGACTGACGGCACAGACTGATAAATGAGTGGGGGCCTTTATACTCCAACAGCAGTCTGACCGAATTCCAGGATTCCAAATTGTATCACAGGTAGTACCACTTAGTAATTTTCGTACCCTTACTACCTCAGTCCTACACTCCAATAGTTATCCTAATTTCAAATTTCAGGACTCAAACACTATCCGTCACCCAAATCCAAATTCTACTCTATAGCCTACCGCGAACGGGTTTCAAATTCTAACTCTTTCCGTTTACTAAAATTCATACTTTAAATTAAAATAAATAAAATTAAAATACTTAAAATTCAGGATTCCAGTTCTATCCGTTCACCCAAATCCAAATTGTAATAAATTTAGTACCATTTAGTACTATTCGTACACATAAATACGAATTTCCAAAATTTCCCCAATCCTATGCTCCAACAATAATCTCAATTTCAAATTTCAGGATTCCAGCTCTGTCCGTCCACTGGAATCCCTATTGTACCAAATTTAGTACTTTTCGAACACATAAGTACGACTTTCCAAAACCACCCTCATATCTCAGTCCTACACTTCACAGTAATCTTAATTCCAAATTTCAGGTTTCCAGCTACATACATACGTTCACCCAAATCCAAATTGCACTAAATTTAGTACCATTTAGTACTTTTCGTACCAATAAGTACGAATTTTCAAAACTACCTCAATTCTACACCCCACCAGTAATCTCAATTCCAAATTTCGAGATTCCAACTATATCCGTTCACCCAAATCCCCATTGTCCCAAATTTAGTACTTCTCATTAACATAAGTAAGAATTTCCAAAACTTCCCCAGTCCTACACTCCAACAGTAATATCAATTCCAAATTTCAGGAATCCAGCTCTATCCGTTCACCCAAATCCAAATTGTACTAAATTTAGTACCATTTAGTACTTTTCGTACACTCAAGTTTCCAAAAACCCTTTGGTGCATATTTCTTACTCTTCATCAGTGATCCTTAGTCCAAATTTGAGGAATCAAACTCTATCCGCTCACACAAATCGAAACTGTACCAAATTTAGTGCTATTTAGTATTTTTCGTACCCTATGTACGAATTTCCAAAACTTCCACAATACTAAACTCCACCAGTAATCTCAGTTCCAAATTTCGAGATTCCAGAGCTATCCGTTCACCCAAATACCCATTATACAAAATTTAGTTCCATTTAGTACTTTCCGTACACATAAGTACTAATTTCCAAAACCACCCTCATATCTCAATCCTACACTTCAACAGTAATATTAATTCCAAATTTCAGGTTTCCAGCTCTTTCCTTTCACCCAAATCTAAATTGTACTAAATTTAGTACCATTTAGTACTATTCGTACACATAAATACGAATTTCCAAAATTTCCCCAATCCTATGCTCCAACAATAATCTCAATTTCAAATTTCAGGATTCCAGCTCTGTCCGTTCACTCGAATCCCTATTGTACCAAATTAAGTACTTTTCGAACACATAAGTACGAATTTGCAAAACCACCCTCATATCTCAGTCCTACACTTCACAGTAATCTTAATTCCAAATTTCAGGTTTCCAGCTACATACATACGTTCACCCAAATCCAAATTGCACTAAATTTAGTACCATTTAGTACTTTTCGTACCCATAAGTACGAATTTTCAAAACTACCTCAATCCTACACCCCACCAGTAATCTCAATTCCAAATTTCGAGATTCCAGCTTTTATCCGTTCACCCAAATCCCCACTGTATCAAATTTAGTACCATTTAGTACTTTTCATACACATAAGTACGAATTTCCAAAAGTTCTTCAATCCTACACTCCAACAGTAATCTCAATTCCAAATATCAGGATTCCAGCTCTATCCGTTCACCCAAATCCCTATTGTACCAAATTTAGTACTATTTAGTACTTTTCGTACACATAAGTACTAATTTCCAAAACTACCCTCATATCTCAATCCTACACTTCAACAGTAATATTAATTCCAAATTTCAGGTTTCCAGCTCTATCCGTTCATTCAAATCCAAATTGTACTAAATTTAGTACCATTTAGTACTTTTCGTACCCATAAGTACGAATTTTCAAAACTACCTCAATCCTACACCCCACCTGTAATCTCAATTCCAAATATCGAGATTCCAGCTATTATCCGTTCACCCAAATCCCCATTGTATCAAATTTAGTACCATTTAGTACTTTTCATACACATAAGCACGAATTTCCAAAACTACCCTCATATCTCAATCCTACACTACAACAGTAACCTTAATTCCAAATTTCAGGTTTCCAGCTCTTCAGCTACGTTCACCCAAATCTAAATTGTACTAAATTTAGTACCATTTAATACTTTTCGTACACATGATTGGTAATTTTCCAAACCATTTCCTTTTAGAAGCACCACTTCCCAACCTTGATTTCCATACCAAATTCCTATATTCCTGGGGCCTATTATTGATTTCATTAATTAGTTATCGATTTCTTCAAATAACAGATTTTGAAATTGAATAGTTATGACTGTACATCTCCATATACGATAAAATTCTTAATTGCAAATAAATAGTGGTAGTATGCACAATTTTATTGCACTTTCATTGATTTGCAAACATTTAGTTATTCACGACATCTGTTGCAATGGAAGATAACAAATGTCTTGTCTTTATATTATTTAGTGGTTTACGGTAAAATAAGTGCGCCTAGAAGTAAACTACAAAATTTGAAATTATGTGTGATCGTTTACGGTATCATGAAGTTATAGCATTGTTAACCCTTCGTTGGACACCAATATTGTTTGTCATATTCGTAACACATGAGTCTGGCCAGACCCATATAATTATTTATATTTTTTTAGTAAACTTAATTAACATTTTCATATAAAAAGTTGTAGAATATGCTTAAAGAACCCTAATCTTTAATAAATAATCCTTGTTTTTCAAAAAACATGCCGAAAAACTATACATTTAAATGATATTATCAAGTTAGTAAAACAGGACATATGCCTACGTAGTAAAAAATTCGTAGTTTTCTTGTCTCTTTGCTCGAAAATCCTATTTATATTTCATTTTGAAGCACTTTATTTTAGTTTTGGCCTATTATTCAGAATGAAGAGTGTCTATTTTATACCTTTACAGCTTATTGCAGTGCAACAACGATGATTTCAAGAGGTAAATAAAGGCATATATCCTAAGGATTTTCTTATAATTCATGTGGAGAATCCATTATTTGGACCAATCCACCCCACAAAAAGCGCAGAAAAGCTAAGTAATGGGTTTTATTAGTCCAGTTATGTGTATAATTGTCTCGAATACAAGTGTAACCCTATTTGCAAGGGATTTTTTTAGGTTGTGGTACATTCACTGATTTCAAACCCATATCCTGTTTTTGCGACCTTTTTATGTGCAATTTTGAAGACATGGTAGGGTGAAATATGATAAGTTTCATAAAAGGATATTCATTTTGTCAAATAATGTCGGAAAAATCAAATTTTAAGAAAAATTTCGGAAAATTTTCAATAAAAAATTGGTGGAGTCTGGCCAGACTCATGTGTTACGAATGTGATATGTATGTCAAAAAATCCTTGTAGCTCCTTCTCTGGTGATCCTTTTGACTTCTTGTTTCCTTCATTTGAAAGGTAAGAAAATTTCATGAAGCTACCTGGAATCTCAGGTTCATAGCTTTATCGTAACCCAGTTTAAAATGCAAAATAAACTGAAAAAGGCCTGGCCAGACTCTGGTGTCCAACGGAGGGTTAATTTGACACATGTCTTGCAGAGGGCAAACTAAGTGCATAAGTACGTAATAATAATGAAAAATAAGGATTTTTGTTGTTGTTATTTTTTGTGGTTCCAGGACGAATTTTCTAAAACCCGGCCTTATCTCGCACATTTGCATCAACAGTTACCCACTGGTAAAATTTCAAGCTCCTAGCTTTAGCCGTTTTGGCTGGGCGTTGATGATGAGTCAGTCAGTCAGTCAGTCAGTCAGTCAATCACTTATCACCAAGCTCATTTATATATATAGATTAGCAAATTCAATATGCTTCTGCCTGTTCACTAGTGATATGTACGGCTTTCGCCGTGCGACTATACCGTGATATCCAGCTTTATGCAGTATCTTTCTGGCGGTTTGTGCACAAATACTTTTTTTGGATGCCATTTTCACATTTTCAACAATTTTCGCAGTAATTATCGGACTGTTTGTTTTAACTATATTAGTTATGTTACGCTCCTCCCGTTCTGATAATATTTTTGACCGTCCAAAACTGAGCTTTGACGGTCCAGAGCTTTGAGCAAAAAAAAATTCAAAAAAACTAACGGTATTATTGCAACATACAAAGTGAACGCAGACTAATTTAGCAGCTGTAACACTTTTATACCGTTATCTTCGTAATAGTAATATATTTTCTGGAATTTTTCTTTTTACTCTGGTAGTAAAGAGTGCCAATAACATATTTATGAAGGAAAAACTGATCTTTTATTACCTATTTATTAAAGTTTTAGCATCGTTTTTGAAAACTAGTAAGGTGAACGCAGACTTTCTGGGCTATGTGTATATTGATGATTTTTGCAAAGATGGTTTCTATGGAACTCAAAACACTAACATTTGCCGAAATTATTTTGGGAAATATGGGAAAAACATAAAAAAATAATAGAAATCAGGGTGTACCCTCATATAGGGCCTATACCAAAAAGTGGACTGACATGACCCATTTTTTGTACAAATGACTCCATATGTAATCCAAAGGACTCTATCAAATTTTAAAGCTTTATCTTTAATATTGCGAAGTATAGCGCTAAATATTGGGACTCTAAAAAAAGTTTGTCCTGTGAACCCAAAAACCTTTTGGGGGTTTGATCTACAAACTGAATACAATCACCCCCACTTGGAATTTCCCACCCAGACCATGACCGGAAATTTGATGCACAGTGTTACTGAACGAATTTGAGGAAGAAAAATCGAAATCTGAAGTGTTTCTAGATCGTACATGTACAGTTCAACTTGAGGATCAAGAGTTTTCCGAAATAAAATACATCTATTGGTTTTTATATTGGATTTTTTTAATAGTCTGACTGAATCTCATTGTTGTTGTTTTATATTTTGAAACAACTTATTTATTAGTGTCTAAAATTTGACATTGTTCTCCAAGGGGTAAGGCTGGTGAGACTATAGTTTCGATTATCGCCACGGAATCTATAAAATAGCAGGCATTTTATTTCAATCGTTCTTTATAATTCTGAATAATACGTGATTTGGTTTGAATTATATTTGAAAAGAGCTGTCTTATGTCCATTTGTTGCCCTTTCAAACTATTTATGAAAATGATTAGCCTTCATTCGCATTTAACAATCAATCATTGGCTTTTTAACATCGATTCATGCTCAAAGATATTTTGATAAAATTGTATGTCAAATTGCACGTTACACAGAGGCTAAATTCATTTCGGAACGAAAATTTATCACATTTTCCATTCTCTCATGAAAGCAATTTATTACATTTTTTTCGGTTTGTTTTCATTACCAAGATTTCACTTCTATCCATTTTTTATGGAAGGCTCTTATGGCGTCTATTTCGTCTATTTCTTCGGGAGGGAAACTAATTGGAAATAATTGAATGAAATGCTAATTTTACAACAACAAAAATGGCCAAAAATAATAATAATAAAATGATGGCAAACAGCACACAATTTAACTATGAACATGGAAATTGTCTTAACAGCAACAACAACAGCAGCAGCAATAAAGGAAACGGAAACATAAAACCCAAAAAATAACGAAACAATCTCCAAGTCATTTAAATTCCATTATCATTATTTGATGTTTTTGTTTTTTTTTTCTTCGTTGTTAATGAAAAAATGGAATAATCGTTCACAAAAAAATCTCCACACCAAAGGAGGAGATTGAAAGGCAAAGGCAATGAAAATTAAAGGAAGGCCCAAAACACAAAACCCCATGAATTGTAAATGAGAAAAGCTGTGGTAAGGAATTTCTTTAACGGAAGATTGAAAGTGCCAAAACCAAACACTTTAAACGTAATGGAAATCAGCGTCAAACGTTACACACCTAACCGCATAATGAAATTTATAAAATGAACATCTGTGGAGCTACATAGGCGTCTTAAGCTTGTCCAGAAAATACATTATTCAGCTATTGGTAATCGCCATCATACATTATTATACCCTCCACTATAATATGGATGGTATAATTACCTTTGTCATTCCGTTTGTAACACTTCGAAATATGTATGTCCGTCCGTCTGTTTGTTGAAATCAAGATAGATTTAGCAATATTTAAGATAGAGCTTTATAATTTGGTACAGAAGTTTCTATTACCACTAAGATTTCGTATTGAAAATGGGCTATATCGGTGCACGTTTTCATATAGCCCTATTGAATGGTACCTCCCAATTTTCGGCATTTTGAAGGTTTCAGCCACATTATCTTTCCAAACTGGCTGAACTTTGGTATTTGGCCTTCATTGAGGCTTTAAAGCTTTCCCTCCGAAATTGTTTATTGTAGACCCATGTGTTCATATGGCTCCCACAGAACGGTGCCTCCCGACTTTCGGTATGGCATTAGCCACATTATCTTCCCGAAATTGCTTAAATTTGGTATTTGGTGTTCTATGAAGCTAAAAAAACTTACCCTAGAATTTTTTCGTGTTTTACTACTGGCCTTTCATTACTTGTATTTTATCAAGTTCCATACTTTGGATTTTACGTTCCTCTTTATTTTTAGCCATCATTGAGACGTCATTCCGTTTGTAACACATATAAATATTTGTCGGAGACCCTATAAAGTAAATGGTAAAAACCAAAAATGTTTTACAATCGATGAATCCGAGTTTGCGGACTGTTAACATATTCTATATAGTATGACTGAAATTCTTTGAAATTAAGTGTTTTAGGATTAACCCTATAATGTCGACTATTACAATTGATTTACGTGGAAGCAGTGTTGGCAACAATGTAGAAAAATGGATAAAAATGGGTTGCAGCCAACAAGTTTTTTTATGTTCCCTTCCGATTTCCGACTTAACCTTATATTTTATAGACCTATGTCCACAGAATGACTCAAAGAATACTCCATGGGCAACATGATACTAGTATATGACTTTTCGATATATCCACTGCATCCACCTAAAATTAATGCTGACTTTTTAATAATCCGGACTGGCCACAAGATAAGGTTCAAAACTCATAATATAATATTCGAATAGAACTTGCGATTTTATGTCGTTTAATGTATACCACATGAGTGTGCTCCGTATGGCATCCTAGTAATTGAATTTCTTTAAAAATCCTATTTTTCCGTGTAAAATTTATATGTGTCATTCAATTTCCTTTGAACATCGCGTGAATTTAGTCTTTTTACACGACGGATCTAATGAGTCTTTCCGCTTTCGAATCCATCCACTAAAACGCTTAAGGTTAATAAGATGGCGATCTTGCATTATCCGTTCACGCACGACTTAATTTTTTTCTGGCACAACGGTCGATTTTGGACGAACCTCTCGACATTGGTCTTTTTCCGAATGTCGGCCACGATTCAATTCATTAAACCAGTTCTTCAAAGTGCTATAGGATGGCTCTTTATCGTCATACAAAGATTTAATTTTATCAATGCACTCTCGCAGTGATTATCAACGTCGAAAGTTATGAAAACTAATCGGACGAAAATGTTCACAAGTAAATTAAATTTTTATGACAAACTGTCCTGAGTACGTTTAGGTTAAAAACTGTCAACTGTAGGCCAGAAAGATTTCGTGCAGCCCTCGTAATACCATAGGCAAATTACGAGGATTTAGATAATAGTACGTTTATATATAATCGGATTTAACAAATCCACTGGATTTCAAGTGTCAATTCCTTTGCGTATACGTCAAATAAATCCTCATTAAGAAGGTTAACCCTGCAAAAGCCTACAATATAAACATGATGTAAGTTCCTGGGTTTTAAAAATTGTATTGTATGTTGTATCATTGGTTTTATGCGAACTCAAAGTCGGGTTCCAAATAATTTACTGAAATCAAATCAAGAAACGTGAAATATCTTTTCAACAAAATTGTTCATTATTCTGAATATTTTAGTAAGTTCGTTTGAAAACGTGGACCCATTTTTACAAGAATGTTTTTATCCACTGAAAACAGAAATCCGTAAATTGAAATACCTCAAAAATGAGGACTACTGTTGATGTGTAGGCCGATTTTTTTTTAAATTTGAACTAATGGGGGTACCAAATACGAAATTGAAATTAACCCCCAGTTTTTGTAAAAAATTTTATTCTTCTCACACGAATTGTCAAATTTTGTAGATCGATTTATTCGCTTTAGCGCAAATGTAGAGCGCTGATTTTTTAATGAGAAATCCTTAACGATATATGGAACGGGTATACGAAAAATTAGATGTGTATGTCATCTGGGGGCTGAGCTATGAATGCCTAAATTATTACGAATATAGACGAACGAACAAAAATAAGTTACAAAAACTGAGGGTTAATATCAATTAACATAGGTATTAAATTGTACAAAAAATTGTCAGTGCTCACTATTTCCATATTATATATTTCTTTTTTATTCCCATTCCGCATACGAAGTAGCGGGCTCTTTGCATTTAAATTAAAAATTGTGGCAAAATGAAACGGCAAGCGTTTTATTTGAGCGATTCGATTATGTGGAAGAAAATACTTATTGAGGATAATCGACAAATTATTTTCTAGTTTTAAGTGCATTTATAAATAAAACACTGAAACCTAACTTTTTTAATTATCTTTTATTTATTACTAGCCGACCCGGTCCGCGTTGCTGGCCCTTGAAGCAGTTTTATGTTACCTTAAGTCAGCGATTGTATTTTCATTGCATCGCTAATTAGTCTGGATCTGCAAGTGATAATAAATAAAAAATTTTCAGATTTGTTTGTGTCGATATGCAATTTTAACATACCGCCAAAACACTGATGACTTGAGGCATGCATTTATTTCATCTGCTGGAATAGTATAACTGGAAGTGTTTCTCTGAAATCTAAAGGTGAATTGTTTCTTAAATTATTATGTGCCATTGTAAATTCGTTCCAGGTGATAACTGGAAGCGGTGCGGTGGTGGTTCGGAGAGTGCA
Organism: Musca autumnalis; assembly: GCF_047663935.1. Classification (NCBI taxonomy): domain Eukaryota; kingdom Metazoa; phylum Arthropoda; class Insecta; order Diptera; family Muscidae; genus Musca; species Musca autumnalis. The sequence goes on from NW_027411866.1 coordinate 80,617,488, forward strand.
AGTCCGCAGCAGGGTGGTTCGGAACGGGTTGGTTCAGAGGATGGTTGTTCGGAAGAATTAATTAAATCACTCGTTTCATTTTTGCTAAAATAGCGGTTTTATTAAATCAGACATAGTGGAGGTACCGAACCCCTCCGAAATTCAACACAATGTATAGCCTATTTTAACCAAGGGTCCTCCCTGTACAATCTCTGAAATTTTCAGGAAAATCGGTTAAGTAGTTTTGGGTATGTAACGTATTAAAAAAGTGGGCGTGATAAAATAGGGTTTTATTAAAATAGGACATGGGGGAGGTACCAGCCGTTTTTGAGTCTATACGGAACATACAAACATACACACATTGTCTTTTATATTTCTTTGCATAAAAACCCAAGTCGGGTTATGGCGCACATTATACAGAAAAAATTATCGAAATCGGTCCAGCCGTTCTTAACTGATGCCATTACCAACAAACGACATTTTAATTTTTATTTATTTAAAGAAATAGGGTATAGGGGAAGTACCCCGCCCCTTCTGAAATTCAACAAAATTTTTAGCCTCTTTTAACCGGGGGCCATACCTGTACATTCCCTGGCAATTTCAGGAAAATCGGTACAGTAGTTTTTGTAGAAATGACAAAAATTGAAAATTGAAAAAAAGTGCGCGTAAAAGTGGGTGTGGTCAAAATTTCTTTGCATAAAAACCCAAGTCGGGTTATGGCGCACATTTTACAGAAAGAATTGTCGAAATCGGTCCAGCCGTTCTCAACTGATGCCATTACCAACGAACGACATTTGATTTTTATTTATATAGATATTCTGTTATGTTTTTTTAATTAATTACCTTAACAAGAACAACTTTGCGATAAAAATGCTCTACAATTTTTTAAGCCTACGGTATAGGAAATTGTGGTCGAGAATATCAACATGCAAACCGTCAGAATTGAAAATACTTTAGTGCTTAAAACAATGGAAAAAATGAAAACATAATGAATTTCTTGTTCGGACCATGATGGTGAGAAGCATAAAAGTCAATCAGTTAAGTTAATGGCAAGGCATTAAACAAAAATAAGTCGACAATGTGCAGTTGTCGATGAAATCATCGAACAATGGAAATGAAGAAATATAATGAACTTCTTGCTCAGTTGTTGGCCGGAAATAAATTCGAAAATTACATTCTTACACACACTGCCGACCACTTGAATAGAACCCCGCTTAAAAAATAAATTTAAATTGAAAATAACTCGGGCATCGAAGAATAAGCCTGGGAATAAGCCTTTACGAGGCGGAAGAGCTTAGTACTTTTAAAAAGGAAAAGGAAACTAATTGTTCCATTCGTGGTGGAGGGTATGAAAAGAAACACCTTTCTTACCTACACTTTTAGTATTTATTTTGGTCGCTGCGATCCAAGAGATTGAGCTTACCAATATCTGCAACCTGCACAGTTTCGAAGGAAACATAGTGCTTCCCAAAGATCGCACACGAAATGGAGGTGGTGGGCTGACATTCCCGTTGTGCCAATCTGTGCAATTCCGAACTATCTCGTTTACGCTTGACTCTAAAATTGGTTATCTAAGAGTCAGATAACTAACGTTCGATATCTATAGGTTGGTAGACGGGTGCAAAAGAAGCAAACTGCTAGAACCTCCGAAGAACTATAACTTAAGCATGGGTACTGGAAAACTGTGGTCAACGGTTGAATCGCTTTCCAACGTTGTGGTCCTGCTACTGAAACATGCCAATCCCCAATCTTTCGTCAGTATCAAAGACATTCGAGGTCTAAATCCTCCCGAGCCTTAGAGTAAGCAACCAAATTGCCGATCACCCTATGTTCCACCTAGGAACCTGTATATTAATAACATGGTTCCCGAAAGCCGCTGAGCACACTAAATCTCCACCAGCACATATTTCGATGATGTCGTATGCAGAAGATTGCGCTCTAATTTCATCCGGTGTCAACAACGACGATGTTAGTGCTAAAATTTGCAGCTATTTAGCTACCATCACAATTTTTTCCGGGAGTGAAATTTAAAGTTATCTCCCTCAAGTTATACAGTGTCCTTATTCACTTCCTGTACAAGAAAAGTCCACACACTTGATAATTTCGTCGATGACAGGCATATTTCAACTGTTCATAATCCAAAGATTTTTGGGGTAGTCTTGACAATATTCTTTACTTCTCATCTACGCCATTAACATAAACCAGAAGGTGAAATCCATTCTGGTCTGTAGTGGAATTCTGTAACTCATTTTTTTTATAGCCGACCAAATCGGTAAAATTAAAAAAGTCAACAACACTATTACTACCCAGCAAAATGTTCGAGTGAGCTGGCATGTCATCTTTTTAGCATCTTCATCGATGAATTTTATATGAGCGTGGACCCCAAAAGATGCTATTCATTTTTGGATTCAAAGCATGTCATTTACACCAATGCTTTGACATGACATTTTCACCAATGCCTTGGCATGTCATTTCCACCAATGCTTTGGCATGTCATTTTCACCTACCCTTTGCAATAAATTATCATTACGACGAGAGTTGTAACAACGTTAGTTGTGATTTCGAGTCTTCCGCAACATCAAGAGTTTCCGACAATTAATCTTATATATTTAGAAAAAATTATATAAATAAAAACAGAAAATTCATCTCTATTGGATAGATGGAATGGGTTCAAATGCTGATGAAAAGATCGGATCTTTCACTACTTCCTTTGCATGGGTTCAAATGCTGATGAAAAGATCGGATCTTTCACGACTTCCTTTGCATTGGTTCAAATGCTAATGAAAAGATCGGATCTTTCACGACTTCGTCGTTAACCATAAAAGGAGTCAGAGAAATCCAACTCTCTCGGATATCGTACCTGTCTCATCGCTATAAAATAAAGAATAATCCATCCTTAGCGATGAACGTCGTTTTTGACTTGGACAGGGCCACCTTTGAGCAGTGGTAAGCATGTCCGCTTTGCAAACAGAAGGCCTGTGGTGGTTCTAACACTGAACAGAACATACCGCTAATGAAATCCTATCTTAACATTCTGATTATTTCAGCTATATTAGATAACAAGTAAGAACGGCGATAAGTTCGGTCGGGCCGAACTATGTTGAAATAAATAAGAAATTAGTTTCCTTTCGTTTATGAAAGTTCTAAGCTCGTGGAGGTCTTCTACCCCTTCAGAGTCCAAAATACCCGACGCTCGTTCCGCTGAGTTCACCTAATTGTTCCTCGTTGACGATTTAGTCTTCTTGGGAGACCTGGGTAATTTCTCCGTCTATATTGGCCTGAAAAGTTCACACCTACCGTCCTAGGCATCACGGGACACCTGGATAGGTTCTCCAAACAAAAGTGAGAGACCTGGATAAGTTCTCCGTAGGCTTAGTTGGATACCTGGATAAGTTAACCCCTACCGTCCTTCTCTACTGATTTAGTCCTCACGGGAGACTTGGATAAGTTCTCCGAATAGATGGGTTAATCGGAGACCCTTGGCTTATTCAGAGACCTGGATAAGTTCTCTGAATAGGTTGGCTAACTGGGCGACCAATAAGTTTCCGACACTTCAATGGGGCTGAGATGGTTTTCACGACGGAGGACGTAAAAGAGTTGCGGACCTATCAAGACTTCTGGGAAGAATTTCGCGAAGGAGGATTTCCAAGAGTTGGGAACACTTCAAGGAGTCAGAGAAGGATCATTTGAAGGAGAACACCCATGAGTTTGGAACACTTCAAGGAGTCTCGGAAGCATTACGCTAAGGAGAATACCCAATAGTTTCGAACACTTCAAAGAGTCTGAAAGGATTACGAGAATAAGAGGACCCAAGAGTTTCGAACACTTCAAGGAGTCTAAAAGGAATTCTTGAAAGGATTTCACTATCATCACTCTGTTCTAGAATGAACTCCGATTTAATTCGCACACTAGACTTTCGGTAGAAAAATGTGACTAAAATCTCCAAAAAAGCTAAAATGTATGCTATCCGTTTTTTACGAGGGATGTTTTGTACCCCTAGCGACTGCGAGTGGACTTACACCGACAAATTTCTTGTTGAAAGTTTTTTATGAAGATGTGGACCTATACCGACAAATTTGAGGTGGAACGTTTAATATGCCCAACGAAAACTAAATAACAAATTTAAGCCATATCGGTGCGATATTGAGGCCACAACCTTTAAAATACCTCAAATTGGAAGGTACCGTTCTAAGGGGGCTATATCAAAACGTGGACTTATACTGATAATTTTCTTCTGGAATGTTGGATACCTTATCGAAGACTAAAAGTGGTTAAAAGTTTTATACCCCGAGGACGACTAAATAACAAATTTCATCCATTTCGGTTTGATAATGACGCTGAAACCTTCAAAATACCGAAAATCGGGAGGGACCGTTCTATGGGGGTCTACATCAAAACGTGGACCAATATTACCCATTAACATCCAAGAAGTAATAGAAACTTCTATACCAAATTATATAGCTCAATCTTAAATATTGCGAGCTGTATCAGATTTCAACGCACAGACGGAAGGACGGACAATCACACATGATTATTTATAGTGACATAGAATTGTATGCTGACCATGAATATATATACTTTATAGGGTCACCGACGAATATTTCGACGGATTGACAAATTTAATTGTACCCTCCATATTATGAAGGAGGGTATAAAAAATCTATAGCGCCTATATAACGGTACCTCCCGATTTGCATTTGCATAACTACATTTTTTTGACTGAACTACCCGTAATGTGACATTTGATGTTCCCTGCACTCACGAAACTTATTCACTAAAAATTGTCAAGATAGGTTGGTTATTGCCCTCATATAACGGTACCTCCCAATTTTCGTTATTTTGAGGTTTTTAGCTACATTTTCTGACTGCATTTGCCATTTGAGGCTCCCTGCAGTCACAAAACTTCTCCACCAAGAATTGTCAACATATGTTCATATTTCAGTATAGCACCCATAACAGTACCTCCCGATTTTAGGTTATTTCAGTATTTTACCTACATTTGTTGACCGAACTACCTGTAATTTGACATATGAGTTTCCCAGTGGTCACAAAACTTCTCGAACAAAAATTGTCAGCATAGGTCAAAGTTTTGGTATGGCCCTATAAAACGGTAGCCTCCGTAGAACGGTACCTCCCTATTTCCGGTAGTTTGAAAGTTGTGACCTCAATATTGCCCAGAAATGGCTGAAATTTGGTACTTAGTCTTCGATGGGGATATAAAACTTTTCCCCAGAAACTTGTTGGTACAGGTCCACATCTTAGTATAGCCCCCATAGAACGGTACCTCCCGATTTTCGGTATTTTGAAGGTTTTACCCTCATTATCACATCGAAATGGCTGAAATTTGATATTTGGTCTTCATTTGGGGTATTAAATGTTCCATATGAAATTTTTCGGTATAGGTCCACGCCTTAATATAGCCCCCATAGAACGGTAGTATAGCCCCCATAGAACGGTAGTATAGCCCCCATAAACGGTACCTCCTGGTTTTCGGTATTTTGAAACAATGAATGGTTGAAATTTGGTATTTAGTCCTTGTAGGAGGTAAAAGACTTTCTGACTGAAATTCGTCGGTATAGGATTCACGTTTCGATATAGCCCCCATAGAACGGTACCTCCCGATTTTCGTAATTCTGAAGGTTGTTACGTCAATATCCCACCGAAAGACTGAAATTTGTTATTTAGTCTTCCATGGGGTTATAAAATATTCCAGAAGAGAATTATCAGTATAGGCCCGCGGGTTGCTATATCCGCCATAGAAGCGTACCTCTTGATTTTCGGTATTCCGAAAGTTTTACAGAAAATTTCGGAAATTTGGTATTTAGTCTTCTTTGTATCTAAAAACTTTCCGCCAGAAATTTGTAGGTAAACATCGGTTATAGCCCTTATGGAACGGTGCCTCCCGAATTTCGGGTTTTTTTAGGGTTAGTCAGATTGTTTTACCGAACTTTCTGAAATTTGGTACTTACTCTTTTTCATAAACGAAAGGAAACTAATTGTTCCATTTTAATTCAATACAACTCGTGGTGGAGGGTATAACCAGATCGGCCTGGCCGAACTTAACGCCTTTCCTACTTGTTAAGTGTTTAATAAGTAAGTAAGTAACAAGTTAAAATAATATGAATTCTACCAGATCGAACTTAACTTAAAAATTAGTTATTTTTCCGTTACGAAAATACAAATGTCCACAATTTGTGGTGGGGAAGTTTTCTGACAACTGGGAATGTGGCAACTAGCAAATTTGGGCCGAAAATATAGATTCAAACTTCAAAATACCTGATATGAGGGCAGTGTTGCCGAATTTGCTGATTTATCGTCATTTTGACGATTTTTTGGCCCAAAATTGAAAAATGACGATTTCACGATTTTATGGTCCAAAATGAAGATTTTTCACCTAAGCCAGAAATGCATGAAATAAAAGACGAAAACTACATTTTGGCACAAATTTTACGAAAGATTTTAAGGAAAACACTGTTCTAAACTCGATTTTTGAGCTGTTTTAATGTTTTATAGCAATTTCTAGACGGATTAGCTATATTTAGGCACATATCTGGAATACGGGTATTTCCATAGCTTTTGTCCCACATTCAAATTACATCAGCCGAAAATTTTCGTTTAGTTTTTTTAATGGATGAAAATCTTCCTTAAAATGTTTTCGATATAAAATATTAATTATATATATTTTGTTGTAAAAAATATGAATCCAGCTTTATTAACTTCCTACTAATGCCCTCTTTAAGCTGTCAGCCAGTTTTGAATGAAATTTTTTTTCGATTTACAACTGCCTTACCTAAAATGTACGTGTACCGACAAACATGGACAGTGTGACCGTCAAGCAAGCGATATTTGAGCTAAGCTGTCATTCAAAATGACAATGTGTACCCAGCTTTACCATGCTGCATTACTGCAAACTCGATAACCATAGGAAAACCATCATCTTCTGAGAGCTGTTCTTTTAGCGGTATTTAAGTGATATTGGGTTAGATTTATTGCTTAGTGTTGTATATCTTATGTTGTCAGTCTCATTCACAAAAATATCTGCGAAAAATCGCATTAAACGGTAACCAAACCATGTTGACGATTTTTCAAATATTGTTGACGATTTTTTTGACGATTTCTGATCAAAAACTGTCGGCAACGCTGTATGAGGGCCTACTAAATGTGAACCAGTGTCCGCAATTTTTTGTGGAGAAGTTTTTAACCAATTTGGTCTGAAATCGTTGATAAAAAAAATGAAAATACCTGAAATCGGCGGTATCATTGAATGGAATTTATTTCAAAACGTGGACCTACTTCCCTATGTCCATATTTTTGTGGAGAATTTTTCTGGCCGTTTCAAACTCTAAATTCCAAATTATATCGAATTTCTCACTGATCAGGAACTTATCGCTAATTTGCTCAAAGAGTGACACATCTCAAAAATCCACTTTCGAGAAAAACGGGAACTTAAAAAGATTATTGCACAAGAAATAAAATAACCATTTGGACCATACACTGCCGCTCACTTGAATAGAACCCCCCTGCAAAATTTTTTTCAACTTCTATTTTTTCCGATTTATACAAGATATGCAGTTTTTAGGTTTTATTATATTTTGCTTCATGTGTTTGGAGTAAATTTAGTCATTCATATGCTTTCAAATCCAATTTGTATAAGAATTATGAAAGGAAAACAAAATAAAGTCAAACATTGAAGTACAAAAATTTGGCTCATTTGAATAGAACCCCCCTTTACAACTTGGGAATGCAGAAAGACTGTATTAGAATATAGGTGCATATTCACTCTATATTGAAAACGAAGTACTTTCAGTAATATTCAGTAAAAGTATATCCCTCCTGATTAAGGATACACCCGTATATCTTGCTTTGGCAAGGATTCTTTAAATAATCAGGCCTAATGCCCAACAAGCTTGGTTTTTTCATTCAACAAGTTTATTTTTGGAAGCGTGCTCTCTCCTTTAGTCGTATATTTTACGCATAAGTCATTCCCATACATTTTAGAGAATATTTACGCCAGTAGAATAATTATGTCAAACCCGTAGTATATGAGCTGTAACTCGTTGAGTTTTAGAGATATGAGGATAACAATTTGACACAAGATACAATAGAAGTCGTAGAAAAAATTGAAACTGCTGACGCTGAAAACGCATTTTTTGATTTAAGTCATTCTTTGAGTAAATAAGCGATATGTACACATATATGTTGTGGTATCTAAAATGATACCTTCCATTATATGGCGGAGTGTCTAAAAGTGAGCATAAGAAAAATATTTAAAGCGGTGATATTCCAGTATGCAACAGTGTACATACCTATAATTAATATTCATCATTAAAAATGCAATAAATTCGAAATTAAAAAGACTTTTTGGCATTATAAGATACCAGGGAAGATAAAAAGAATTAAAGAAAAAACTCCTCCATTGTGTACATATTTCACTTACGTTCATTTAATTAACTCCTTATAATATAATAATTTTTGTTAAAATGATAAAAAAAACTTGGTTTGAATATACCATCACAAACTGGAAATATTCCTAATAATTATTCCCTGCCGGCTAAAATAACTTACTTCCATTCATCCAGGCATAATTTTATATACATATAATGAATACTTTAAGCTTTGCACATTTCTTTAGGCTGTGTCCAAATGAATGCACTAAAAATATACATAGTTATGTATTAAGACCATTTTCGACAAGTGTAAAATTTGTCTATTTTCTATCTGCTCATTTGATATGAAAGGTGCTTGTACTTTTATATATGTACACTATGGTTATGACGTTTTTCTGAAAAATGATTTCCTGTAGCGAGGATGAATGAACCTTTGCCTATTAATGACTGAAATAACTTTTATTCTACTTAAGTATAAACAAGTAAAAAAGAGTTAAGTTCGGCCGGGCCGAACTTTTCATACCCTCCACCATAAAATATTCTGAACTAAAATGGAATAATTAGTTTTCATTCCTGTCCCCAACTTTAAGTGGATACGTTAAAATGTCAGATAATGTGCATAAAATGTTTCATTCAGTAGGCCCTTTTTTATGGTGCCTATATCTAACTATGTATGTTGACAATTTTTGGTGGGCTAGAAATTGGAAGGTACCGTTATATAGGGGTTATAATAAAACATGGACCTATGTTGACAGTTTTTGATGGGAGCCTTTAATGTCAAATAACTCCTAATTCGGTTAAAAATTGTAGCTAGAATCCTCAAAATACCGAAAATCGGTACATAACGTGGGAACTTCAAATGTCATTAACAGCTGGTTCGGAGGTATGTGGGCTATACGAAAATATGAACATAAATGAAAAATTTTTGTTGGCTTTTAAATTTTAAATTACAGAAAGTTCGTCCAAAAACTAAAGCTAAGGTACGGAAAATCGGGAGGTTTGTTTTGGGGCTATACCATGAAAATTGTTGATGCAGATGTGTGGTGACCACTACAACCTTCAAATGTCAAATTGCAGTTAGTTCGGTTAAAATTTTTAGCTAAAATTGCCAATTACTGAAAATTGGGAGGTATCGTTATATGGGAGCGATATCCGAACATGGACCTATGTTGATAATTTTTATGGAGAGGTGTTGTGACCACTAAGAACTTCAAATGTCAAATTACTGCTAGTTCGGTTTAATATTGTAGTTAAAATCATCAAATTACTGAAAATCGGGAGGTACTTTTATATGGGAGCTTTATCAATACATCGACCTTTCTTGACAATTTTTGGTGGAGAGGTGTGGTGACCACTAAGAATTTCAAATGTCAAATGTTCAAATTTCAGTTAATTCGGTTAAAACTTGTAGGTAAAAATCTCAAAACACCGAAAATCCGTTATATGGGTATACCGAAATCCATTATACCGAGGTACCGTTATATGGGGCTATACCAAAACATGGACCTACGTTCATAATTATTTCGAATATAAGTTTTTTGGTCACTAAGAACCCAAAATATCAAATTATAGCTAATTCGGTCTAGAAATGTGAATTTAAGCCTCAAAATACCTGAAATCGTTATATGGGGACTATTCCAAAACATGGACCTATGTCCACTAGTTTAAGAACCCTAAATGTCAATTTATAGCTAAATCGGTCTGTAAATGTAACTAAAAACGTCAAAATGCCATAAATCGGGGGTACCGTTATATGGGGGTTATACCAAAACGTGGACCTATATCCACAACTTTTGCTTTATAATTGCACTTAAGAACCCTAAATGTCAAATTATAGCTTAATCGGCTATACCAAAACGTAGAACTATGTCCCCAAGTTTTGTTATATAAGTTTATTGATATTTAAGAACCCTAAATGTCAAATTATAGCTAAATCGGTCTGAAAATGTAGCTAAAAGCGTCAAAATACCGTAAATCGGCGGTACCGTTATATGGGGGCTATACCAAAACGTGGACCGATATAGCCCATCATCGAACTTGACCTGCCTGCAAACAAAAGACGCATTTCCCCAAAATTTCAGACAATTTTGGTGGAGAGGTGTGGTGACCACTAAGAACTTCAAATGTCAAATGTTCAAATTACAGCTAATTCGTTTAAAACTTGTAGGTAAAAATCTCAAAATACCGAAAATCAGGAGGTACCGTTATATGGGGCTATTCCAAAACATGCACCTATGTTCATAATTTTTTCGAATATAAGTTTTTTGGTCACTAAGAACCCTAAATATCAAGTTAAAGCTAATTTGATCTTGAAATGCGACTTAAATCGTCAAAATACTTGAAATCGGGCGGTAACGTTATATGGGGGCTATTCCAAAACAGTGATCTATGTCCACAACTTTTGTTATATGTATAAGTTTAGTGACGCTTAAGAGCCCTAAATGTCAAATTAGCTAAATTAGCCTGCAAACAAAAGACGCATTTCACCAAAATTTCAGACAATTTTGGTGAAGGGGTGTGGTGACCAAATGTTCAAATTACAGCTAATTCGTTTAAAACTTGTAGGTAAAAATCTCAAAATATCGAAAATCAGGAGGTACCGTTATATGGGGCTATTCCAAAACATGCACCTATGTTCATAATTTTTGTTACATAAGTTTAGTGACGCTTAAGAGCCCTAAATGTCAAATTAGAGCTAAATCGGTTTGAAAAGGTAGCTAAAAACGTCAAAATACTAGTGTTGGGCAATCTCGTTCATTGAGCGGATCGATCTTTTTCATTCCGTTCACCAAAAAGATCCGGGTCGTTTACTTCGTTCGTTGGCTCTTTTTCGTTCAACAATACATTTGACTTTATTATTTTCTTTTGAAGTCGTTCGTTCTCTGCTGCATATGACTCTGTCGTTCTTTTCACCGAATCGTTCTTTTGAAAATGTTCGTTCACGAATGACACATTGTGTGCTAATGGGGGTGGTTTTGTTTCTGAACGTAGTGGTGGTGGTTTTGACATGAAAGAAGCAGATGAACGAATGATGCAAAAGAAAGATATGACCGATATGTGCTACTGAACGAGGTGAGTTACTGAGCGAGAGTAGCTCTCTGAATCATTGTTTGTTTTGTGTGGAAATTGTGCTGTTTGCGCTAACGCAGCGTTTGTTTAGAGTTTGACTGCAAAACCAATGCTGCTAATTTTGTAAGCAGCAATGACTCGTCCATCGGGGATCTAAATGAACGATATAAAAGAATGGGCTGGATACGGATCCGTTCGTTCTTTTCACGGAATCGTTCCTTTGAGCCGGTTCGTTCATGAACGACTCAACTCTACAAAATACCGTAAATCGGAGGGTACCGTTATTTGGGGGCCATACCAAAACGTGGACCTATGTCCACAACTTTTATTACATAAGTTTAGTGACGCTTAAGAGCCCTACATGTCAAATTAGAGCTAAATCGGTTTGAAAAGGTAGCTAAAAACGTCAAAATACCGTAAATCGGAGGGTACCGTTATATGGGGGCTATACCAAAACGAGGACCTATGTCCACAACTTTTGTTATATAAGTTTATTGACACTTAAGAACCCTAAATGTCAAATTATAGCTAAATCGGTCTGAAAATGTAGCTAAAAGCGTCAAAATACCGTAAATCGGGGGGTACCGTTATATGGGGGCTATAACAAAACGTGAACCGATATAGCCCATCATCGAACTTGACCTGCCTGCAATCAAAAGACGCATTTTCCCAAAATTTCAGCGTCCTATCTCCATTTTTGTGGATGCTACAGTGATTACCACAGACGGACGGACGGACGTGCATAGATCGACTCAGAATTTTACCCTGATCAAGAATATATATACTTTATAAGGTCGCAAATGAGTATTTCAATGCGTTACAAACGGAAAAACAAACTTAATATACCCTCCATACTATGGTGGAGGGTATAAAAAGGGTCACACACAAACCACTATGAAAAAAACTTTTTTTAGAAATACTATGAAATGAAATTTTTTTTCTTAAAAAAATTATTTCCTTTGCACGAATCTTTTGCCTATAATTGGCTATTTTTTAAAAGTGCTATATTTACAATAATTAAGAATGTATCGGTTTGGAAATTAATTTGTGAGACAATTATGGTTGTGTCTCCGACCTTACCTACTAAATTTTTATCCGATTTTGCTAAGGTAAGAGTATATGACAAAGAAGAAGCTTTGCATTTGAAAAAGTGATCAGATAATATTTAGAGGGTTAAATGGACCACAACTTTTGTGTGAAAATTGTGAAAATTTTTAATATACAGCTTATATATGTATTCCTAAAAGATACATTCCGTCCACGTTAATAAAGTTTGGAAGCCCATTTCTTGACCTTTCCATTGATGTGAATTATGTTGATTTACGTGGTCAGATAACAGAGTTACAGCCTAATATATCCAGTTATTTGTTTGTAGTGTAATCAGAAGCACGATAGAGATCACAATTATATATCAATAGTCACGAGATTTTGCACGATGTAAGAGTTTAGGTCAAAGAATATGCATACAATTTTGGATGATGATCTCATATGATCTAGTGGGTTAAATGGACCATTACTTTTGTATGAAAAATATAAAAATTTAAATTTTGGTCCATATTTTACTTCCTGGAGGGCACATACTAGCCACAATATATATCCACAATGAACTATTTTCGAAATACCCTAAATAGCACAAAATCGCCTGCATTTCCAAGCATATGTATGGTACAAGCGCACTTTTTTTGGACGATAAATATTCAATAAACTCAAAATGTTCCCTTTGAAAATTTGTATATAGCACTTGTAGCGTTCAATAAAATTGGAGCAGTCTCTGTCTGTCGAAAATTTCACGGTCAGATATGGCAAATTGCATTGTAATTGGGTTAATTTGGAGCGGCTTATATATTTATTTATATTAGGTGTATTCCAAAAAGGAATTATAATTGTTCTACAAAAATCCGAGTAGGGAGAAGGGAGGCTTCTCTCATATGAATGAGTGCACCCCGATTCATATTAGCTCAATGATAAGGGACCTACATTTTATCGCCGAGTCCGAACAACGTGTTCTAATACACCGCATGTAGAGAAGCTTTTCATGGCTGAAATACTCAGAAAATGTCACCATCATTACTGAGGGGTACTTTGCCACCGTTGAAAATTTCATGTGGCCTGGCCTAGGAACCGAACCCGGGCATTCAGCGTCAGTGGTGTAGGGTATCACATGGTCGGCCCCGTTCGTCTATAAACTTTGCTTACTTGTTTTATAATCGCTATATTTGCTAAACTTATGAATGCATCGCCTTGCAAATCAATTTTTGAGACAACGGCGGTTGCGCCACCGATCTAATATTCTTTCTTGGTGCCCGAAGTCCCGACCACGACCACTTTTTAAGTACGTTATATCTCGAAAACTAACTAACTAACCGATTTCATGAAATTTTGTGGAATGAGCCATGGTACACGTAGGCATAAATTTCTGTAGTAGCACGGTATCTCCCCCATTAAGAAAAACGATATATTTACAAATGTGAGGTTCAACGGTCCATCAGCCATGAAAAACTAAAACATATAAGTCTCAATAAGCGGGAGAATTCGACTTAACCTTTTTTTAAATTTTATAATTAGATCGCTTATGGATAAAGACCGGGGGCATGGACAACAATAGATCCTAACCAAGAGAAAAGAAAGGTTACAGACAAAATCTGTTGATAAATTTAAAATCCTCCTCACTTTGACAATGGACCGAAGAAGTGAGTTTGAAAATACATATTTTTGAATTGTCAAGTATAAAGTACATAAAAATTTTTCATTACGGCGGGCCAGCAACGTGGACCGGATTATGCTAGTTTCTTATAAAAACCATGATGTTTTGTTTAAAAAAAGGACTTTTCCGCGAACAAGTCTACCGTTTAAAGGTTTGAAAATATGCTCCATATTCAGAGGAAGGTAATTTAATATGAAAAAACCCCTATTTAATACACTGTTCAGTTATAAACAAGTAAAAAATCGTTAAGTTCGGCCGGGCCGAACTTTTCATACCCTCCACCATAAAATATTCTGAACTAAAATGGAATGGAATGGATAATTAGTTTTCATTCCTGTCCCCAACTTTAAGTGGGTACGTTAAAATGTCAGATAATGTACATACATAAAATGTTTCATTCGGTAGGCCCTTTTTATGTATCTAACTATGTATGTTGACAATTTTTGGTGGGCTAGAAATTGGGAGGTACCGTTATACAGGGGTTATAATAAAACATGGACCTATGTTGACAGTTTTTGATGGGAGCCTTTAATGTTAAATAACTCCTAATTCGGTTAAAAATTGTAGCTAGAATCCTCAAAATACCGAAAATCGGTACAAAACGTGGGAACTTCAAATGTCATTAACAGCTAGTTCGAAAATATGAACTTAAATGAACAATTTTTGTTGGCTTTTAAATTTCAAATTACTGAAAGTTCGTCAAAAAAATAAAGCTAAGGTATGGAAAATCGGGAGGTTTGTTTTGGGGCTATACCAAAACATGGACCTACGTTCGGTTAAACATTTTAAGTAAAATCCTCAATGTACCGAAAATCGGGAAGTATCGTTATATTGGGGCTATGTTGAAAATTGTTGATGCAGATGTGTGGTGACCACTACAACCTTCAAAAGTCAAATTACAGTTAGTTCGGTTAAAAATTTTAGCTAAAATTGGGAGCTATATTGAACATGGACCTATGTTGACAATTTTTTATGGAGAGGTGTTGTGACCACTAAGAACTTCAAATGTCAAATTACTGCTAGTTCGGTTAATATTGTAGTTAAAATCGTTAAATAACTGAAAATCGGGAGGTACCGTTATATGGGAGGTTTATCAATACATCGACCTTTCTTGACAATTTTTGGTGGAGAGGTGTGGTGACCACTAAGAATTTCAAATGTCAAATGTTCAAATTACAGATAATTTGGTTAAAACTTGTTGGTAAAATTCTCAAAATACCGAAAATCCGTTATATGGGAGTACCGAAATCCGTTATACCGAGGTACCGTTATATGGGGCTATACCAAAACATGGACCTACGTTCATAATTATTTCGAATATAAGTTTTTTTGTCACTAAGAACCCTAAATATCAAATTATAGCTATTTCGGTCTAGAAATGCGACTTAAATCGTCAAAATACCTGAAATCGGGCGGTAACGTTATATGGGGGCTATTCCAAAACATTGATCTATGTCCACTAGTTTTGTTATATAAGTTTATTGACACTTAAGAACCCTAAATGTCACATTATAGATAAATCGGTCTGAAAATGTAGCTAAAAACGTCAAAATACCGTAAATCGGGGGTACCGTTATATGGGGGCTATACCAGAACGTGGACCTATGTCCACAACTTTTGTTATATAAGTTTATTGACACTTAATAACCCTAAATGTCACATTATAGATAAATCGGTCTGAAAATGTAGCTAAAACATCAAAATACCGTAAATCGGGGAGGTACCGTTATATGGGGGCTATACCAAAACGTGGACCTATGTCCTCAACTTTTGTTATACAAGTTTATTGACACTTAAGAACCCTAAATGTCAAATTAGAGCTAAATCGGGGGCTAAATATGGGGTTATACCAAAACATGTACCTATGTTCATAATTTTTTCGAATATAAGTTTTTTGGTCACTAAAAACCCTAAATATCAAATTATAGCTAATTCGGTCTAGAAATGCGACTTAAATCGTCAAAATAACTGAAATCGGGCGGTAACGTTATATGGGGGCTATTCCAAAACATTGATCTATGTCCACTAGTTTTGTTATATAATTTTATTGACACTTAAGAACCCTAAATGTCAAATTATAGCTTAATCGATCTGAAAATGTAGCTAAAAACGTCAAAATACCGTAAATCGGGGGGTACCGTTATATGGGGGCTATACCAAAACGTGGACCTATGTCCACAACTTTTGTTATATAAGTTTATTGACACTTAATAACGCTTAATGTCACATTATAGATAAATCGGTCTGAAAATGTAGCTAAAAACGTCAAAATACCGTAAATCGGGGGTACCGTTATATGGGGGCTATACCAAAACGTGGACCTATGTCCCCAAGTTTTGTTATATAAGTTTAGTGACGCTTAAGAGCCCTAAATGTCAAATTAGAGCTAAATCGATCTGAAAATGTAGCTAAAAACGTCAAAATACCGTAAATCGTGGGGTACCGTTATATGGGGGCTATACCAAAACGTGGACCTATGTCCACAACTTTTGTTATATAAGTTTATTGACACTTAAGAACCCTAAATGTCAAATTATAGCTAAATCGGTCAGAAAATGTAGCTAAAAACGGCAAAATACCGTAAATCGGAGGGTACCGTTGTATGGGGGCTATACCAAAACGTGGACCTATGTCCACAACTTTTGTTATGTAAGTTTATTGACACCTAAGAACCCTAAATGTCAAATTAAAGCTAAATCGGTCTGAAAATGTAGCTAAAAACGTCAAAATACCGTAAATTGGGGGGGTACCGTTATATGGGGGCTATACCAAAACGTGGACCGATATAGCCCATCATCGAACTTGACCTGCCTGCAAACAAAAGACGCATTTTCCCAAAATTTCAGCGTCCTAGCTCAATTTTTGTGGATGCTAGAGTGATTACCACAGACGGACGGACGGACGTGCACAGATCGACTTAGATTTTACCCTGATCAAGAATATATATACTTTATAGGGTCGCAAATGAGTATTTCAATGCGTTACAAACGGAAAAACAAACTTAATATACCCTCCATATTATGGTGGAGGGTATAAAAAGCATTAAGTTCGGCCGGGCCGAACTTTTCATACCCTCCACCATAAAATATTCATTCCTGTCCCCAACTTTAAGTGAGTACGTTTAAATGTCAGATAATGTACATAAAATGCTTCATTCGGGCGGTCCTTTTTTATGGTGCCTCTATCTAACTGTTGACAATTTTTGGTGGGCTAGAAATTGGGAGGTACTGTTATATAGGGGTTATAATAAAACATGGGCCTATGTTGACAATTTTTGATGGGAGCCTTTAATGTCAAATAACTCCTAATTAGGTTAAAAAAATTTAGCTAGAATCCTCAAAATATCGAAAATCGGTACATAACGTGGGAACTTCAAATGTCATTAACAGCTAGTTCGGAGGTATCTGGGCTATACGAAAATATGAACTTAAATGAATAATTTTTGTTGCAGAATTTTTGTTGACTTTTAAATTTCAAATTACAGAAAGTTCGTCCAAAAAATAAAGCTAAGGTACGGAAAATCGGGAGGTTTGTTTTGGGGCTATACAAAAACATGGACCTACGTTCGGTTAAACATTTTAAGTAAAATCCTCAAAGTACCGAATATCGGGAAGTATCGTTATATTGGGGATATGTTGAAAATTGTTGATGCAGATGTGTGGTGACCACTACAACCTTCAAATGTCAAATTACAGTTAGTTCTGTTAAAAATTGTAGCTAAAATTGCCAAATTACTGAAAATTGGGAGGTACCGTTACATAGGAGCTATATCCGAACATGGACCTATGTTGACAATTTTTGATGGAGAGGTGTTGTGACCACTAAGAACTTCAAATGTCAAATTACTGCTAGTTCGGTTTAATATTGTAGCTAAAATCATCAAATTACTGAAAATCGGGAGGTACCGTTATATGGGGGCTTTCTTGACAATTTTTGGTGGAGAGGTGGTGTGACCACTAAGAATTTCAAATGTCAAATGTTCAAATTACAGATAATTCGGTTAAAACTTGTTGGTAAAATTCTCAAAATACCTGAAATCGGGCGGTAACGTTATATGGGGGCTATTCCAAAACGTGGACATATGTCCACTAGTTATATAAGTTTATTGACATTTAAGAACCCTAAATGTCAATTGATAGCTAAATCGGTCTGAAAATGTAGATAAAAACGTCAAAATGCCGTAAATCGAGGGTACCGTTATATGGGGGCTATACCAAAACGTGGACCTATGTCCACAACTTCTAATATATAATTTTATTAACACTTAAGAACCCTAAATGTCAAATTATAGCTACATCGGTCTGATAATGTAGCTAAAAACGTCAAAATACCGTATATCGGGGGGTAGGTCCACCTAGGTCCACAACTTTTGTTATATAAGTTTAGTTACACTTAAGAACCCTAAATGTCAAATTATAGCTTCATGGGTCTGAAAATGTAGCTAAAACCGTCAAAATACCGTAAATCGGGGGGTACCGTTATATGGGGGATATACCAAAACGTGGACCTATGTCCACAACTTTTGTTATATAAGTTTATTGACATTTAAGAACCCTAAATGTCAAATTATAGCTACATCGGTCTGAAAATGTAGCTAAAAACGTCAAAATTCCGTAAATCGGGGGCTACCTTTATATGGGGGCTATACCTAAACGTGGACCTATGTCCACAAATTTTGTTATATAAGTTTATTGGTACTTAAGAATCCTAAATGTCAAATTATAGCTAAATCGGTCTGAAAATGTAGCTACAAACGTCAAAATACCGTAAATCGGGGGGTACCGTTATATGGGGGCTATACCAAAACGTGGACCTATGTCCACAAGTTTTGTTAAATAAGTTTAATGACACTTAAGAACCCTAAATGTCATAATATAGCTAAGTCGGTCTGAAAATGTAGCTAAAACCGTCAAAATACCGTAAATCGGGGGGTACCGTTATATGGGGGCTATACCAAAACGTGGACCTATGTCCACAACTTTTGTTATATAAGTTTATTGACATTTAAGAACACTAAATGTCAAATTATAGCTACATCGGTCTGAAAATGTAGCTAAAAACGTCAAAATACCGCAAATCGGGGGGTACCGTTATATAGGGGCTATACCAAAACGTGGACCTATGTCCACAACTTCTAATATATAAGTTTATTAACACTTAAGAACCCTAAATGTCAAATTATAGCTACATCGGTCTGATAATGTAGCTAAAAACGTCAAAATACCGTATATCGGGGGGTACCGTTATATGGGGGCTATACCAAAACGTGAACCTATGTACACAACTTTTGTTATATATGTTTATTGATACTTAAGAATCCTAAATGTCAAATTATAGCTAAATCGGTCTAAAAATGTAGCTAAAAACGTCAAAATACCGCAAATCGGTGGGTACCGTTATATGGGGGCTATACCAAAACGTGGACCTATATCCACAAGTTTTGTTATATATGTTTATTGATACATAAGAACCCTAAATGTCAAATTATAGCCAAATCGGTCTGAAAATGTAGCTAAAAACGTCAAAATACCGTAAATCGGCGGGTACCGTTATATGGGTGCTATACCAAAACGTGGACCGATATAGCCCATCATCGAACTTGACCTGCCTGCAAACAAAAGACGCATTTTCCCAAAATTTCAGCGTCCTATCTCCATTTTTGTGGATGCTAGAGTGATTACCACAGACGGACGGACGGACGTGCTCAGATCGACTTAGAATTTTACCCTGATCAAGAATATATATACTTTATAGGGTCGCAAATGAGTATTTCAATGCGTTACAAACGGAAAAACAAACTTAATATACCCTCCATACTATGGTGGAGGGTATAACAAACTTAATATACCCTCCATACTATGGTGGAGGGTATAAAAACTTGTATATTCGTTAAATTCGGTATGAAGAGCGTAACCTGGTCCATTTATATTCGAACATAACACTGTTGTGCTAAAATTTCCCTCAGTGTATTAAAATAGCGGTTGTTTTCATATCAAACTTGTTAGCGGAAAAGTCCTTTTTTGAACAAAACATCAAAGTTTTTATAAGAAATTTTGACGTTTTTCATAATATTTTTGAAAATGTTCCATCTTATCAGCATCCGAAGCACTCAATTGTATCCGTCGAGGTTGTATGTGTCTTTTATCTTATTCTAAAGAAATATGACATAACTGCGCGACTCCTACTGATATTCCGAGATGTTTCAATTACCTGTCGGTTTAAGCCCTTTTACGCAGGTGTTTCGATGTCCGCGGAATTATTTATAGGGTTTCTTTGGCGAAATGATTAGGAAGTCCTGTTTTATCCGCTGAAAGAAAATTCGGCGTTAATATCTCAACAATTCGCGAAAATAAAGCAATTGTTCTATCCTGATGACCAAAAATAAATGCCTATTTTTCATAGTACTATCGGAAAAATGATCACAAAGCACGTAGAAACGAGAAATATCAAGTCCAAGGCATGTATCAACGCAACGTGGTCGAAACTCATATCGAACCTAAATATATCATTGGTGGCGAAGTGGAAAATATTCCAAAGTGTTTGCAGGACAACACAAGCATACGCAGCACAAGTTTGGGGATTCGGATGGTTTGAAGAGGTAAATAAATTACAACGGTACTTCCTTAAAAGAATACTAAAACTGCCTGACAATCTTCCAAATTATATACTTTCTCTGGAGACTGATATGCAAGACAGCCACTTCTACACCTTGAAGTTACACTTAGATTATATTTCGAAGGCAGTCTATAAATATGAAAACAATAGGTTACCCCACATTCTAACCATAAAAATATGGGAGAGAGGAATATTCTGGGCGAAAACTTTAACAAGATTGTCAGAAAACCTTAATATGCAAATATCAAATATAAATATAACTTCAAAAAATTGGGGAAATAAAATAAACACCATGTTGAATCAGCTCAAAAGTCAAAGTTATATGCAAAAAAGAGAAAAAGCAAACACAAGTGCAACAAGATTCTACCGCTTACTAAATCCAGAAGTAGGAATAAACTACATGGCAAATATATGGAATATAGAAAAGATTTCTATCATCATGAGAACCCGAGCTGACGTACTACCCTTGAATGGAAATAAATATGGAAATGAGGAAAATAAGAAGTGTACGCTTTGCAATACAAACGAAGATGAAAATATGCAACATTTTATCGCCAAATGCTCAATATTGAGAGAACTTAGGGTTAGATATTTAGGAGATATTTGTCTACAGGAAGAGGAACTAATAAATATTCTAAATGGATATGTAGAAAATGCATGGGATAATTTATACAACTATGTTAGAAACGCATTAAAATATAGAAGTCGAATAATACATGAGCAATTTTAAGGCAAATGAAAAATAATGTGTTATAAAATAACAGCAGTCAAAACAATTGAATTAAAAATATCTTTAACAGAAACTAAAATTATCTGGTGACAGACAACTTTCATAAGTTATAGTCAAGACATTATATTTTGTTATCTTTAACTTCACTATCCACAAAATGACTTGTTAAAATATGTATTGAATTGTAATTATAAGAGAAACAAAATAAAATCTAATCTAAAATAAAATCTAAAAATGATCAGAAAGTCATTTTGCGAAGAGCTGAAAGATGTTTTTTTCTGTGTTTGATACGAAACATCAACATCATACACTTTTAATCCCTATAATGCCAAGTTTACACTTACGCTCCAAAATCTACTGGATTTCACGAAATCCTGAAATACACCCCGGTGTTTACACTTATTTTTTTGTTGATTTCAAACATATGTTGATTTCAAACAATGATGAAGGTAGGTGCATATGCGCAGCTGATCGAACATGAATTTTCAAAACAAGTTGTTGTAATTTGAATTAGTCATCAAAAACTATAAAACAATATAGAACTTTAAGGCCTGGGTACATAATAAAAATAAAAGAATAAGGAAGGCCTAGCAAGTTTCGAACTGGGTTGCCCTTTTCTTTTTTATTCTTTTATCAGAAGCAAGCAAGGCAACCAGGCGAGGCAGCTAAGTCCATATTTACATTAGGCAATTTTCCTTGCGGCAATTGTCAGTTTGATGGAGAGAGCGAGGTGAGGCATATGGTAACCCTTTGCCTCTCAGCACCCTCTCTTACCTACAAACTGACAATTGCCGCAAGGAGAATCGCCTAATGTAAATCATGGTAGAACAAGAAAAGGTAGCAGCAATACCCAGCTGACTGAACTGGGTTGTAGTGTTAGTGTCAAATTTCATATGACATTTTATACATTCATTTCTATTTCGATGTACATTAGGGACATATATTTTTTGAGAAAAAAATATATCATTCGGAAAAAACCATTTCCCAGAAAGATTTCTTCATATCAATGATATGTAACCTCCTCCAAGTTCGAACGATAAGCCGCGCAGTAAATCACCGCTTGTAGAGGCGATACAACGTTTGTTAATATGTGAGGTATTTTGTTAAAATTTAAAAAAATAAAGCCCTAATAAACATGTGCTTCTTTGATTTCTAAAACAAAACATTGAAATAGCTTCTCCTTTTTCTATGAATTTCCAGCGACCCCAAACTTTTCTGCAAGAATTCTACTTTCTGCGAGAATTTATGCATTTAGTGGAATTATGTGGAAACATAAAAATTGAAAATGTAACGAATTTTCATTCATGTTTTCCAAAATATTGAACCAAATGTGAAAAATTATTAGTTTTTTTAAATTCCAATAATTTATAGACATTTCCTTGTTTTGTTTACAAATACAACTGGCAGTAACGTTACAAACAAAAACAAATTCCTTTGTGGTTGTTGTTCGAGTTGTATTTGTTGTAGTATTAACTTTACCTTGTATTTGTTCTACCATGAATGTAAATATGGACTTATATACATAGGCCTTTACTGCTTTATTTCGAAAATTATATATCGTATTAATTATGTATAATACTAACAAATTAAAATATAAAAAATTATTTTATCGTTGAGACATCATAATAATTAGTTTTGATAGATAAATGTTGTGTTCAGAACCTGCAAAATATTACTACATACTTGCAGTTGTTTTCCCGTTTAGTGCTACAAATGCGTTCCCGTACTCCGGAATCTAGCAAGACTTGCACTTCTCTTTAAACAAAACAAAAACGCTTAATAACAAATACCCTCTTCTCCTGTTTTCTGCTATACGAATTTGGCACAGTAAAAACTAGCAGCATGTTTATTGACATCTGAATATGATAGCTGATTCCTTGATTTTGACCTTTCTGCTGGAGTTTTTGCAATTTCCGTCATTTTTTCGTTCCCGTATTTTTAAGGAAATTTGTATGGGATTTTTTTTTTTTTTTTTTGAAAATTCGCTCTTTTTTCTAACATTACCATTAAAAAGTACGGGAACACAATGGAAAATATCCTTGTAACAAATTAATTTAATATTTTTTCATATTGTTTACAAATTTTGATACCAACATTTTTTGTTGCAGCAATTAACCATCTACCTTGTTTATTGTGATACATGAAAAGTTTTGCAAATTTTGGTACTTTTTTAGGCAAAATCAGGGTTGTAT
Organism: Musca autumnalis; assembly: GCF_047663935.1. Classification (NCBI taxonomy): domain Eukaryota; kingdom Metazoa; phylum Arthropoda; class Insecta; order Diptera; family Muscidae; genus Musca; species Musca autumnalis. Next base: position 80,641,164 of record NW_027411866.1, read on the forward strand.
ATCATGTGTACTGTGATTTCGATGTTGATTTCGCTGAAATCACGAAATGAGATGATTTCATTTTTGTATACGAAATCATGATAAATTTTGCTTGACTCCGCGCGAAATCACGAAACGCCTTCGAAATCACGAAACGACGTCTAATGTAAACCAAGCATAATGCCAAGTTTACACTTGCGATCCAAAATCCTTTGGATTTCACGAAATCCTGAAATACACCCCGGTGTTTACACTTATTTTTTGTTGATTTCAAACATATCACAATGATCAAGGTAGACGCATATGCGCAGCTGATCGAACATGAATTTTCAAATCAAGTTTTTGCAAATTGAATTAATCATCAAAAATATACGACAATATAGAATTTTACAACTATCTTTGGAAAATTATAGTAAAATTATCTATATATCATATTATTTGTGTATAGTAGGGTGTTTTTTTAAGCTAGATAGAACTTTAAATTGTGGCATCATCGGACCTTATTTCTTCAAAAATGAGGCCGGAGCTCGAGTTACGGTCAATAGAGATCGTTACCGCACCATGATCAATGATTTTTTGTTTGAAAATATAGATGACATTGATCCGGAGGAGATGTGGTTTCAACAGGATGGCGCTACGTGCCATACGGCGAACGCAACGATCGACTTATTGAAATCAAAATTTGGCGATAAGTTGATTTCGAGAAGTGGACCTGTTAATTGGCCTCCAAGTTCGTGCGATTTGACACCTCTCGATTATTTCTTGTGGGGCTACGTGAAGTCACTGGTTTATGCTGATAAACCAGCAACAATTGATGCCTTGGAGGCCAGCATTGTTCGTGTTATTCGTGACATACGGCCAGAAGTGCTTGAAAAAGTGGCCAAAAATTGGACGTCCAGAATGCACTTCGTCAAGAACAGCCCCGGTGCCCATATGCCCGAAATCATTTTCAAATGTTAATGTCACGTATTGATCTTTCGAATAAAAAAAAATTTGAATACTATTTAATTCTTTGTGTTATTTTTTACAATTTCAAGTTCTATCGGGCTTAAAAAACACCCTTTACTAACAAATGAAAAAATAAAAAAAAAATGATTTTATCGTTGAGACATCGTTATAATAAATTTTGATAGATAAAAGTTGTGCTCAGATCCTGCACAATATTAGTACTTGCAGTAGTTTTCCCGTTTAGTGCTAAAAATGCGTTCCCGTAATCCGAAATCTAGTAATCCTTGCACTTCTCTTCAAACAAAAATCGCGCTGAATAACACCCTCTTCTCCTGTTTTCTGCCATACACTTTTGGCCTAGTAGAAACTAGCAGCAAGCATGTTCATTAGTATTTAATATGATAGCTGATACGTTGATTTTGACATTTATGCTGGAGTTTTTGCAATTTCCGTCATTTTTCCGTTTCCGTATTTTTTTAAGAAATTTGTATGGGGAAGCAATTTTTGACAATTCGCTCTTTTTCTAACATTACCAATAAAAAAGTACGGAGCACAATGAAAAATTGCATTGTAACAAAATAATTTAATATTTTTTCACATTGTTTACAAATTTTGATACTAAAATTTTTTGTTGCAGCAATTGACCATCTACCTTATTTATTGTGATACGTGAAAAGTGTTGCAACTTTTGGTACTTTTTTATGCAAATACAGGGTTGTATATCATGTGTACTGTGATTTCGATGTTGATTTCGCTGAAATCAGGAAATGAGATGATTTCATTTTTGTATGCGAAATCATGATAAATTTTGTTTGATTCCGCCCGAAATCACGAAAAGCCTTCGAAATCACGAAACGACGCTAAATGTAAACTAAGCATAAGACTAAAAACTTAGATTCATTCAGTTTGGGATAAATAAGCTTATGCTATGTTTACATTTACGAAATCCACTCGATTTCATCTGTCAAATTCATAGGTTAAACGTCAAATGAAATCCAATGGATTTGAGATGAGATTTCATTTGACGTTTGAGCTATGGAATTGACAGATGAAATCGAGTGGATTTCGTAAATGTAAACTTAGCATTACATTAACAAAAAATGTGGGTGTTCTATTCCACTGACGTGGAGTGTATATGTACGTAAAATTGAGAAAATTGGCACTTTTGCTTTTTCGTTTTCTCATCCTGTTGACCTTCAAAAGCACGACACTCGGTGTCTTATTCAAGAGGAGAGTATTGGCTTTATATAATAATTATTAATTACTGGATTCAAGAAAAACAAGGAGATCAAAAATGTCATTGAAAAAAGAAATATGTACTACTAAAACCTTTTAAAATATGATTTTTTTTTTTCAAAAAAAATATATGATAATATCCTTCATGTAGTGTAAACCTTCCCGAAACTTCAATATCCTAGCTTTGTAAGTTATCTTATTATATAAAAGAGCTTAGTGATAAGTGAGTGAATGACTGACAGATCATCGCCCAGATGAAACGGCTGAAGCTAGAAGGTTGAAATTTTGAGTGTGGGTTGCTGTTGGTGTGTAGAGATAAGACTGGGTTTTTGTAAATTCGAACTGGAAGGGAAAGAAATGTACTAAAAGGTACTAAATTTGATACACTTTGTATTAGGTAATGTCATGTTCATACCAGCATTTGAATCACGTCGTTCGTTCTCATAATTACGTACACGAATTAACCCGTTCATACGACATGGTACACAATTCATAGCAACATGATTCATATTTTCATAGTTTTTGTTTTCTGATTTTAAAGAAATTTTCAACCAAAATACGGTTAAAATTATTTTATATGAACTGAAAAAATATTTATCCTTCTTTCCGATATCTATTTAATATTAAATTCTATTATTTTCATTCATGTTTTCCATTTTTTCTCACAATTTTGGTGTTTTTTCAATTTTTTCTATTTCAATAATTAACGAGAGAGAGAGACCTGCCAACATATCTTTTTGGTATACAGACATTCCGGCAGGCATTTGATTTTTGTTTCTAAATTTGTACGCGAATTTGAAACGATGGACAAGAAATGCAACTGCAATGGAAGAGAAGACAAAATTTGCTATGATTTGAATGTATACTAGCCGTTAAACTGTTTACTTTTCATTCATATTTTGCAGTTTTTCTAAAAAGTTTTGGATTTTTAATACATTTTTAATTTTTTATTTTTCCTGTCATAATTAATTTATTTCGATAAATTCTCTCATTTGTTAGAGATGGGACATATTTTATCGTCGTTCGAAGAGTAATTTAAATTGAACAAAGTACAAAAATCGTTGTTCGTTCTCAAAATTTTGTATGGGAAATGAAGTAATTGTATCGTAATTTGTGGTCGAACAACGAATAGAGAGCGAATTACCGCTAGTCTGAATATGGCATAAACGGGAAGAGGTAGAATTCTGAAATTTGGAATGAGGGTCACTAATGGAGTGTTGGAAAAGATGGAAATTCGAACTACAAGTTTACGAGAAGTATTAAAACTTACTAAATTTTGTATCAATTGTGTATTTTTAACGGATATAGCTAGAATTTTGATATTTGGAGTGGGAATCAAGGTTGAGAAGTGGTATTGATATGGGGAAATGGTTTTGGAAATTCGTACTCATGTGTACGAAAAGTACTAAATGATACTAAATTTAGTTCAACTTGGATTTGGGTAAACTGATAGAACTAGAATCCTGAAATATGAAACTAAGATTAATGTTGGAGTATAGGATTGAGGTAGTTTTGGAAATTCGTCCTTATGGCTACGGAAAGTACAAAATGGTAATTAATTTGGTACAATTTGGGTTTGGGTGAACGGATAGAACTCGAATCGTGACATTTGGAATTAAGATAACTGTGGGTGTGTATGATTGAGGATATTTTGGTAATTCGTACTTAGAATGCTGAAATTTGGAATTAGGATTGCTGTTGGACTTTAGGATTGAGGAAGTTTTGCTAATTCGTACTTATGGGTACGGAAAGCACTACATGGTACTAAATTTGGTACAATTCGGATTTGGGTGAACACATAGAACTGGAATCCTGAAACTTGAAACTACGATTGCTATTAGAGTGTAAGAATGAGGTAGTTTTGGAAATTTGTATTTATGGGTACGAAAAGTACTAAATGGTACTAAATTTGGATTTGGAATTAAGATTACTGTGGGAGTGTAGGGTTGAGGATGTTTTGTAACTCGTACTCATGTGTACGAAATTTAGTTCAACTTGGATTTGGGTAAACTGATAGAACTAGATTCCCGAAATATGAAACTAAGATTAATGTTGGAGTATGGGATTGAGATAGTTTTGGAAATTCGTACTTTTGTGTACGAAAAGTACTAAATGGTACAAAATTTAGTACAACTTGGATTTGGGTAAACTGATAGAAATTCGCAGAAGGACTTGTTCCTATGCTTTATTGATTATGAAAAAGCATTTGACACGGTCCAACATGACAAAATGATCGAGATTTTATTGTCCATTGGAGTAGAAGAGAAGGAGGTTGAATGCATAAAAACTTTGTACTGGCACCAAACAGCGCAAGTCAACGTCAATGGCGAACTGACCGAAAATATTAATATTTCCAGAGGTGTTAGACAAGGTTGTGTCCTGTCTCCTCTATTATTCAACATATACGCTGAACGAATATTCGAAGAATCAATAAATGGTGTCCGGAAAGGAATATATCTAAATGGAACGTTCATTAACAACATAAGATATGCCGATGACACCACTCTCATAGCCGATAATATGACAGCACTTCAGGAACTGGTTAACAGATTGACCACTTGCAGCGAAAAATACGGTCTTAAAATTAACATCAAAAAAACGAAATACATGGTCATCGGTAAACATCATATATATGCTAATGCGGCCCCATTAAAAATTAATGAAATAAATGTGGAAAGAGTCCAAAGCTTTAAATATCTTAGAGCGATAATCAACGACGAATGGGACATTTCTAAAGAATTAGCCTGCAGGATTGAAATGGCCAGAGACACATTCTTTAAATATAAAAAAGTGTTTACAAGCCATAATGGAAACCTAAAAACCAAAATAAGATATATGAAAACATATGTATGGTCTGTCCTATTGTATGGCATGGAAACATGGACCTTAAAATCCGTAGATATGAAATAACTGGAAGCATTTGAGATGTGGACATATCGTCGCATCTTAAAGATATCATGGACACAATTCATGTCAAATAATGAGGTTCTAAGAAGATTACATAAAGAAAAAGAACTGCTGAACAACATAAAGAGACGGAAAACGGCATATTTGGGCCACGTTATGAGAAATCCGAAATACAAACTGCTGCAAAGTATTATCCGTGTAAAGATTGAAGGAAGCCCTACTAGAGGGAGGAAACAACTACTATGGATCAACAAATCCAAGAATGGACCGGCATACGTGATGTCATAAAGCTGCTAAGCGAAGCCAGAAACAGAGAGACTTTTGTCGATATTATAAACAATATTTAATTATTTAGGTACGATAATATAAAACTATTGTAATAATGTTCTTATGTTTGCTTTTTGGTCGCCAACATTCGAAAATCGAATAGGCAAATAAAGAAGAAGATAGAACTAGAATCCTGAAATATGCAACTAAGATTAATGTTGGAGTAAAGGATTGAAGTAGTTTTAGAAAGTAGTACTTATGGGTACGGGAAGTACAAAATTGTACTAAATTTGGTACATTTTGATTTTGGGTGAACAGATAGAGCTGGAATCCTGAAATTCGGAATTAAGGAATATTGGAGTGCAGGAATGAGGTAGTTTTGGAAATTTGTACTTATGGGTACGAAAAGTACTAAATGGTACTAAATTTGGATTTGAGCGAACGGATAGAGCTGAAATCCTGAAATCTGTAATTAAGGTTACTGATGGGGTGAAGGATTGAGGTAGTTTTGGAAATTCATACTTATGGGTACGGAAAGTACTTAATTTGGTACAATTTGGATTTGGGCGAATGGATAGAGCTGGAATCCTGAAATTTGGAATTGTAGGGTATAGGTAGTTTTGGAAATTAAGATTATTGTGAGAGTGTAGGATTGAGGATGTTTTGGATATTCGTACTAATGGGTACAAAGCGTACTAAATTTTGTACAATTTGGATTTGAGCAAACGGATAGAGCTGAAATCCTGAAATCTGGAATTAAAATTACGGTTGTACTGTAGGATTTAGGAAGTTTTGAAAATACGTAGTTATGGGTACGAAAGGTACACAATTTTACTAAATTTGGTACAATTTAGATTTGGCTGAACGAATAAAGCTGGAGCCCTGAAATTTTAAACTAAGATTACTGTTGGAGTGTAGGATTGACGAAGTTTTGGTAATTGGTACTTATGGTACTAGAAGTACTAAATTTGGTACAATTTGGATTTGGGTGAACGGATAGAGCTGTAATCCCGAAATTTGGAATTAAGATTACTGTTGGAGTGTAGGATTGACGAAGTTTTTGAAATTGGTACTTATGGTAAAAAAGTACTAAATTTGGTACAATTTGGATTTGGGTTAACAGATAGAGCTGCAATCCTGGAATTAGGAATTAAGATTAGTGTTGGAGTATAGGATTGAGGAAGTTTCGGAAATTCGTACTTATGGGTACGAAAAATACCAAATGGTACTTAGTTTGGTACAATTTGAATTTGGGTGAACAAATAGAGCTGAAATCATGAAATTTGGAATAAAGATTGCCGTTAGAGTGTGGGATTGAGGTATTTTTGGAAATTCATACTAATGGATACGGAAAGTACTAAATTTGGATCTAAGCGAACGAATAGAGCTGCAATCCTGATATTTGGAATTAAGATTACTGTTAAAGTGAAGGATTGAGGTAATTATGGAAAATCGCACTTATGGGTACGAAGAGTACTAAATGGTTCTATTGGTATTGGATGAAAGCATACAGCTGAAATCCTGAGATTAGGAATTGAGATTACTGTTATTATTTTGTATTAATGACAGTGTGGGGTTGAGGTATGGGGTTGTCGAAATACGTACCATAATTATACGAAAATTACTAAATGGTACTCAATTTGCAGTAAGGTGTATGGACAGAACTGGAATCTTTATTTTTGAGTATTGAGTATTTTAAGAAATACGTACATATCATAAATTGACGTAAAGTACCTAAGCGCACGCAGAGAAAAATATTTTTTAACTAGTTGTGGGCAAAATTTTATTTTGGCTGCACCAAATAATTTTTATGGAGCACATATTATTTTAAAGGCGATAATGTATATTGCCAATATTGATTCTGTTCACCATATAAAACAACAACAAATCACAAAATCTTGATATATGGTAATATTTTGATAATTATCTGATGGTCAATCCGACCACAATCTGCGGTCTAAATGTTGTATCGGGTGTAGGAACAGAGCTGGAATTCTAAAATTTGTTCTTAGAGTCACTGATGGTATGTGGGGTTAAGATATGGAGATGGTTTCGGAAGTGCATACTATAAAAGTTACTAAATGGTACAGAATTCGCTATAATTTGTTATTGTGTAAAGGGGTTAGCAGGAATTTTTGAAATTTTATATGTAAATTACTTTTATTGTTTTTGGAAAAACTGAGTGAGCTGCAAATGAGATTCGCAGTTGGTATAAATGGTTGATATAAGAAGGTATTTTTTTAAGTACGAAATTTGGTACCAATTTCATATCCTTAAATAATATAAGGAGTTTTTTTGAAATGCTTACAAATTCTGAAATTTGGTATGCGGGTCGCTGGGAGCTGAAATGGTATTGGAAATACGTACTATAAGGCTTAAAATTAGTCTTGGGTTTATTTGTTTACAAGAATGTTTTACGTTCTAATGACAGAAAGCCCTTAATAAAAATGCCTCAAAAATGTGGCTCGCTGTTTTTTGAAAATCGAACTAAAGTTATACGAACAGTACCTAAATAAAATTTAATATTGATTAAAATTGCTATTAGTGCAACAAAATTTTCAGTGTTGGCCATTTCCATATTAAATATTGTTTATTTTTTTATATTCTTTTCGCATACGAAGTAGCGGGCACTTTGCTAGTTTTTAATAAATATTTACATGAAATTCCTCAAAGAAAACCAAACATTTTGATCTATATCACTGTGCAACACGAAAAGATTAAGCATATTCTGACACCGCAGCAGCATAGAAGACCGATTATAAGAAGACATGGGTCTCGGCGTTTTTTCCTATCACTTCCACTTTCGCGGTTTTGCGCCCCAAAGGTTTGAGGTCTTGTTGCCAAAGAGGATTATTTGGTCAGGCTCATATCTTCTAAACCGCTAAGAATTTTAATTTGATCTCGGAGGAAAAGTTGTTGCTCTTATCTTAAAGAACATAAATTCTGAACACATAAAATCCACCAAACTTCATCTTCAAGGTAAAATTTCCTTTATAATTTTTTCTAGGGATTTTCCTAGGATTTTCAATAAAACAATTTTGTCGTTTTTTTGGGCCACCTTAATGTACATACATACATATTTGATATATCACATACATAGATACGTACAGAATGTACACACTCCTTTACACACCATCATCTGATAAAGATGTTTTTTTAGTTAAATTTGCATACAAACAGCACTTCCATAGATTTACATCCTCGTTTAATGTTATATTCTTTTTAACTCAAAGGAGAGAGATTTGAATCCATGACATTCGAGTCGAAGCACAATTTTCAAATAGCGCATATGTAGCTGGAAGCTTAAATGAATTTCCTATTTTGTTTCTCTAAGAATTCAGAGTGGGTGCGGGGTACGCCAAAAAGCTAAACAAATATTTGATTTATGATTAACTTTTACATGTCTTTCTTTTTCTTGTTTATGTCATCTGATTAGGAACATCTGCATTAGGGAGCTATATTGACGTGTCAAAGGACTTTGTATATTTGCATGAGTTTGTATGTATACCCACACATACATAGGTACATATGTACATACATATATTTATGAAAGCATTGTTTGAAACATTTATCATATTTGTTCATTAATATGCAAATATATTTTCTTCATTTTGTCGTCAACTTTTATAAATCTAGGTTATTCTAACTTTACACATGAACTTGACAGCTTTTAATCAAATGACAATTGCTTTGCAAACTGATATAGTTATGAACAGAGTTAAGAATGCTACAGTTTCATATACGAGTATACCGCCCAAAAGTCAATAACATACTAAAAGAAAAACTTTGATAGACATCTTTAAAAGTGCATTTTTTTAAAACACATCCAACTGAAGGAGGCTGGATCATGATATCGGCATATCGGCATGATAAACGCAATTTTTTACAGCTTCTAAAAACGCAAGTGCCCACAGCCAATGCGGCCACTCAGAACCAAAAGTGTCTAATGAAACCCAAATCGGGAAAATTAATGTAATCGACTACATCGACTTACACAAAAACATTTAGCATATTCTTGGGGAAAATGATGAAAAGAATCTGGTAAGAGAGGATTCGAACGCATTATTGGTATGTTCCTTTACTTCTGAAAATGGTAAAACCGGCAAAAGTAGTTGTATAAGTTAGACACTTTGTCCCTCAACTTCCCCTGCTCGATCAATCACGGATGCTGATTGGTGCACTGGTATCTCCTCTACAACTCCCTCTGCGGAGACCGTAGTGTGCGGATCGCCGCTGGGCATTGGTTGTTGTCGGTATGCTCACTCTGTTACACTCTTACTCTGACTGAAATAATTGTATTGGTACCTATATGACATGGGATCCTCTGCGATCACTTAGAACCTTTGCGTTCACTTGTCATTAGTCATTTGTCGTGAAATAACGTCTACGCGTTATCGCTAAAAAGCCTCTGTCGCCACTAACCCCGATTACAAAAGGTAATCTATTTTGTTGTATGAAAAGAATCACAAATAAACTTCCAGCATATTATTACATTTAAATTGAAGAAACTATCGAAGAAACCTATGGATTTCGACTCCCTCACCCAAACAGTAGTAAAAGTTGTAAACAGCTCCCATATGAATTGTATGGTGTCTGAAGTAAAGGAACGCTTTTCGAGTAAAAAGTGGGAAAACTTGAAGATTCTTGAACGTAAAGGAACAGAGCTTATACACTGTGTACACTTAACCAGATTAACCCAGTGTGTTTATTTATTTATTTAAGTCTAATGAACAAAGTTCTTACAGACTATGAGGATTACAATTTATTATTTTCTTTTTTACAAAGTTTCATTTCACATTTCCAATTAAAAATTGTTTAAAATTCCTTTTTGATGTACTAAATTCCAATAAATACCCAGCAAAATGTTTGTAGCCAAAGAAGTAGTTAAATCATGAGTGAAAGTGATTTCGGACTACATATTTTTACGTGAAAGAAGTCATGATTTTTACAAGGGCATGTCTGTCTAATTTTCTTCTTAAGCACACATTTTGCATTAGTTCTTTGTAGTGAATAAATCACAACAACATATGATTCAACTACTTCTTTGGCTACAAGCAAAGATGTAGTTCGAAATCACTTTTATTATTTTTTGTATACAAATTACTTTTTATGGATGCAAACATATTGCTGTTATTAGAATTAACAAGAAACAAATTATGTTCTTTGTCTTTTTAAGTTTTTTGTTTTTGCAAAATTTTGAAATTTCTAAAATGTGAAAATTTTATGAAATGGATTGAAATCGGACATTGTCAAAATGTGAAGAACGGACTGCATTTTTCATGACTCTGCGTGGACTGCTTCAAAAAAAGCTATTCAATCACTACTTCACAAGGAACAACTTCAAATACATTTTGCTGGGTAACCATTAGGAATACAGTTTAAATAATTTAATGCCCTATTCAATGGGCCATTATTTATGTAATTTCTATGATGTACACCCGTATAGAACAAGTTCCTATGCCGGAGAGATATTCTGGGAGGTATACCAAATGGGATTTTACTCAGAAGATAAGGACAATCAATATTTCCATTAATTAAATCATATACAAACATCATAGAATTAATTTTTCGGCGCTTTTCAAGCGAAATCATACCTAAATGTGCACAATAAGAATCATAGGAAGGTCGCGGGATCATAACATTCAAATGTGGTAAAGCATAACGAACAAAACGCTTTTGTATTCTTTCAATTCGATCAATTTGAAAGTTTGTACAAGGATGCCAGATCAATGAACCATATTCAAGTTTGGACAAAACAAATGAGGAGTATAGCGTTTTTAACGTATAAGGATCTGAAAAATCTTTAGAATTGCGCTTAATAAATGCAAGCGTCGAATAAACTTTAGGTATCAACTGATCCAAATGCGACTTAAAAGTAAACTTGGAATCAAATAATATACCCAAATCCATAGCTTCATTTACCTTTTTAAAAGTTGAATTTCCCAAAAAATACGGAAAGTTGAAAGGACTTCTTAACCTTGAATATGTTACATTAAGGCACTTATTTATGTTAACCTTTAAATTATTTATCAGGCACCAATCATTAAAACAATCAAGATCTTCCTGCAATAACAAAATATCAGAAAAACATCGTATTTTGGAAAAGATTTTTAAGTCATCTGCATAAAGCAAAAACTCTGAATTTTTAAAACAGCGAAATATATCATTAACTAAAAGAGTAAACAGTAAAGGACCTAAGATACTACCCTGTGGAACACCCGAAACCTGAATATACGGCATAGATTCGCAATTGTCAACTCGAACAATGCATACTCTATTCTCTAGATAAGACGCGAACCATTTAAGAATAGATGAGTGAATGCCCAGTAAAAGCAATTTTCTCAATAACAGGCTATGAGATATTTTGTCGAAGGCCTTGGAGAAATCAGTATAAATTGTGTCAACTTGAAAACCTTCCTCCATTGCAGATAAGCAATGGTCAGAAAAAATTGCAAGATTCGATATAGTAGACTTATGTTTCCTAAAACCATGTTGCTGAGGAATAATATGTGATTTACTGGTGAAATATAGAATATCGTAAATCGCATGCTCAAAAATCTTTGAAATCGTTGTTAATTTTGAAATTGATCTATAGTTTGCAACATCATTACGTTTGCCTGATTTATATATAGGACTTATATAAGAAATTTTCCACTTATCTGCAAAAACACCTTCTATCATGGATTTATTAAATATGAGTAGAATAGGTTTGATTAATGATTGTGCGCAATTCTTTATGAAAAATGGACACAGACCATCAGCATCAGCCTTCATAGAATTTTTTAATTTATTTAAAGCATCAAAAACATTATTCTCATTCAGAGTTATCTGGCCCAAGTTGATGTTGCTTAACATATTATTGTTATAATTAATACTCAAAACCGAATCATCAAAATTAGCTTTAAAAAAATTTGGGAAGAAGTTAACTATTTCTTCTACTTTATCTGAAACTAAATCACCATATGTCATTGAGGATGGAATTTCAGTGCACCGCTTTTTCGATTGTATAAAAGACCAAAAATGTTTTGGATTTGAGTTGATATTATTTTCCATTTTAAGTAAATATTGCTTGTATAGAAATTTATTTAGGAAGTTAAATTCTTTAGGTTTCAAATGTCAATTCCATAGCGCAAAGGTCAAATAAATCCTCATGAAGTGTATTAAACCGGCAAAAAACTCTAGTGTAACCGTACTATTATTTTGCAATGTTAACGGAAATTCACAAGTAGGATATTAAAGTTAACTGCGACATACATATATCAAAAGAGGCAAGGGGTAACTTTTTTTATCTCAAAAAGTGCAACGAAACTTTAAGAAGTCAGTTTTGTTTGCAAACACGGGTTATATGGGGTACCAAAGAAAACTTCTAATAAGATTGTTTCTTATACATATTTAGCGCGGACGATTGATGTTTGGGTGTAAAATGTTTTTGTTGAAGAAGTTTTTGAAAGATAGCTTCGGCGGATCATATCCGCAAGCAATCAACTAAGGACCTGTAGTGCGATTCTCTAACACATTAGGTGTGTTCGTTTACTCAACAATTTGTACAAGTCCAGTCACTTCTTGCGATCGACTAAGTTCTTTTGCATTGTTCTGTAGAGTAAACGAACAACATCCCGTAACAATCTGTACATATTTTGAGTAAACGAACACACATAATGTCATAATGACCATATGCATTTGGCCTCCTACGCCATTTAATTTTTGCGTCCCCACACATTAGTTGTGTCTTTTTACTTTTTCGGTAATAATTATTCAGTAACTTCTTTTCAGAGAGTAAGAGAGGTTTTACTCTTTGATACGAAAATAGAGAAAAAAGTAAAAAGACAGCATTTAGTAAACCGTAGCAAGATAACAGTTGATAACCAAAACAAAAACATTGGGGGCCAATGCATGAACGAAAAAATAACTCCAAAGCAATGAAAAAGTTCTTCAATTTTAAGCAAAATAAATAGAAAATAATTAATAAAATAACCAATAAATAAACCTGAGTCGTAATATTTATAGTATTTTTCCATAAAAAATAAGATAAACATTGAGCAGCTGACCATTTCCAGGTGATTAAAAAACAGCTGATCGAACTTGGAAAAATTCTTTCAGCAACTTTTAGCAATTTCTCAGCAAACAACTGTCAAACTTGTTCTCTCACTTCGCTCTTTTTTACTGAACTTTTGTGTAAAAAGACAGCATTTAATAACATTTCGTAATAATTATTACTAGACATCGGATTTTTGCATGTTTTTTATTTCTCATCCGATTGGACTCAAATTTTGGATCTAGGCGTTTTAAGGTTTAATTTTTCGATATTTGGTGTCATATCAAAAATATGCAAAAAATATGCCAACAAATATGCAAAAAATATGCAAAATATGCAAAAAATATGCAAAATATGCAAAAAATATGCAGAATATGCAAAAAATATGCAAATAGTTTTTGGTCGAAAATCGTCAACAAATCGTAAAATTTACAATTAAAGTTGGAAAAAATCATCAAAAAACTTTAAAGTGTCCTAAATTAAGACTGTTGGCCATTTAACGTCGATTTTTTAGCAGATTATTGTGTTATTGATACCTCTTACGACGGTGTGGTGTAGGGTATATGGTATTGTAATACTATTTTTATTGTTAAACTATGCAAAACTATAAAATTTGATAAAATATCAATCATTTTATGTTAATTTAATATTTTCTTTGTCTTAGTTTGTAGCTTTAGGCTGGTTTTAACTCAAAGGAAAGAAATCGATGTCGGTTTTTTTAAGGCGGGGGTGCCGCCTAAACTGTTTACTTAGAATAGATTTTAGATATATTTAAGATTAAGATTGCCAATTAAGCACCATTGGAATAAGTTAACACGTGCTACTGGAGCCTCGAAGTTATGAAAATCTCGTCTCTCTCGGCGACCCATATCTGTGGAACAGTTAAAGCTATTTGCCCGTATTATGCATTAAATTAAAGGCCATTCTGTTTATTTTATATTCAAAAACAAAATGCGTAAGTATTACTGAATTCGAGATGGAAAGCCAGTGTCCCGATTAACGAGACTACCTACGCCTTAGGTTGAAAATGGAGCCTATCAGGGTATAGCCGACTACTTGGAGAACGCATTAATTTAGTTGTTCGTCCTTTGTAATTATTGGTTGTAATCTGTGGTGAGCTCGACTCGGAGTTAATGTGACTTTTTTATGAATTTCGAACAGTTAAGATTTTTGTCGCCATTTGACTCTTTACGGTGTTTTGCACTGTCGGACCAAACAATGCCAAGCCAACAAGTTCAGGACTAAGATACCACAGGTGATTTATCATTTTATTTCCTTTTTCTGTCTATATTTTCGTATTTCAATAGATTTTCAATGAGGTCTAGGTCTTCTTTTGATGCTAAACGCTTCGTAGAATCAGAAGAACCAAAAATAATCAAGCGCAGCTTCAACAAAAACTAATAACCATCAAATTGTCATTGCTGCTGGATCCCTGTAAAGTGTCCTATAGGAACGTTAGTCGTATCATTTTTTCTACAGTAGAAGCTCTCGGAGAGGACCCCAACAAATATATGATCTTTAGAAGCTTTATCCGTTTATTCCGGTGAATAAACAGTGAAAAATACTAGCAACAACTTCAAGGAAGATACCCCAAAACAAGGCTTTTTGCGTGCACTGGCATGGAAAACTATTACCAGATATTCCCAAAACAGTGCAGAAAGAACGGGTTGTTGTTCTGGTATGGGGGTAAAGAAGAACTCCTTGGCGTTCCTGAAACTGACAGTAGCTCAGGGGAGAAACAAGACTTAGCAGTGTACGAATGCCTAGAATAATGGGGTCTTACCAGCTTAAGCAGATGTTAAGTCGAGAGCTTCTGTACCTGCGTACAGATTTATAAGGAGTATTGTTGAGAGGGATTTTTGACTGCAAGTTTGGCAGCACATCCGGACATCAAACAAACATATTCACGCGATTTCTATAAGAATAGTCTGCGATTGAGAAATCCAAGTTCGATGTAGACGAGAATGTTTTAAAACTACTTCCCAGCTGACTTCCAAAGAACAAGAGGTCGTAGAAGCACTTTGTGTTTTCATCTTTCGAGCCCGGTTTAACGCGCCCAGAACGTTTCTTATTTTATTTATTTATTTTGTATCAAAGGACAACAACTGAGTGTTATAAATGAGAGTGTGGGTTATTGATTTTACAAAACCTATAATGAACAAGATAATGGTTATGTAGATATAATATTGGATGGATTGGGTAAACATAATCAATAGGTTGAAAAGGATTAGAGACAATGGATTGAGTTTAATACAACAAATAGTGAAAGCGAAATTCAGAAATATTTTTTAGGTCAAAAAAAAAAAGACCTAAACCGCATTGAAGATTTATTGAAATACGAAACAAATATCAGATCAAAGGAAATAACAAAATTATATATCATCTGTGGTATCTTAGTCCTGAACTTGTTGGCCTGATATCTGATGATAAACCACCGTAAAGAGCCAAATGCAACAAAAATCTTAACAAAGCAAGCAGAAGAAAATGGAAAAAACCAAACTAATAGTACGGTTACACTAGAGTTTTTATGCCGGGTTAACCCACTTCGAGAGGATTTATTTGACGTTTGCGCTATGGAAATCCAAACCCACTGGGTTAATCCGGCTAAGTGTAAGCGGGGTATAACAAAAGAACAACTGCCGAAATTTCCAGGAAAAGTCTACCAGGCGTAATTAAAGGGTATACTTACTTGTTGTTCAAGAGATTAAGCATTAACTCCGAATTTCTTGAAAAATATCCTGTAACTTGACCGCAGAACATCAATTACCAGGAAGGGTAAAGGATGTTAAACAACTTGAAAGTTGTGAACGACATAGCAGAGCAGGGAGTCGAGTTCATCACCAAGTAGTCATCTTTACCCAGATGTCTCTAAAATCACATTATGTCAGCCCCTTAAATAAATTTAAATATGAACAAAATGTAAAAGACATTTGTTTTCATTCCCAAAAATTGATAATATGGGAAGAAATAAAAAATAATTTAAACAAGTAAGAACAGACTATAGTCGGACGGGGCCGACCATGTGATACCCTATACCACTATCCCTGTGCACTAGCTTTCCGGGCTAGCTGTTATAAGATGTGCATTAGAAATTTTACCAATTTTCACACAAAAGTTTTGATCAATTTAACCCGCTAAATATTATCCGATCATACCGTTGACTTGCACGCTACTTCTTCATCTCAAACCAAAACTACGTTTAAAATTTCGCGCCGATCGGACTATTATTGCGACCTACAGAGCGGCTACAAAATCGAGCAAAAATTTTGTTTTTGGTCCATTTCATCCCTTTAACATTTCACGATCATCGCCAAAAACTAATCAGTTCTATTCTGGTCCAAACCCGACCTCCATACTAAATTTCGTGACAATCGGTCCATAATTGCGGCCTCTAGCTTGATTACAATTTTTAATGGACGGACAGACGGACGGACGGACGGACGGACACACATCGCTAAATCGCTTTATCTCGTCGAGATATGAAGTTTGGTATACCACATGAGGGGTCTACGACGAATATTTCGCGGCGTTACATGAATTTTTGGGAAAACAAACTTATTATACCCTTTTCCACATTGTGGTATAGGGTATAAAAATTAAGTTACAATGTTTTATTTATAAAAGCACTTAAAACTAGAACATAATTTTTAATGATGGATTCTCTCAAATAAAACGCTGGTGGCCATTTAATATTGCCACAATTTTTAATTCAAATGCAAGCATTTTATTTGAGAGATTTAATCATTAAAAAATATTTTCTAGTTTTAAGTGCATTTGTAAATAAAACACTGTAACTTATTTTTTAACTATTTTTATTTTTAACTTTTCAGCATTTAATTTTTTTGACCACTGCGAACCTCATAACAAAATTATAGCCAATTTAGGCCGAAAATTTAGATAAAAACTTTAAAATACCTGAAATCGTGTTGTATCATTATATAGGGGCTGTACCAAAACCTTGACCTGGGTCCAACATTTTTAGTGAGGAAGTTTCTGTACCATTGGGAACCCCAAATGCCAAGTTATAGCCAATTCGGCCTAAAAATTTAACAAGAATCCTTAAAATGCTTTAAATCGGGTGGTACCGCTATATGGGGGCTCTATGAAAAAAATGGACCCATATTGGTTTTGGTTTCATATTCATGTATTGTCATCCAAGTCTGAAAAGTGTGCAAAGTTTTAGTTCGATTGGTCAACTACAACTGTGTGGAAAATAAGTTACTAGATTTGAACTAAACAGACACAAAAGGAAGTTAAATTAAACACTGTAAAAAGGGTTTTTTCAAATAAACTCCATTTTCACCCTAAGGCGTTTTCGGGACATTGGTTTTATTATCTTGAATTCAGTATTACTTACGTATTTTGTTGCTCGCCAAGAAATATTAAGAATAGTGTGGCATTTAATTTAATGCATAACACGGGCAAATAGTTTTAACCGTTTCATAGATATGGGTAGCTGAAGTCGTCAAATAGCCAAAAAGTCGAGATTTTCATTAATACGAGGACCCAGTGGCATGTGTTAACATATTCCAATTGTGCTTAAACGTTAAGAATCTTAAAATCTAACCAAACTAAATACTTTAGGGGAGTGCCGCATAAAAAAAATTTGACATCGATGTTTTCCCTTTGAGTTAAAACCAGACTAATGCAACAAATTAAGACAAAGAAAATATTGAATTTTAAATAAAATATTTTACAAATTGTTTGTTTTGTTTTTTGTTGAAGTTCAATCTCATTTTCGATTGTTTGAGTGGAGTATTCCCCCATTGGCTCAACTTCATTTATTACCCTCTATTACAGAGAGTAATGTTTTTCAAAACGAACTGACAGTGTTGCAAAATTTTTCTGATCGCTACCAATATCATGATTTCATCCCGGCGAAGGGAATTATCAATTGGCTTCTCAGTTTTTGAAATGATGCCTTTTTTAGCGAAAAACCGAACTCTTTAAGTGTCTAGTATTCCCATATGAATGAGAATCACACTCACTTTTCGGCTTTTCCAAAGAAACACCAAAATCAAAATATTTTGCAACATGTCAGCACGTATCAACTAAGAATTCTTCGAATTCTGTGAGTTGAAAAGAACACCAACACAGTTGCCTGTGAGGTTGTTTATTGGAATTTTGTTTTTTTGTTTTTTAACAAAGCTCCAATTCGCCCGTGCCTCGGCTGTTTTTTGTTTGTTTTGTTTTTTGTTGAAGTTCAATCTCATTTTCGATTGTTTGAGTGGAGTATTCCCCCATTGGCTCAACTTCATTTATTACCCTCTATTACAGAGAGTAATGTTTTTCAAAACTGAGAAGCCAATTGATAATTCCCTTCGCCGGGATGAAATCATGATATTGGTAGCGATCAGAAAAATTTTGCAACACTGTCAGTTCGTTTTGAAAAACATTACTCTCTGTAATAGAGGGTAATAAATGAAGTTGAGCCAATGGGGGAATACTCCACTCAAACAATCGAAAATGAGATTGAACTTCAACAAAAAACAAAACAAACAAAAAACAGCCGAGGCACGGGCGAATTGGAGCTTTGTTAAAAAACAAAAAAACAAAATTCCAATAAACAACCTCACAGGCAACTGTGTTGGTGTTCTTTTCAACTCACAGAATTCGAAGAATTCTTAGTTGATACGTGCTGACATGTTGCAAAATATTTTGATTTTGGTGTTTCTTTGGAAAAGCCGAAAAGTGAGTGTGATTCTCATTCATATGGGAATACTAGACACTTAAAGAGTTCGGTTTTTCGCTAAAAAAAGGCATCATTTCAAAAACTGAGAAGCCAATTGATAATTCCCTTCGCCGGGATGAAATCATGATATTGGTAGCGATCAGAAAAATTTTGCAACACTGTCAGTTCGTTTTGAAAAACATTACTCTCTGTAATAGAGGGTAATAAATGATATTTTACAAATTATCAAATTTTATATTTTTTAATAGGTTAATAATAAAAAATGGTATTACAATATACATATAACCATATTTTTATATCCACACTGTGGTATGGGGTCTCAATAGCATAATAATCTGCTAAAAAAGCGACGTAAAACGGCCAACAATTTTCATTTAGGACACTTTGATGATTTTTCCCAACTTTAATTGTCAATTTTACGACTTTTATGACGATTTTCAGCCAACAATTTTACGACTTTTATGACCCCGGCTACGACAACTGACAATGATGCACCCAGTGCAGTAATGACCCCATCCATGGGCGGGGACGACAGAACGACGACTCTGACAATGGACGTAGTCAGCGACGCCATACATACTCAGAGCAGGGAATTGCTCGGTCTCCTGGAGGAGAATGAGACTCTCAGACTGAGTCAGGAGAGCCCCCCGCCGTGGGACTGGGAGGACTTCCCTCTGACGGACGACGAGATGGATGTCACAATCATTCCATCTCAATCGTCCAAGGAGGTAACTCCTTCAGCCACTCAAGGGGGTATAGTTCCAGCAGTCGAGAGACCTACTCCCTCAGGGGAAAAAGCGTCGGTCGTTACCGACAAGCCCTCCCTGTCTAGGCAAGATGCCTTGGTGAAAGGGGATGAAGAGGAGGAACTGTCATCAGACTCCTTGTCCTCAGCAGCCAAGAAGAGCAGGCCCAGACAGAGGAAAGACAAATACAATTATAAAAGGGCTATTTTCTATTGTAAGCGCTTCATAGGCGTGAATCCCGCTGAGGTAACTCAAGCGCAATTTCGGGAGATCGGACTGAAGCTTCGATTTGTGAGGCGTTTTGAGCGCAAACATCCTCACGTCGAGAAGATCTTCCTTCCGATCGACCAACTTCCAACCCCTGGAAACGAAGCAGTCTCCAGCCCAACGGCTGTGATGAAGGCAGCGTTTCCAGGCAATAAAGGAAAACCGGGAGTTTCGGGCAGCTCGAACCCTTTGCGGACAACTTCGGTGTCTGCGGTAGGGTCAAGCGATCCGATACCCTCGGCCCCTAAGATCGATCAAAACCCGTTTCGAATTTGGCGCGGAAAGAGAGACAGACGCAAACCAACCAACCGCACAGGGTGTCTCCTACATCGGCTGGTTCGTCGGCGTCTGCCTCTGGATCTGCAGGGGCAAAGAAGAGCGGAGAGTTATCAGGAGCTCCGATTGTACAGAGGACTGGCTCACAGACCACTGTAGGATTGCCTGCCCCTGGTAAATCTTGCCCTTCTGTAGCTGTGAGGAAAGGCGTTGGTACCGCCAGGAGGATAGTGACTGGCACGTCCGATGGTCCATCGACCTCAAAGCAGGGTGGGAAATCGAAGACATCTGCGCAGGAATGCGTCAAGAGGGTTAGATCTTCTGAGGACCCACACCCGACTGCTAAGAGGACGGCGGAAAATCGGGCGAACAATCACTCGACCTCTTTTGCTGAAGTGGCCGCTCACGGGCTCAAACAGGGAAGACCACCCAAGTCGGCCAGGGTTTGAAACCCCCACAACCTTCAGGTGGGAGGACGCGGGATCCAACAAGATCCGCTAAGATGATCGCCCCGGATGACCTCCAGGTAGCGATCATCGATAGATCTGATACGGACGGCATGATCGACGACAGAAATCGGTCGTGCCGTGCAAGACATCTGCCCAGTATGCGGCATGGGCCCGCACGACACACAACACCTTTTTAACTGCCCCGCCAAACCTACCCATCTAACTCCTGTGGATCTGTGGCTACATCCCATCGAAGCAGCCACTTTTCTGAAACTGGAGATAGACCCAGAGCCAGATTGAACAGAGGAACGAACAAATAAACATAACAAAAACACTGTTACAACAACAACAACAACAACTGAAATCTCGAAATGACAAATAATAGTACATTTATATATAACCGGATTTAACAAACCCACTAGGTTTCAAATGTCAATTCCTTGGCGTATAAGTCAAATAAGTCTCCATTGAGAAGGTTAACCCTGCAAAAGGCTATAATATAAACATGGTCTTACAATTGCTTTAATTTGGATATGACGAAACCAATAACTGAAAGTCCGTATACTGACATGTCTTTCTCTCTCTTCAATTTTGAAAATAGAAACAATTAAAAAATTTATTGAAAATACAACAATGTTCAGAATTAATGGAAAATATTAATGAAAAGTGTGTAGAAACATGTTAATTCGTGTGCGTCGTTCGACAGGCGAACAACGTAATTCAAACGCTAGTGGGAGCATGCTATAAAAGTTTTCTGATCACTGAAATCTCGAAATGACAAATAACAGATGCTTTAATTTGGATATGACGATAGCAGCGTCATTTTAAATGACTCAAAATTCGATGTAAATGCAATTCCTTTATTTCTAGGATTTCATAAACGAAATCATTTAAAGTCGAAGGTCACACTAGAGTGGTTTCATTGAAACTTTTAGGTATTTATAGATCGAGTCCCCCACTACAGCAATTTTACGATATCGCTCTACTGTGAAACTCACGCTAGTATGGACCGGGACTTACCAACTAACTTGACTTAATTCAAAATTAAAAAAAAAAAAAAAATTGCAAGTTTTTTAACCATTTATTTTCACTTTTGTCATCGTGTGAGTATTTTTGTTTTTCTACAACATACACAAACAAACAAAGACATCATAAAACAGTTGCATTTTTTGGTAGTTTATGACAAAAACAGGGCTGTTTATAGTAGTATGGTGTTTTCGTGCGTTGTTTAATGCTAAAGTCCAATTTACATATGCACATTAAATGATTTCGTTTTACGAAATCCTCGAATCAAATGAAGTGTATTTACATCTGTTTTTTTGCGTCATTTGCTTACGCACACAATCGCACATACACACTTATACAATAACACAAACACACGCACACAATATATTTATTCAGAGAAATAGGAATTTCACAACACAAATGTGTATCAAATTACTTAAATTAATTCTAAAAACAAAAAAACATAATTTTTGCAAGTTTTTTAAACATTTATTTTCACTTTTGTCATCGTTTGAGTATTTTTGTTTTTCGACAACACACACAAACAAACAAAGACATCATAAAACAGTTGCATTTTTTGGTAGTTTATGACAAAAACAGGGCTGTTTATAGTAGTATGGTGTTTTCGTGCGTTGTTTAATGCTAAAGTCCAATTTACATATGCACATTAAATGATTCCGTTTTACGAAATCCTGGAATCAAATGAAGTGTATTTACATCTGTTTTTTTGCGTCATTTGCTTACGCACACAATCGCACATACACACTTATACAATAACACAAACACACGCACACAATATATTTATTCAGAGAAATAGGAATTTCACAACACAAATGTGTATCAAATTACTTAAATTAATTCTAAAAACAAAAAAACATAATTTTTGCAAGTTTTTTAAACATTTATTTTCACTTTTGTCATCGTTTGAGTATTTTTGTTTTTCGACAACACACACAAACAAACAAAGACATCATAAAACAGTTGCATTTTTTGGTAGTTTATGACGAAAAAGCAGGGTTGCGTATAATAGTATGGTGTTTTCGTGCGTTGTTTGGAATAAATGGCAAATGACGCAAAATGTTGCCTGTTTTAGCAAATAAATGACGAATCAGCTCTAAATGACGAAAAAGTTGGTAATGTAAATTGGACATAAGTTTACATTTACGAAATCCACTCGATTTCAACTGTCAATTCCATAGCTCAAACGTCAAATCTCATTTGAAATCCATTGGATTTCATTTGAAGTTTAACCTATGGATTTGACAGTTGAAATCGAGTAGATTCCGTAAATGTAAACTAAGCATAAAATAAATAACGCAGCTATCGTCATTTAATTTTGCATAGTAAATGACGCAAAATGTTGCCTGTTTTAGCAAATAAATGACGAAACAGCCCTAAAACCTGTTTTTGTACTAATGTTAAAAGCACATTGTAGTTTTCGCCTTTTTTTATAAGGATTTATTTGGAGTATATGCAATGGAATTGACATTTCAAACCCAGTGGGTTTGTTAAATCCGGTTATATGTAACGGCGTTTAATGGCCTACTTATATTATAGCTTTTTGCAGGGTTGGCTATCTTTATGAGGATTTAATTGACGTATACGCAATGAAATTGGCATTTTAAGGCCATGTTTATATTATAGCCTTTTGCAGGGTTAACCTTCTTAATGAGGATTTATTTGGGTTAACCTTCTTAATGAGTAGTTGACATTTGAAACCCAGTGGGCTTGTTAAATCCGCTTATATATAAACGTACCATAAAACCCAGTGGGTTTATTAAATCCGGTTATATATAAACATACTAACCCTGTTCCTTTACGTGCAAGAATCTTCAAGTTTTACCATTTTTTACTCGAAAAGCGTTCCTTTACTTCAGACCCCACACAATTCATATGAGAGCAGTTCACAACTTTTGCTACTTTTGCCGGTTTTACCATTTTCAAAAGTAAAGGAAGAGTCCAACTGTAAATTACTACCATATACTAGGCATCATTGTTTTTTGTAGCATAGACAAAAACCAATTTCTAGCATAGCCAGATCAAAGACAACTATGCGTAACTACTAACTGGACGTGCAATTATCAACGTAGTGTGGCAGCACTAATTAATGGCGTTCGCAAAATTAAGATGACAGCTGAAGTAAACAAACTTCAAACTATTTGAAATAGGAAGCGCAAACTAACGGCACACACTCTGCTGGAAATTGGGAAAGAAATTGTTTTTTTTTTTTTGTTTTAATTGTTTTGTGTAAAAAGGGAATTAAATTAATTTCGTGCACAGTGTTCGGCGGTGAACGGATTCTGTGTTGTGACATTGCCATTAAACCAAACCGAACACACAACTGTTGTTTTGAACAAAAAAGTTTTGTTGTGTTCGTCGTCGTTCAATTGAAATTTTTGTAATTAAAAATTCCATTCCTTTGTTCTGTTGTTTTGTCGTATTTATCTGTTGTGCGTGAAACGAGCACCTGAGTCCTGAGCCAGCAGCTGGAAAAAGTGAATATGAGTGCATTCGAGGTATTTGTTGTGAATTCATGTGAAATCTTGTATAAGTTTTGGATTAATTTTGCTTGCATTTTGTTTTTGCCGCCCTATCATAGGTTAAAGTGACACCAACACGATGTAAGAACAAACGTCTGGCTGAATCTCGTGAACCCACTGAAGTGGTAATGGCGCCATTTTCCGGCAAATCCATTGTGCTTTTCGAAGGTGTTCCCGTAACAAAAACAGCAAGACGAATTTTGCGAATAATAAATCCTTCGGATGCTGAAATAGAGGTAAGAGTCCATAGCTTATAACAAGCAAAACAAAAGGAGGAGAAATGAGGCAAGCTGTCAGACAAATAGATCTAGCCAGACAGCATTCCTTTAGTATGAATCGTTCGACGTTAATGCATACATAGGCACACATGCATTTTTCTGCTGCCAAACGAAAAAAAAACATTACCCTTCATCATCATTAAAATGATTCCTTGTTTAGTTTTTGATGAACACACATACATACACACAAAATGCAAAATTTGTATGCAAGTCTGTCATTTTTATACCTACATTATTCCATTTTTGTCTTTCGCTCAAGCAAGAAAAGGCAAAAAAGAACAAGCAACTAGTACACTATTGATCCAGCAACAACACTAGTGGCAGTAAAACCGTGTGAAAGAATTTTTAATTTTCACAAAATGACACGATTTCTAGTTGGTGGCCTGCTGTTCATTTGGGGTTAAGGCTCCAACCAATTGATAGTACATACAAACATAGTTGGTTGCCTAGTAGTTAGTTTACAGAGGTATTTGTGTTAACATTTAGTTAGGGTCACAATTTGTTTATTGTTAACTACAAAATGAGAACAATTTGGAAATTCTTTTCGATTCTCGTAATGTAAGCAAATGTAGGAATACAAGGGGGATAAAAGGGGATGAATATTAATATCGGTTTCCATTACAATGGAAATTTTGTTTATTTTGTTAAATGCATTTAAGGAATCAAATGTGTGCACATGGAAATGAGCGTAGCGCCTTTTTGGAATATTTTTTGTTATTGTTGTACATACTTATTATTCAAGGTCATACACACATGAAGATACATGTGTTAAGCACATAACATAGTCCTTTTAACGATGACCATATGGCAAATTATTTAGATAAGCCGCAACAAACATATTACTTTCGGGATGACTTTATAAAAAGCAATGTTGTTTTGCAGGATTTCTAGACGTGAGCTACTGAGATCGTTTTTACCTGCATATTCTAATATTGATATTTTTACTGGTTATAGTTTTAAATATTTAACATCCCAAATAACTCTCAGCGAAATAGTGGTTAAAAACCCCATATACAGTTGGACAACAAATGTATTGCAAAAACAATACAACGCCAAAATGTCATATTTATTTGAACATTACAATATTAACTTTGTTGGTTTTTGTGCAAATCTCTTGCTATTGATCCTCAAAATAATATTCCGTCAAAGTACGCAAACTTTGCGATTACAATGAATACGGTCAAAAATAAGAATTACCTACTATATGGGAGTGACAATAAATGAATTGCAAAAAATTAACAAATCTATGCTTTTTTGAAGAATTACAAAAGTAGTGTTTCTCAATAAGTTGTTTATCCACTTTGGACATTAATTGGAGCTTTAATGAGCTAAGTTAACCCAAAATTAGGGCTCGGCATGCTCCACTCTAAGGATACTGATTCCCAATTTTTAGTAAATCTTGATCCTTCGTTGGAGGATCGTTTTCGTATACACTAATAGTATTAATGTGGCATGATCTGGCCTTTGTAATGGTGACAATTGAACTTGTTTAAGCCTTCTGGATCCAGAATAATGACTATTAAATATTTCCTAACGATGTTAGTGGGGATGTCTTCCCAATCAATATTATGTCCGTGAACCCCAAAAATTCCAGCTTTTCCATTAGGGATTTAATTTGCATATTTGATGGGATTTATTGGATTTTGGCGCAGAGGGTAATATTTATCCATTTAGTAATAATGAAGACATTCCAATACTATTGAGAGAGGAAACAGAGCTCTATTGTAGTTCGTTTCAAAATACTGCAATGAGGGTCTATTTTTTCCTATACTTTCCAGAGGTCCATTATCCTACAATACATATTCAGTCAAATATTTATTATTTGCATACTTGTCTGTGGCCGATTCGCCATTGTTTACTGCTGTTATGGTCTTAAGCGCTTTTTAGCTGTATGAAGACCCTCATGACTAATTTTTAATCACTGAACTTTATCACATTCAATACTGTTAGTCCATTTTTAGCCGCAAAAATCACAAAAATGCATAACGACTACAAAAAGTTGCAAAAATGATTAGTTTTATAGTACTGCTTTTGCCATACATTTATTGTCACCTAAAAGTAGAAGGTAATTCTTATTTTAGTCCGCATTTGTTATAAATTGCAAATAAATTGTGTATAATTTGGCGGAATATTGTTTTGAGGACCAAAAGCAAGAGATTTGTTTTGAAATTTTGGTCTTTGTAATACATTTGTTGTCTAACTGTATGTACAGTGAGCGTCAAAATAAACTGTACACCTCTCAAGAGATTTTATACGTATAATACATAAATGTAACTCTTTTAAGCATTTAGTGGTGAATTAAAATCCAGAAAATATTAAGTCATTCCAACGTTTCATTAGGGAATAAATGAAGATTACAAAAATAACCCAAAAGTTGACGCGTCAAAATAAAGTTTACACTTTTTGCCAAATGCAAGAAATTTTTTATTTCTTTAACAAAATGAAGGGATATATTGGCTTTTGAACTTATTTTCATAATATTGGAACCCACAAACATTAAATCATCCATTGTTTTGGTGAAATCCGGTGATATTTCCCGCATTCGGCCCGCGGAACCGCTTTCGTGTAATTTTGGAATAAAATGAGCCTCTATTTAACTTTCTGTTCATTTTTTCTGTAAGTTCTCAATAGATTTGAAGTGTAGAGGCTATATTGATTGATCCTGGATACATAGGAGTCAAATCTAACAACATATTCATAAATATGGCCGAACGCTTTAGATCCCTGTCCATATTTTACGTAAACCTTTGGCATTAGCCCAATTCCTCTACACTAGGGTCTATAATATCGTGCAATATGAAAGGAAGATATTGTTCTCATATCCCTGAACCCACAAAAACCATTTATCCGAACACCGTTACTGTCATGCACCCCCGGAAACTTCATAATGTTCGAGTATATTTACCACATTCCCATCATGGAAAGCTTCCTAGGCATAAGTTCAAAAGCCAAAATATCCAATTTTATTAAATAAAAAAATTCTTGCATTTGGCAAAAGTGTAAACTTTATTTTGAAGCGTCAAATTTTGGGTTATTTTGGTAATCTTCAGTTATTCCCTAATGAAACGTTGGAATGACTTAATATTTTCTGGATTTTAATTCACCACTAAATGCTTTAAAAAGTTACATTTATATGTTATACGTATAATATCTCTATGTCGGTGTAATAATGCAATCAAAAAAATGTTGAGAGGTGTACAGTTTATTTTGACGCTCACTGTATGTCAAGACCAAATCCGTTTCTCGCAATTCAGAGTCGTGCTTGTGGTACGACGATATAATTATTTTCGAGAGCTCTAACATTGTACTGCAACAAACTAAAACGCTGATGAGTACAATAACTATCGAAAGTAGGGACCGACATTTCTCCGTACTCCTCACTTATATCTCTCCTCAACCTTAGATGAAGTTCAAGTTTAATACTATGTCTTTTTACCGCAAACTTTGCGAGTAGTTTTATAACAGTTTTTTTTTTAATTTTGTTTACTTGGGGAGATCCTATTTTCTCATATATGGCACTCGAAATTTCACAAAAATATTAAATTTAAAGCTATTTAAAGGTTTTTACCACAGGTAGTTGTTGGGCGCACTCCTTTTGGGTACATCCCACATAAAAATTTCAAAAAAATTCCCCACGTTTTGATATTTTTAAAGCAGATATTCCTGTCTATTACTACGGTATGTTTGAAAACTTAATACTAAATTTCATCTATTTTGGTTGGTGTATATGGCTAAAACCCTAAAACTTCCCAAAATCGGGAGGTACAGTTCTAGGGGTCCTACATCAAAACTTGAACGTATACCTGCAATTCCCTGTAGAAATATTTTTTTACCCACAACGAAGATTTTTAGTCCCAAAAGAAGACAAATTTTAAAATTTGTTATTTATTCCACCTATTTCATTGTTATTGTTGCAACGCAAATATGTTCGACCGTACATCAGTTTATCAGGTTCTGGCTTTTGTGTATCCAACGTGGTCAACAAGGCTTCTTTGTCAGCACCCTAATGGCCTCGGCACATACGATCCGTTGAGCGTCACGTTACAACAATCGCATGAAAACTTCAAGAACAAACTTGGCATCACTTACACATTTTTCATGTGGTTGTTGTTTTCAACGCGCAACGAGTCACACAATGTCGCGAGTTCATATTAACTGTGGCCAAAAATAGAAGGAGTTGTCGTAGATGCATTAATTTTGGTACACGTACCTATTATTGACTTACAATCTTCAGGACAAAAAATTGGGTTGGTCGGTCCCCCATAGAACCGTACCTCCCGATTTTCGGTATTTTGAATGTTTTAGACACAATGACCAACCGAAAGTATTCAAATTTTGTGGTTAGTCTTCGGCAGAGGTATCAAACATTCCGACAGAGAATTGTGGGCTTAGGTCCACGTTTTGATATAGCCCCTATACAACGGTACCTCCCGATTATCGGTATTTTGAAGATTTTAGTCCCATTATTACACCGAAATTGCTGAAATTTTCTACCTTTACCTTGAAATTTGTCTGCATAGGTCCACGCCTTCATATAGACCCCATAGGACGGTACCTCACGATTTTCGGTATTTTGGAGGTTTTAGCCTGATTATCACACCGAAATAGCTGAAAATTGGTATTAAGTCTCCGTTGGGGGACTTATAACCTTCCACCAGAAATATGTCGGTATAGGTCCTCATCTTCCTATAGCCCCCATAGAACCGTGCCTCCTCATTTTCGGTATTTTGAGTGTTGTGGCCTCAATATCCACCCGATATGAGTGAAATTTGGTGTTCAGTCTTCAAATTGTTTGTGAACATATTGAATATATCAAACTCTTGTATTTTTATATATGAGAAATTTCCTTTAAAAATTTTGTTTTGACCGATTAGTGGTCAATAACGGTACATTTTTTGTAAAAAATCGAATTTTGATTTTCGCTGTTCACAATTTTTTTTAAAAATTTATATTTTTAAAATTCTCTCGTTTTAAAGCAAGTTTATTAGGTACTTAAAAAATATATGATGATCGGTTCATTCGTTTTCGCGCTATAGCCAACACTACAAAACGATTTGTTGAAAAAGGGGATATCCTCTCAGTGAGGTGGTCGCTGAAAAAGAGAAATGACACATTCGTCTGCAAACCTCTGCAGTTGGTACCTTTATATATTTGAAGTACTCACTTTTTACTACTTATACAGCAAAAAATATCGATATACCTTTTTATACAATTTTTCCCCACCCCACTCAATTTAAAATTTGCTTCAGAAAATTAATAAACTTAGTAATACATGTTTGGGTAAATGTAAACACCATATGATTAATATTTACATGAAAACAAAAGTGTAG
Organism: Musca autumnalis; assembly: GCF_047663935.1. Classification (NCBI taxonomy): domain Eukaryota; kingdom Metazoa; phylum Arthropoda; class Insecta; order Diptera; family Muscidae; genus Musca; species Musca autumnalis. The sequence continues at coordinate 80,671,119 of NW_027411866.1, forward strand.
CCAAGTTTATTACATTCCAGGAGAACCATTTTTGCAGCGACCGTTACTTTTTAATTTTAAATATTAACGCATAATATAATTTATTAATTTTAGAAAAAAATACGTATTAACTAAAATAGTCGGATTTAAATCCTCATATAGCAAAAACTACTTCACGTATCAGTACCAAAAAAATACCATTTTTGGCCACGGTCGTGGTCGTCACCCAACGGACTGTATGTATTTGGCCCCTATGTGCTGCGGACCAGCGACATGAGGACCATGTTCTTGCTCTTATCGCAAATAGCGTTACACCCAAAATTTTGGGGTAGTTAGTGGGGTATTTGGGGTAGTCAGTGCACCATCGACCACAATATTCAGTGGGAGCCTCAGTTCAGCCGTCCAAGTGGTGAACACTGTGGCAGTGGATTTAGAGGTGTATATTTTTATGTATGACATTTTATGGCGATCGGTTAAGGTTAACCCGTGCCAACCAAGCGATTTTTGCCTCCATAGTAATTTGTATGGGGCCAAAGGTGCATTTTCACGAAAATTCTCTAAATGTCACATAGCCGACTTAATAGCAAATTTCAACCAGTTGGTGAGATATGGCTAATATGTTCAAAATTCCGAAAATCGTTATATGGGGGCAGAAGTGGACAAACATATGTCGAGAAATTTTGGTGTAGAAGTTTGTAACCACAGAAAACTGTAAATGCCAATTTGATTCAATTTTTGCAGAAAATTATATAAAAACGTGAAAATAACTGAAATAGGGAGGTACTATTCTTCTATGGGTGCAATATCAAAACGTGGACCTATATAAACAATTTTTGGTAGAAATGTTTTTTAGCCTCTGGAAACACATAATACCATATTACATAACCAATTCGGTGGTCAAATGGGACTAATACCTTTGTATGAGGGCCATACCAAAACGTGGACCTATATAGCCCATTTTCAATACCAAAAGTTCTATGGACCTACAACACATTTGAACAATATTTTATCCACCTACTTCAATCTGCTAGAGTGATCATATATACATATATAATATACACATAGTTCTGGCATGACCAAAACATTTACAATTACCCTCTTCCCTCCAACAAAACATAATAGAGAATTTGTTGGTATCAATATGAAAAGTCAAAGATAAAAATTCCCTATTACAATTCATTTTTGTATATATAAGTATAGGTCTACGACCATTACATGCCACATCGTCGTGTAGGGTATAATCAATAAAAATTACATGGCAAACAAAATACCGGCAGGGTATTCCAGAATTGAGATTATAGTGAAATCATTCTTATCATAATCTATGAAAGAAAGTGAAATCATCCTATTGAGATTCTTAAATTAACACGTTCGCGGACGCAAAAAAAACTCAAAGAGCACAGCACTTGTATGGAGAAGGTGGCCAAAAATATTTAGAGTGTAAAAATCAAGCCAATGCCAATGTTACATTCTCCCCCCTTTCCCCTCTGGAGGGGTATACGGTAAGAATTGTTTTAAGCTGTTAATACAAAATGACATGAACAAAGGTCCCGATTATCTTATGATGCAAAAATAAGTTTGGGGAAACAAAACAATCTCCAAAACAACATAAAATCCAACCAATTTTGCGGAAAAAACCAACATTTTTGTCTGAAAATTGGTAAAATTTTTAATTTAGATCTTAAAGCGTTCTTCCTGGCTGTCAGAGTTGCCAGATGTTGTACCAAAATTTTGACATTATTTTTTTTTTTTATTTTTGGCCAATGGGTGGGTGGTTCCACTGTGGAGAGGGGCAACAAAATGACACCCATTTTTTCGAAATAAGTTTTTGTGTTTTTATTAACAAATTTTTAATATTATTATAATTTTGTATTTATTATATTATGGAAATATATATGATGTTAGTTGTATTATGTGCATTAATCACAAAAACATGCGATTATATACAAATAAATGGCTAAAAATTTACTTTGCATGTGATTGATATAGCATTCACGTCATCCTACGGCACCTTGAATGCTACAGCATTCACGTCCGCGAACGTTATAAGGCCCCTTTTTGCCTCTTCGGGAAAATTTAATCTTTTGCGTAAAATATGAACAAATAAATAAAATTCTTTTTATTCTAATAGTAGTTAGCAATAAGTAATGTCATTTCAAAATTTTAGGTAACAGTTTGTAAACCAATAAATCCCGAGCACAATATAACCCTTGAATGGACAGAGAACTCTGTGCCGGCACAGAGTGAAATAACCATGGAAATGGTATGGTCGCCACAAGTTGATGTATCGTGCAAGGAAACACTACAGTTGATCGATGATAGAAATTTCCGCAAAGACGTTATGGTAATCCTAAAATCTCTGCCAAATAAACCAGCCAAGGTAAGATTTATACGCTATGCAAATTCTTTACACTCTTTTTTCATATCTTTTCAACGAACAATACAAAATCAAACTGAATCAAAACTTCGTTTCTCTGTTTTATGTCTCAATTTCCTCTATCCGGCTTAACCCTAACACAGAACGTGCGTAAATTTCCCACAATATCATCGAGCAATAGTACACATGTGAAAACGTTACGTCTTAAATCACCCACAAGTGCTGCCAGTAAAGTTAGCAGATTAACGCAGCAACAACAACAGCAGCAGCTTCAAAAGAAAAGATTGTCAACAGCAATCGAAAATAATAGTAGCAAATCCCATGGGGTTGGAAAAAACGAAACAAAACCACACCCACCAGCGCCTCATTCACAGCAATCCTCGTCGTCGTATAAAAACATTACCACCAATCATAAAAGCACCGGAATTAACAATAAGCTAGCATCAATGCCATCAACGCGTGATAATGCCACAACGTTGAAAGCTACCAGCAATATTCAGTCTCACACATCGCCCCTAACGGAACGCAATATTTATGCAAATGAAAATGGTGATCATATGAAGGTGCCAGCAAATCTTTCACCACATTTTCTCCATGACAACAAGGATGCGTTGAAGGAGAATGTTAGCCCCATGGCTATGTCTAATGTTTTGGACATGATTGATGAACTGAAATTTACTCCGGCTACTGTGACATTGTCCAAACCTCAACAATCACGCTTGGAAAGTTTAGCTTCATTGCCCACACCCATGGCGGCAATGCCAATTATAGTAACGCCAGATCATACAGACCATGCCAGGGAGTTAAAACCAAGATGTTTAACTAATGAATTGTATGGAGATGAACATGGAGTGGCTTCCAATGAGGATTTGCATAATGACACCAAAGGTGTTGTAATTTCCAATAAAACATTTGATGTCAAACATTGTGAGAGTTTCGACAATTCTTCTGATAATTTAAATAGTTCATCTGACGTGAATGGTGGTCGACTTAGTACGGGAACGGGATTGCCTTTAAATAAAACAACAGTTATTAGTACAACTCCGGTGGCAAGACCACTAGAGATTATAAAAGAAGAAGAGAATTCAAGTCCCCCAAATGCGACGAATGCCACCACACCTACGGGACAACGTGTGGAAACTCCCAAGGCTTCCACGGAAGAAGATTTAAAACGTGACATTAAACTGGTGGGAACACCATTGCGTAAATACTCTGAATCTATGAAAGATTTATACCAGAAATCTCCATCATCTGCCGTATTGACGCAGGGGTCTTTGCCAAATCTCAATGAAATGGAGTCAATAAAATCATTTGAACAAAATCGTTATTTCCAGCAGGCCACTTCACAAGTCAAACTCAGTAATGCCAAACTATGCGGCAGTGTTTCCAACACTACAGCCACCAAGCCTGGGGAATCCCCTCAAGACACATCCATGGATATGTTAAATGCCAGCCACGGTAGTTTAATGTCGCACCCTGATGTAATGTTCAATCACAATGAAATCCTTGCTCAATCCAGTCGCTTTAACTTAAATGAAGTTGGTTTAAAATGCCACAAAAGGAGTCCTTCGGTGAATAAAACTAAGAGTGTCAATTCTAAAAATGGTGCCAGTACCCCTCCCTCTGCAACAAAAGCTGGAAAATCTAAACTTAATACCGTACCAGAATCGAATGGTCACAAAAGAAGATCCACCGAATTGTCATTTTCTGATTCTCAAAGTGTCGAATCGGTCATCAGTTCTTGTAGTACAAAAACCAGTTCCACCAAATCTAGTTATTCCACAGTATCGCCGCCCAAGAGACAAAGACTAGATAATCGTTCTCCATCAAATGCAACAATGGCAAAAGTTAAATCATGGTCTCAGACACAACCAAAAAAATTCAAATTGGCCAAAACACTTTCATTGGTCAAAAAACCTGTGACGCCACGTAAAATGAAAGATGAGCCACGCACACGATTATATGATTCGGAATTGTTTTTACAACCCTATATAAATCCAGATCCATTCGCGGCTACCACAACATGTGACCCCTTCTTGGCATCGACCATGTATTTGGATGAAGCTGCAGTGGATAGACATCAAACGGATTTCAAAAAATGGCTTAATGCTTTGGTTACAATGCCTGCCGAATTGGATACGGATTCGAATGCGAAAATAGATGTTGGAAAACTGTTTAATGAAGTGCGTCATAAGGATTTGATATTGGCGCCCACTAAAGAAGAACAATCGATGACATATTTAACTAACTTCCGTTTGGAATCATTGCGCAAAGCAGCAGTACAATTATTTCTTAGTGAAGAAATGCGTGGCCCCTGTTCCAAAGTGGCTGTATATGTCCAGAAAAATGCTCTGCGTATTCGCAGCGATCGTAACTTACACCTGGATGTTGTAACACAACGTGAAATACTTGAATTGTTGTTGTGTTTCAATCCGCTATGGTTGCGTTTAGGCTTGGAAGTTGTATATGGTGAAAAAATTCATTTGCAGTCAAATCGTGATATAATTGGTTTGAGTACCTTTATATTGAATAGGTAAGTTCAATTTTTTTAAAGTGATTTAGACAAATTATAAGAAAAATCCATGTTGTGCTCTATAAAAATATTTTTGGCTGCGAAGAGCAGTTGTATTCAGTGAGAAAACAAAAGGGCAAATTACATAAATTATATCATAAGGCTAAAGTTGGCCTTATTTCACAATATACACTTTTAGTGCCTTAAAAATTGCACTGGTAAAATCTGGATATGAATAACATGACAATATCTAGAGAGCACTAATATCTGACATTAAATCTTGTATAACTGTTGATGAAAAAGATTGTTTGGATGTTAATAATACATTCCCGCAATGACACTTCAGTTGGATGTAACCACAAATCGATAGGAGTTAGATTCGTGCGAGATGGCGTGCAGTGGAATGGATGCTTCGTTCTCAGTAAGAGTCGAGAATGGTACTGTAATCTCTCACTATGCATGATTGCTAAATGATGTTGTTGTAGGACCTGTAGGACCTCGTTTCCATCTGTATCCACTTATGGCTTCGGAGACGGTTGATGGAGTTATTGCTCGATGAGTTAATGATGAAAAAGGATCTGCAATAGAGATGTTGATGAGGTTTATGTTTATTGCTCCATGGGATTAGAGGTGAAGAGTAGTAGTTATGGATCCTAGGATATGCGCTTGGTAAAGTTGAGTAGGGCAATGGAATATATGTTAGATAAGAAGAGTATCTATCTCATATCCACCCAGTATTCGGTGTCTTATTCTTTGTAACAAGGGGCATCTGCAATGTAGATGTTCGACCGTCTCTATCTCCTCTGCATCTCCACATAGCTTGCCAGTGATCCGTTATAATCCCACCGCGATTTTCATCTCTAACTTATCAAAGGAGAGGAGGGAGGTCGTTCTACGACGAGAAACTACAGGCCAGATTGCTTTGGATACCCTACAACATGTTCCAAGAGCTTTTTTTGATACTTATATAACCAAATTAAAAACTTTGAAACCTGGACTGACTGCTTCCATAAAGAATAGTGAGACAGGTGAGTGGGTTCAGCTGGACAGTTTAGATTAGATTAGTTAAGTATCGTGCTGTCATTTTAGGATTGAGGCGGCTGCACCGTCCGGATCATAAATGTGTTAAAACCCCTTCAATTGCCTTGACAACGGGTTCCTCTGCTTTGATGGATGGGTGGATTTTTGAAGTTGGAACACCGGTTAGTTTACTTTGTAGAATGCGCAACTGCCGTTGTTGTAGACAGCTACTCCACTCGGTTACCAGAGATCCATTGCGTTCATTGTGAAAAGAGAGTAGAGGAAAAGGGAAACAGAAAGGGAGAAGAGCAGACAAAGAAAATGGGGAAGAGATTAATCATAGCCATTTCAGACTCCTGTTGTATCTTATCATGGCCGCGGATTCTATGGAAGATAAGTAAGAGCTCTCTCTTAGATACAATCTCATTGACACCAAACACCCGGTGTCTTTTGTTCTTTCTCGTCTTCGCGGTACTCGATGTTGTTGTCCTCACACTCGTTAGTCATAGATCTTATACGGCAGTGACCAATAATGACCCCTACAGAAATTCCGATCTCTGCTTTTGCTAAGTAGAGTAGGGATGCTATTCGTTGTTTACCGACCAGATTGATTTCGATACCTTGCATTTCAGTTCTTTCTGCCTTAAGGTATTTTTAAAGCAGAATTTGTTAACTTGTCGAGGAGGAAACAAAGCGATGGCTTTACACAGTTCTCCACGTATAGGTCAGAAGAATGAGAGCAAGGTCTTACTAATTCATACACCATTTCCCTCAACATAGCAAAAAAAGTGAACCACCCTACCACAAACAGACCTACAGTTTTGAACAGTTTTAGATTTTAGAGCGAAGGACTCTAGTGACTTTAGAGCACCTTGGCTATCCACTCTACCTGCAAAATCTAACAGCTTTCAACACTGCAAAGCTTTTGCCTGAAAACACTGTAGTTTTCGCTATGTTTGTATGAGCGTCTCATGTTCGGTTTTTCTCAGTGCACACTAGCTCCCGTTCCATCTTCGACCCATAGTGACTGAAAACGCTGCAGTTTTCTTTGAAATCTTCTCATTGCAAACCACCTCTCGTTTCATCTTCGAGCCATCTGTAAAAATAGACTATCAGGGTTTCATCTTTCCATCACACCAGTGCACACCAGCTCCCGTTCCATATTTGACCCATCGGTGAAAATTGCTAGACTATCCGGGCTTCGTTTGTTCATCCCCATTCATTCCTATTCAGATCATAAGCATCACATCGGGGACGTAATGATGCCCAGATTTTCTTGACTGTTCAGCTACCAGATTCCATTTACCATCTGCGGTCTACTTTTTCGAAATAAACTTTATGAATTGGTGCCCTGAGAGGTTCATGGATTGGTATATCGATCGACTAAAGGTCATCCTGTACTAGTTCGCCAGATAGATTACCTATTATATTACCATAAGCATTACGACATAGCATAAGAACGAAAACGAATTTTGTGCGTTATGAAGATTATAAGACGTAGGATGTTCCATACACGTAGCCGTATTGTTGAAAGTCCATTTTATTTTAGGTTTTATAACCACTGTAAATCCTAAAATGATTCTGAAATATTATAACGTTTAAATTAAATTTCGGCCTTATAATCGTTGCGCTTTATGGCAGGTCCCTTCAGACCATTACCGCTTATGGGGGCACTATAATGTAACAATGTTTTTTCTTACTTTCTTTCACAGATTTTTCCGCGACAAGTTCTTGGAACAAAAATACTCCAAAGCCTATACCCTTTCGGAAGAATATGCTGAACACATAAAGAAGTTTACACTACAGAAATTCTTCTTCCTAATGTTGTTTTTGGACAAGGCTAAGGAAAAACGTATTATAACACATAATCCATGTCTGTTCATTAAGAAATCACCACACAAGGAAACTAGAGAAATTCTCCTACGCTTCTCCTGTGAACTTTTGGCCAATGTCGGAGATATAACAAGAGATTTGAAACGTTTGGGTTATGTCCTGACACATAAACAAAATTATTTGGATGAATTTGATTATGCTTTCAATAATTTGGCCGTCGATTTACGTGATGGTATACGTCTAACAAGAGTAATGGAAATTATATTATTACGCGATGATCTGACAAGGCAGCTAAGAGTTCCAGCTATATCCCGATTGCAAAGAATATACAATGTTAATTTGGGTTTGAAGGCCCTCAGTGAAGCCGATTTCCAGCTGAAGGGTGAAATTAGTGCCGGCGATATTGTTGATGGCCACCGAGAGAAGACCTTGTCTTTGCTCTGGCAAATAATTTATAAATTCCGTTCACCCAAGTTCCATGCTGCTGCTAAAGTTATTCAACAATGGTGGCGTAATTCTTGGTTGAAGGTGGTCATTGCTAGACGTATACGCCGTAAGGAAGAATTGCGTAGGGAGGCTGCAGCTACTACTATACAAAAGTTCTATCGTGGATTTGTCACACGTAAAATGGTCATGGCCTATAGGCAAGAACTTACAACGGCAGTGGTGGTATTGCAGAAACATTGTCGTCGTTATTTAATGCGTAAACGTTTCATCATGACTGTGCACTGTGTGGTGGTTATACAAAATTGGTATAAGGCCATACGGCTGTGCAAAATGGAGCGTGAAAAATATCGAAAATTACGTGCGAGTGCAATATGTCTACAACGTCATTGGCGATTGAAACAAGAAGCTAAAGCTTTAAGGGAGCAGGCAGCCTTAGAAAAATGTAAATATCACCAAGAAAGGAAAGCAGCCGCATGTCGTATACAGGCAGCATGGCGTGGGTACAAGGCACGTCAAAGCTATGCAAGAACAATTTCTGCAGTTTTGACAATCCAAAGAATATACCGATGCCGCAATGTTATGATATTACAACAGCGGCAATATCAAGAATTGAGAAAAGCGACCATTTTTGTACAAAGAAAATTTCGTGCCAATAGGGAAATGAGAGCACAAAGAGATCAATATCAGCAACTTAGGACTAGCGTCATTCGTGTACAACGTTACTATCGAGCTTCTGTATTAATGCGCCAACAACGTCAGCAATATCTAAATATACGACGAAAGGTCATTCTCATTCAAAGAAAATGGCGTGCCACTTTGCTAGGTCGTCAAGTTCGTGTCCATTTCATTTCAATGCAATATTATGCCACAGTCATACAGCAGAAATTTCGAGCCACAAAACAAATGCGAATCGATCGCGAGCACTATTTACATTTGCGGGATTGTGTTATAAATGTTCAGAGAAGATTTCGTGCAAAGCTGCTTATGCGAAGTGCATATCGTGAATATCAAGCTAAAGTCACTGCCATAAAGACCATTCAAAGTCGATTCCATGCATACAAGAAAATGCGTTATCAAAGAGCCAAATATCAAGGGACGCGAGAAGCTGTCCTCTGCATTCAAGAGCATTTTAGGAATTACCTGCAAATGAAAGAAGAACGTCAACGATATTTGAGATTCCGACAAGCAGCTATAAACATACAACGTGCCTATCGGATGTATCGCATTATGAAAATGCAAAAAGGTAACTATCAGGAATTGAAACAGGCTGCAATTTGCATACAGCGAAGACATCGAGCCAACTTAGCCATGCGTGCTCAACGTAAGGAGTATTTGTATCAACGTTCTCTAATAATTAAGATTCAATTACGTTTTAGAGCCACTCTTTTGGCTCGTGAAGTCCGACAGCAATATCTACATCAGAGATCTCTGATTATACAAGTCCAACGGCGTTTTCGAGCCAAAAAACAAATGGAGATTGAACAACAACGTTACCGCCACGCTCGAACACAAATTATTTGCATACAAACTCATTTCCGTTCATATTTACAAATGAAACAACAACAAAATGCATTCAAGGTACTACGTTCGGCGGCTATTAAAATACAAGCCTGGTATAGATCAATTCTGGAGATGAGAAATAAACAGTGTCACTACAAACGTCTGCGTACATCAAGTCTTACCATACAAAGAAAATGGAGAGCCACAAGAGAGGCGCGAGAACAGCGCCAGATATTCCTTAAAACCGTACATAAAGTTATTCTATTGCAAAGAGCTGTTCGAGCAACTTTGGAAATGCGTAAAGTCCAAGTGGAATATCAGCGATTGCGTCAAGCTGCCATTGTCATTCAACGACGTTTTAGAGCTCGTCGTGAAATGTTACAAATACGCTCACAATATCAGCTAATACGTTCTCTTATTATTTGCATACAACGCAAATTTAGAGCCAATCGTGAAATGCTTCGGGTTCGTTATGATTTTTTGTTGTTGCGTAAAACGACAATTCATCTGCAACAGAAATATCGTGGCCGTTTGCTTATGCGAGAACAACGTGAACACTTTCTACAGCTGAAAAACAATATTGTTGATTTTCAGGCCCATGCTCGCGGTTTGTTGGCTCGCAGACGTTTCCAGGCTCACATGACACCCGAAATGAAAGAGCTGTTGCGTCAAAAGAAAGCTGCCAAAATAATTCAACGTTTCTGGCGTGGTTACCGTATACGTAAACGCTATCACAATGCTCGCATCAAAACAATTCGTAATAATATTGCAGCTCTTAAGGAATCATCGACAAATACCGTCAATACCATTCGTTTTAAGGTTCAGGATGCTGTTCGCATACTAAGAGGACGTTTTAGTGCCTCGGAGGCTCTAAATGTTTTGGTGCGATTGGGTAAGTTTCTATTTGTGATTTGTTGTGTATTGAAGAAGGCATATTGAGTTGGTAGGCAGGGGCAAGGCAAATGAATTGTACCAGGGGGGGGGGGGGGGGGGTACAATTAAGTAAGAACGGCATTAAGTTCTTTTTATACGCTCCACCCACTATATTAAGTAAATATGATCAATTAGTAAATACTAAGCTCTTTCCCTACTTTAAGTATAATTCCGTGGAGGAGAATAATATCTTAACTCACGATAATCACTTTATGCTGATAATTTTCTGTGTGGAGGTTTTCTACCCATTGAGATACCAAGTTACATCCATATTTTTTTCATCGTTGTTCTTTCTATCCTCTGACTATACACACTACTAGGTTAGGTTAGGTTAAAGGACGCGCAGCTGTCGTGTTGGACAGCCACTCCACTCGGAGACCTTATGGTCCATTGTGTTCATCCTATAGTAAGGGTAGGAGAAAAGAAAAGAAATAATAGCATAGGAGGTATCGAGTTTAGAAGTAAGAAAAAGGAATAATTAAGTAAATTAGAAGATAGTTGAGAATGATTAAGTAAGTGCTACGGATTGAAAAATTATTTGTAAAGAGAGAGAGAGCGAGTAAGGAGGTTTGCCGTATTAAGATGCTGTAGTTTGTTCGTGTTGAAGCCACTTCAGACCCTTGGCGAGAAGAAGCAGTGTTGTCGGCTCGGCTTGGCAGAATGTTGTCAGAGATGATAACGTATGTTCACCCATTGTTTGAGTTCTCCTGGTCCTGAGCATTGGACAGCGGCATAATAAGTGCTCAATCGTCTCTGTTTCTTCTTCGTCTTCGCATAATCTGCAGTAGTCCGTGGGGTCATCTCTATCCCATTTGCAGGTCATTGATCTTATCCTGCAGTGTCCCGTGATAACTCCAATCATTAGTTTTAGGTAGGGTTTTCTCATAGAGAGTAGGGAAGTGGTCTTCCGTTTGTAGAGGTTGGGCCAGATTGCCTTTGATACCTTGCAGCCAGGTTCGTTATTCCAAATCTGACCAGCCTTCTCCCTGTATGTTTGTTCTAGGAGCCGCATGAACAAACATACAGGGAGAAGGCTGGTCAGATTTGGAATAACGAACCTGGCTGCAAGGTATCAAAGGCAATCTGGCCCAACATCTCCAAACGGAAGACCACTACTAAATTACAGCAATCTCAGTTTGAAAATTTGACAAAAAAAAAATCGAAATACATAAATTTGGTCAATTCCGGTTCATGGGAGGTTAGAATAAAACCTAAATATATGGATAGTTTTTTACGAGTAAGTTTTCCATCTTCTGGGAACATAAAATTCCAATTAACAACCAACTCGGTATTAAAATGTGACTTAAATGTAAGAAAATCTTAAAAAATCTTAAGAAAATACATAATAAATATTTTTAAAATCGTTTAAATACTTTATTAATTGAATATGCTGGGCATAATTGGAGCTCCATTTTTTTCTATGTCTTGTAGCCACTGCTCTTAAACATCTTCTTACCTTTTCCTTAAAAGTACTCTGCACACATTTGTCTTACTTCAACCGACAGTAGCAGCAACTTTAATAACAATAAATTCTACTTTTATTACAGATCGTATTTCTCGTACTGTTCCACATCTATTAATGTGCCGTTCGGATTTCATTTCTACATTCTGCTATGGCATTATGGCCCAGGCCATACGGTCCGAAGTCGATAAGCAACTGATTATGTATTGCAGTCGCATCATTTTGAATTTGGCTCGTTATAACAGTACCACCGCGAACACATTCCAAGAAGGTGGCCTAGTTACCATTGCACAAATGTTGCTGCGTTGGTGCGATAAAGATTGTGAGATTTTCAATACCCTGTGTACACTTATATGGATATTTGCCCATTGTCCGGTCAAGCGTAAGGTAAGTAATCATTGGGGTGTATTTAAGTAAACTACCACCGCCGCCATCCAAGCTGTTGTAATACGGTATTCAAAGTTGCCCCATTTAACAATCAACTAAACGTTTGCGGCCCTGTTATTGTTCTATGTGTAATAATTCTTTGTATTATTGGTTTTGTGTGTGTGTGTTTTTGCAGATAATACGTGATTTCATGACCACCACTGATGCCATTTACATGGTACGGGAAACGAAAAAGCTCGTGGCCCGCAAGGAAAAAATGAAACAAAATGTACGCAAGCCAGTAGCAGCAACTACACAGCGTGGTATGGCATCACAACAACAGAACTTTTCTAGTCGTGCCTTACCCAGTTTAGAGCCAGATTATGGTGTTATACGCAACAAGCCATATACCTTCATTTCATCGGTGTATGCCTTCGATACAATATTGTATAAATTGGGAATTGATATATTCTAAGTGATTTTTAAATACACTCCACCTCAGCCACAAGGAGGCATGGAGTGGTTCAGCTCCCTAAGTAACAATACCACAGTGTACATCATTTCAACACATTCATCGTCATTCTTCATACCTTGTTTGGATTTTCGTTTACTTTTTATTATTTCCGTTCAGTTTTATGTGTACAAACTTAACTCGTTTTTTATCTCGTCGATTTTGTTTTTTGTTTCTGTTTTGTTTTATATATTTTTTGATTCTCTAGGTACTTGTAAGTCGTTTAATGACATTAAATTCAAATTTTATTTTATCTTATAAGACATCCTCCCTTCATATCCGGTGGGAGTCTTTAGCGAGTACCATCATCATCGTCATTGTCTTACCAAGGTACTTTTACAATACTTACGTAATATTTTATGTGCGTGAGTGTATGAATTAATATTTTTCGTGTTTAAGTTAGTGTCTTATATGTATTTGAAAATTGTGTATTTTTTAAATATTAAATTCTATAGCATTCAATGTACATCTTTGCAATTAAATGAACAACAAATAAAAAGGAAACAATTAAAAAATAAATAATAATATTTTACTTCATACCCTTTGTGGAGTTCGTCGATATTCTGTTCTAACAGTATCCTTACGACACCCATATAAACCTAATAATCACTTGAAAAGTTGGATCGGCTCGGTTGGAGTTGGCACACAGATCCGAATAGGTAGCTTTACGACACACTGTAGACCATGAGTTGCCCCATAATTTTGATATATGATGTTTTTCGTAATCAGAGATAGAATTCAAATTCAAAATATCAAACCATGAAATAAATATGTATGTTTATATCTTTATATTTTTTGGGGTGCGTTTTTTAATATATGAAATTGGATACATTTTCAAAAAAAAAAATTTAAGTAAAGAAGTTCTTATTGCCGAATTCACTAACCCATAGTTTCAACAAGACGATTCGAAACGAAATTCGATCGAATTACGACCAAACTTCGGTTTTTAATATTTGATTCACATTTATTTTCAATCAAACTAAAAATTTCACAATACCAGGAGTTTGGTAGTACTTCAAAAGAAATTGGTCTTGAATCGTCATAGAGAAACAGGCCATATGATCGGCCGACTTCGGTATTGTCAGTTGCTTTGTACTCGTGCATGAAACTAGGGGTTCTTAAATCGATTTCCCCACTACTGCAATTTCATAAAAGCTTTGTTCCTTTACTTTATTAATGGTAAGAGTGGTAAAAGAGAAAAGTGTCAAAATTGCTCAAAATGGCTCTCTCATCAACATTTTTACCAGAAAAATAAAGGAACGGAAAAATGGTAGATCTGGTAGCAATGTCAAAAAGAAACATAAAAAATCAAATTTCGTCTTTTATTTCACAGTTTTTAATTTAGGGGTCGATCATCGATAACAATTATCGTTGAGTGGCGTTGCCAGTTGTCAAAATTGATCCACGTATGGCAACTCTCAACTGAAGTTGCGAATCTCAGTTGACGAATCGGCTGTTTTTCAGCAACCACCAATTTTCAGTTGCAGTGAACATTTTTGAAGAAACAAGAAGTAAAATAGAAGGAAAAATAAACATTTTGTTAACAATTATTGATTCTTTGCATCATTAATTAATTTTGTGTATCAATATGATGAAAATAACGACAAAGCAACAGTTCGAAATATTAATTGATAAACTGAGTGAAAATCCAAACAAAAATAATTCCACCGAACTTTTTTGGGACAGCAAATAAAACTTGACGATCCGAAGATTCAATGGGCAGGTTATATTCCAATCTTGGGTTGTTTTCCAAATTTGCTCGAAACTCAGCCAAAATATTAAAATATTGTCCAGAATACACAAAAGAATTATCCAAATAGGCGAATAGAGGTCACAAGTTTGAAAAAACACTGACCGATAACATGTTTATCGACCACCCACTTAAGTTGACATTAATGGTACAGCATTTCGTCTCAGTCGCGCAGACAACTGACAACGCAACTCAAGTTTAGTGGCAATACAAGATAGACCCATTAGTTTTGTCAGCGTTCGACTTTTTCTTCTGTTTTTCGTCCATTTTTTCTTCATTGTGAAATAATCGTCAAACAAAAGTCGATAAATCAGTTCTGCCATTTTTACCTGCAGAAATTTGTCTGGTAGCCTGTGGTAGAAGAGAAAGGCATATGTGCTCTCTCTCCTCTCTCACTCTCTTAAAATTGCTGCCAGTTTTACCACTTTTTGGGGTTAAGGAATGCTTTGCAGGTTAAAAATGGTAACAAATGGTAACCTCAGGTAAGTCCCAATTTACATTGGGCGAGTTTACTTGCGGCAATTGTCATTTTGTAGGAGAGAGAGGTGAGGCATATGGTAACCCTTTGCCTCTCAGCACCCTCTCTCACCTACAAACTGACAATTGCCGCAAGTAAACTCGCCTAATGTAAATTGGGACTAAGTAAAGGAACACAGCTAAAATTACTCTAATATGGAACTCGATTTAAGAAGCCCTAGTTTCATGCACGAATACAAAGCAACTGACAATACGGAAGTCGGCCATCATTCTAATACAAATTCGTTCGTACCATGGCAGAACTACCAGGTAGTGGCATCACACCAGCTGATCGAATATGAAAAGTCAAATTGTGCCATGGTTCGTACTTTGCCAGTAGGAGGACTTGTCAGTCGCAGGGTTTGAACTGACAGTTTCTTTGCGAACTGTTGTGAGCGTCGGCGGACGATGTTCGGCTAACGTCCAGATCAGTCGTAACACTCATGGGCCAAATACATACGGTCCGTTGTGTGACGCGTTGCGCGTTGAAAACAACAACCACATGAAAATACAAACATGTACATGTATCTCACCAAAGTCTTCAACTTTTCGCTAGCCACCCTCGTTGTTCCCGAAGTCTGGAAAATGGCAGGGTGTTCCCTCTACGGAAGCCAGGCAAGGATGCCAGCAAAAGTGAATCGTACAGAGCTATATCCAAATATGGACCTATGTTGACAATTTTTGATGGAGAGGTGTTGTGACCACTACGAATTTCAAATGTCAAAATACTGCTAGTTCGGTTTAATATTGTAGCTAAAATCATCAAATTACTGAAAATCGGGAGGTACCGTTATATGGGGGCTTTATCCATACATGGACCTTTCTTGACCATTTTTGGTGGAGGCGTGTGGTAATTCGGTTAAAACTTGTAGGTAAAATTCTCAAAATACCGAAAATCGGGAAGGTACCGTTATATGGGGCTATACATGCTCCTATGTTCATAATTTTTCGAATATAAGTTTTTTGGTCACTTAGAACCCTAAATATCAAATTATAGCTAATTCGGTCCAGAAATGTGACTTAAAACGTCAAAATACCTGAAATCGGGCGTTAACGTTATATGGGGGCTATTCCAAAACATGAACCTATGTCGACTGGTTTTGTTATATAAGTTTATTGACACCTAAGAACCCTAAATGTCAATTTATAGCTAAATCGGTCTGAAAATGCAGCTAAAAACGTCAAAATAGCATAAATGGGGGGTACCGTTATATGGGGGCTATACCAAAACGTGGACCTATGTCCACAAGTTTTGTTGTATAAGTTTACTGACACTTACGAACCTTAAATGTCAAATTATAGCTAAATCGGTCTGAAAATTTAGCTAAAAACGTCAAAATACCCTAAAACGGTGGTTACCGTTATATGGGGGCTATACCAAAACGTCTACCTATGTCCACAAGTTTTGTTAAATAAGTTTATGGACACTTAAGAGCCCTAAATGTCAAATTATAGCTAAATCGGTCTGAAAATGTAGCTAAAAACGTCAAAATACCGTAAATCGGGGGTACCGTTATATGGGGGATATACCAAAACGTGGATCTATGTTCACAAGTTTCGTTATATAAGTTTATTGACATTTAAGAACCCTAAATGTCAATTGATAGCTAAATCGGTCTGAAAACGTAGATAAAAACGTCAAAATACCGTAAATCGGGGATACCGTTATATGGGGGCCATACCAAAACTTGGACCTATGTCCACAACTTTTGTTATATAAGTTTAGTTACACTTAAGAACCCTAAATGTCAAATTATAGCTAGTATATCGGTCTGAAAATGTAGCTAAAAACATCAAAATGCCGTAAATCGGGGGTACCGTTATATGGGGGCTATACCAAAACGTGGACCTATGTCCACAAGTTTTGTCACATAAGTTTATTGACATTTAAGAACTTCAAATGTCAAATTATAGCTAAATCGATCTGAAAATGTAGCTAGACCCGTCAAAATACCGTAAATCGGGCGTACCGTTATATGGGGGCTATACCAATACGTGGACCTATGTCCACAACTTTTGTTATATACAGTGTTGGTCACATAATTAGCACACCCCACTACTAACATTTATTTTGCCTAAAAAGACCTTCAAAAGTAGTTGTATTTAATAAAGTATTTGTACTAATACATTCTCGGAAGTATGCTTAAAGAATACAACGCAATACAGAAACTGAAACATAAATGTCAATTTGAATAACCTCCAAAAATATAAAAAAATGTCCTAAATTCACTGGACACGTAATTAGCACACCTTAAAAGAATCACTAATATTGTGAATAGTTTCAATATGTTCGTCCATATTCAGTTTTAAATCCCTTTCGTTTGGGAATAAATTCCAGTCTGCTAATTATACTCCCCACCAGTCTCCGAAATTTCAGTGCCAGAAGGGAATTATATGGGGTACACCTTGGATCCCAAGGGCTGATGGAAATTTCAGACTTTTCAGTGTTTTTCTCGATTTTTTCACATGTAAACAAATTCATTGATGCAAGTAGTTCATAGAAACATCAAATAAAACATCATATTCTTGTTCATCTTTGTAAATTTGGGAATAGTGGGATGTACCCACCAGCAGAGTGCATCTGTAAAGACCGTTTGACACAAAAATTTTCATTAAAACCCCGTAATATGATGCTTTGAGCTATTGATTTTATAAATACTTATCCATCTGGACTGAATTTTACCGATATGTCGTGATGTATGCCAAGATAAACCTATGTTCATCTCTACGACCTACGCAAATTTCAATAATTTTCTAAAAATAAGGCAAATGAGAGATAGTCTAGTGAGACCGCAAGATAATATGTTTCCCGGAGCTTAAAACGATTAAATTTAAGATCAATAATCCAGAAAACATTTATCTTGAATAGTATATGCCTACTTTCATGGATTTTAACCAATTTTAGCAAGCCTCAAAATCCTTTATTGTTAGAAAGTGGTTATACCTTTAAACATACTCATGTGCTACGTGTTTACCTAGTGATTTGTTGACAGTTTTGTAGTGATAGGTCTTTGGTGTTATTCAGACGTGTAATTTTGAATAACAAATGGTGTTATAAGTTGATCCTTCTTCACATAAGGGTGCATTTAATTGATCTTCTTTCTATAAACCCCTTCCAAATCGAAAATTTTCTTGAATGAATCATCGGCCTTAAACACTTTTTGAAAAGTTTTTGCACTTTATATTTAAATTTCGGTAATCGGTTAATAATTCCAATAATTTCAGATCGAATTGTACATTTGTTTTTAAAGTTTTGGCGACTTTCTGACGTTTAAGTGTACATTACGAAAAATGGTCCGCTATTGGGATATATTTTAAGATTCCGGGATGATAAATTATTTTTTCTTTCAAAAAATGATTTGTTCAATACGTTTTGAATATGAATTAACTTTAATATAAATTAATTTTTGTATAGTAACTGAATTAAATTAAAAAATCTTAGGGTGTGCTAATTATATGTCCCCTTGATAATTTGGGAGACTTCACAAAACTTTTATTTTAAAAAAACCACTGATAATACTATTCACTTATATCATTAAATCTGTTAAATACATTATAGAAAAGGATTTTGTTTACGAAAACATTTCAATTTGCCCTATCAAAACTCTTAGCTGACTGAAATCATTTTGCCCCAAAGGGGTGTGCTAATTCTGTGACCAACACTGTAAGTTTATTGACTTTTAAGAACCCTAAATGTCAAATTATAGCTAAATCGGTCTGAAAATGTAGCTAAACCCGTCAAAATACCGTAAATCGGGGGGTACCGTTATATGGGGGCTATACCAATACGTGGACCTATGTCCACAACTTTTATTATATAAGTTTATTGACTTTTAAGAACCCCAAATGTCAAATTATAGCTACATCGGTCTGATAATGTAGCTAAAAACGTCAAAATACCGTATATCGGGGGGTACCGTTATATGGGGGCTATACCAAAACGTGGACCTATGTCCACAACTTTTGTTATATAAGTTTATTGATACTTAAGAACCCTAAATTTCAAATTATAGCTAAATCGGTCTAAAAATGTAGCTAAAAACGTCAAAATACCGCAAATCGGGGGGTACCGTTATATGGGGGCTATACCAAAACGTGGACCTCTATGTCCACAAGTTTTGTTATATATTTTTGTTGACACTTAAGAACCCTAATTGTCAAATTATAGCCAAATCGGTCTGAAAATGTAGCTAAAAACGTCAAAATACCGTAAATCGGGGGGTACCGTTATATGGGGGCTATACCAAAACGTGGACCGATATAGCCCATCATAGAACTTGACCTGCCTGCAAACAAAAGACGCATTTTCCCAAAATTTCAGCGCCCTATCTCTATTTTTGTGGATGCTAGAGTGATTACCACAGACGGACGGACGGACGGACGTGCTCAGATCGACTTAGAATTTTACCCTGATCAAGAATATATATACTTTATAGGGTCGCAAATGAGTATTTCAATGCGTCACAAACGGAAAAACAAACTTAATATACTATGGTGGGTATAAAAAAGGTGTTTTTTGAAAGCAAGAACAAAAAACAAAACAAAATTATGAATGAAAAATGTAAATATTTGTGGAATTTGTTGAACAATACATTCAATAATAGGTCTGTCTGGTTACCCTAAAATGTGTAACAATTTGTACCAATTGTTGCTGGAAGTCGTCTGTTAACACAAAAAACCAGCAAAAGAGAGCGATTCGAGAGAGACATTTTGACAGTTCTTTCTCTGAGAGTTTGCAAATTCTTGCTGGACAAATTTCTTCTAGCAAGCACTTGCAATCTTCTTCTTCCTGAAAACAATCAATCATCTGTTTTCAATTTGTTGTTGATTTATGTTTGTGAAAATTAAAAACAATTTTATTGTGGAAATAACGAAGTCTTTATTGTATTGTTTATGGAGAAAAAATTTGTAAAGTAGAAAAATACTTTTTTGTTTCATTTTCTTTTTTATTTTTAATAAAATACAACGTGTTAGCTTCCTTTATTGGCGGACAAATTGCTGTTTTGGCAAACCAGCTGATTGCTTGCTGGTTTTTGCTAGGAAGGTGTCTGTTTACTTTTTACAATTTTCTAGCAAAAGAGAATAAAAACCCCTTACTCTCTGAGAAAGATCTTGCTGGACAATTCTTGCTGGGAAAGTAACCAGACAGTCTTAATAATATCGGAATGAAGTTGTGCTATGAAAATAAGAAAATTATTAATTCTTGCAAAATCTTTTTGACATTGTTGTAACGGATTGCTGATAATTCTACCTTAATAATCCTCTCTCAAAATAAATGAGAGAGAGTTTGGTGGATGTTTTGCATTAGCCTCTCTGAGAGAATATTTCCTTTGGTAAACAACGGGGGATGAAATGTTTAAAATGTACTTCCCTTATACAATAAAGGCTATTAATATTAAATATTTTCTTTTTTCCAGAAATGCTTATTTTTCAAATTATTTTTTAACGACTGCAAAAGTAATTTTTGGTTAATGATTGCATGCATTTTAATTCTAAATTTATCAGAATTTCTCAAAACGACTGCAAAGGACTTTTCCCAATTTCTCTTGTTATATTGTCTAAAAAATGCTGCCAATTATTTACTAACATCGTTTTTCTTCTATAAAACGATAACAAACAACAATTTTTACATTTTAAACAAACAACAAACAAAAAGACAATAAGGAAATCTTTCATTTTATTTGTTTACGATAGGTAATTTGGCCTCGAGAAATTACTCGCAAATTTATGCTCAATTACTCGATAATTTTACTCGATAACGAATGTTGTCATTCCAACTTTAAGTACTCAGGTCGAAACAACTCGATATCGCATCACATAATTAGGCCCAAGATTTTAGCCATTTTGGTTGGATAATGTGGCTGAAACCTCCAAGGGCGACTAAATACCAAATATAGCCATATCGGTTGAATAATGTGGTTAAAACCTTGCATGTACTGAAAAAAAAAACCTAAACATGTACCGAATATTGTATGTGGGAATGTCTTCTACCCACAACGAAGACTAAATACTAAATTGTAGCCATGACGGTGGGAAACTTCCAAACTGTTCTATGGTAGCTATATCAGAAAGTGGACTTATACCGACAAGTCTCTGCAGGTTTTTTAACGACCCCCGACGAAGACCAACAACAACCATTTCGGTGCGAAAATTAAGCGAAACCTCTTTACTATAGAAAATCATGAGGTACCGTTCTATGGGAGCTTTATCAAAAAGTGGACCTGTAGCGACAATTCTTTGCAGGAGTATTTACGACTCCCAACGGATACAAACAAACCAAGTTATAGCCATTTCAGTTTAATAATTTGGCTCAAATCTTGAAAATAACCAAAATCGGGTGCTTTATCAAAAACTGGACACTGAATGGGAATGGTTATACCCCAAGGAAGACTAAATCTCATTTAATGGCGAATACCGAAAATCGGTTGGTACAGTTCCATGGGGATTATATCAAAACGTGGATTACAAAGTTCAATGTTACATATATATTGCGGGCTGTATCTTGATTTCAGCTGAAGAACATCGCTACATTAACTCATTTTAATTCTGACCAAACAAAAAAAATCGAAATGTTACAAACGGAAACAAAAAGCTAGTTATACTCTTCATCTTATGGTGGAGGGTATAATTAAAAGAATTTTCTATTTTAAATCTGGAGATCCAATTACATGAGTTTTGCTAAAAATGTTATTTTATGAAGTTTCAAGAAGAATGCATAGTTACGTCAATTCGGTTCAAATATCGCAACATTTCATTCGTAATTTGATTATTTTATTTGTAATTCAAATTATTCCATTAGTAATTCGACTACTCTATTTGTAATTCAAATTATTCCATTTGTAATTAGATTTAAGCACCTCGATATTCATACGGTCACCAAAGGCCAAAGAGCAAGAAATCAAATTGATCGCGTTGTGGTATTTGGAAGACATTCACTGACAGTGTTGGATGTACGATCGTTCCGAGGAGCAAACATAGATTCGGGCCTCCACCTAGTTGCAGCAAAAGGTACGTACCAGAATAAACTTCACCAAAGAACCCATGGTATGAACAGCAGTGTCGTGCTGCTGGCGAAGAGAAAAATGTGGTATGTAGGTCTACCTTACAGTCAGTAGCAACGAGAGAGGTATCGGGAGAAAAGGAGAAAGTTCTTTTCCACGGAAAAAATAGAGATATGGAAAAGTGGGAGTGTGAAATAATTGAGATGTACAAGAGCCAGAATGAAGTCCGAAAATTCTACCAAAGATTGAAGTATCAGACTGATGGCTTTGGTACAGGCATATCCTACTTCAGAGACCAGCAAGGCAATTTGGTAACTGATACAGATAGTGTGCTCGAGATATGGAAAGAGCATTTCTCCAAACTATTGGTATCCAATATTACCGAAGACGATGAAGTTAAAAATGGACATGATACGCTGATAAGGTGTATGCATCAGCTAGTTAGCACCATCTGCCAGGAAGAACGCGTACCCGGCGATTGGAACCTGAGCATCCTGTGTCCCGCCCACAAGAAAGGGGATTATACTGTATGCTCTAACTACAGGGGTATAAGTGTTCTCCCTATTGCCTACAAGATGGAGTTAGGGATATTGTGCGAATGACTAAAGTCAATGGTGAACGAAATAATTGGAATTAGACCAGGCAAGTCCACCATTGACCAGATATTTACCTTGCGGCTAATGCTGGAGGAGGTCAACACCTACCACCCTATTTTCGATATAAAGCAGCCTTCGGCAGTCCCTACGCTCAAAAGTATTCCAAGCCATGTCTGAATTTGGTATCCCCGCAAAGTTCATTCGGCATTTTAAGATGACTTTAACTGATACCCGGTGCTCGGTTAAAATAGAAAAGAACCTCTCCGAAGAGTTTTTTATGAAAAGAGGTTTAAGACAAGGAGACAGCCTTTCGTGTGACTTATTCAACATACTGTGGGAAGGGTTGTACGGGATGCAGATGTTAAAAGAAATGACATCATTTATACCAATAGCCACACGTTACTTGCTTATGCTGATGATATAAGAAAAGTTTAAAGAAAGTTAAAGGAGAATATGCTAAAGCGGGTCCGGCGGAAAACGGCAACAAGACCAAGTTGATGTTGTCGACGCGCTATACGTCCATAGAACTGACCAACTGCGAAAGTTGGTTCCTATAATTATGAGGTAGTTAAAGTCTCTTGTCTACCTCAGCAACGCAATAAAAATAACAAACAACAACAATTGTGAAACAAGAAGAATTGTATTGGCCAACAGATGCTACTTTGGCTTAAGTATGCAAAGCCACTTCTCGTCAAACAAAAATAACACTTTACAAAACGCTTATACTGCCCGTGCTCATGTATGGTTGCGAAGCGACGGAAATTTACAAATATAACCATATTGTACCTTGAGGGAAATTTGGACCAATTCGAGTGTCACTGTTTTATCTGGCCACCAAGACAATAATTATTGTAATCTGGACCACACGGACTACCATTGGTAAGAATTTCAAAACAAACTTCGCCTAGCGCTTAAACAGCATTTAATAAAAAATTTTAAACTCAATTTTCGAACTGGATCTAAGTGTGAAAAAAGTGTTATGAGGTACAAATTGTGAACTAATTAGGTTAGTCCCTTCGAAAGTTATGGTGCGCCCCCAGCAGACCGACGGACATTCAAAGGAAGATCCTTTTTGCGTCACTTTTATCGATTTTTGTCGGTATCCAAGAAATGAGTTAGAGAATTCCACTACCTATCAATGATGGATTTTCCAGGTCTAGGTTAGGTTGATAAGAGGGGTGATGCTAGATCACCACATGCCCATGTGGACATACACTTAAGCCATAAGTAGGCCTGCTGTGCGCTCTAATTTTCCAGGAGTGTCCCGAACATATTTTGCAGCAAACAAACAACAGTCCCAAACATAACATATGCTTGGGTCCTGCAAACGAATATATGTTTGGGTGCAAACAAATTTTATGTTTGGGTGCAAACAAATTAATGTTTAGGTGTGTGATTTGCCGAAAAACTTCGTAACCCTAACAATATTAACGAACGGGTTTGCTTTAAATAGGCGCACAGTAACCAATCGTTGTTGGCATGGATTTATCCAGGGCATCGGCATAGTCGATCACGCAATATTTATCAAGAGATGGTTGTGCAATTACATAAACGGCAGGCAGGTACACGAAGAGTAAACAAATTAAAATGGATCAATACCAATCATTACGTTAGAGACGCCAAGCGACTTCATGAAGTCGGAAAGCGTACATTCATTAATTACAACAAAACATGTGGTAAGAATCGTCATTATCAAGGCGGTCTAACGCAACATTCCATATGGAAAAATTCTGAAATGAAGGTCCAACATCTTCAGGGCTGCTCGCAGAACAGCGATGACATCCTCAGACGGAAGAAATCAACACCCTTAATAATAGCTCCACAGATCGTCGGTGTCATGCTTAAGTGTTCCATACGCCATTTGCCTGATTCGATAAAGACGCAAGTTAATGTTTTAGTCCATACTGCCTAGATGTGGTGCAAAAATGAAATACTTTGAGAGCTCAGTTATACTTAACTAAACTCAAAGAATATATGTATGTATTAGGAATTTATTTTAGTCAGATATCAAAAAGTTGAGGCCAATTTTTATAACTGCAAAAGGTTGTAGATTTGTTTCATATTTTTGGAAATTTGTGTCACATGGAACACTTTATGTCACATTTTAACAAACAAACTTTTGATCAATTGTGTTCCACCTCCGTTATGTGAAGTGCCGCTGTAGAGCTGAAAAACAGTTGCAGTAGAAAATAAATGCTTTATAGTCCGTTTAGACTATACCCTAGAGCTGGCAAACCATCGATGGAAATATCGATATTATCGATACTTAATTTTTTACGCCAATATCGACGAATAGTTTTTTATATCGATACTATCGGACATTTTGACATCACTAAAGAAAAGCCATAGAAGCAATAGCCAAAAGTTTTTACACCCTCAGCCTTTGTCTGTGTTTAGACACACAAATTTCTCGGAAAAGTAAATTGAGTTTTTGGGAGAGAGCAGAGAGGAAAGAGCTCCTCAATACTCTTTCCTACCCCCTATTGCCTAAAAACTGAATTTACTTTCCCGTGTGTCTAAACACGGACTTTAGGCTGACGAGGCGACGTCCGTCCGTCTGTTTGGTGATCACGATAACTCTCAAATTTTGCATTTCGTAATATCTTGCCCAAACTTAGTTTAAGTTCGAATATGAGCCACGACCGGTCCAATTCTTCCAAATATCGAAGAGATCAATAGATTTGTTTCAAACTTTGCACATCGTATTATTCCTTCCAGATATACATCGACTTCGAATATGGATTATCACGGCTTAGGTTAGGTTATAGGATGCGCAGCTGCTGTATGGGCAGCCACTCCACTCGGAGACCTTGAGGTCCATTGTGTTCATCCTGGATATTGAAGATATTCTGGTGTGATGTGTATACGTATGTTTGACTGTGGTTGTGTATGGATGAAGATTGTAGGTGATGTGGTTGTGGATGTAGGTTCTGTGGGTTCTGATCCGGTCTGTGTATTACATTTTGACATCTTAGTTAGTGGTGATGATTGTTGGTGAATTGATGGTTATGGGTATGATTTAAAAGAGACCATAGGTGTGGTGATATGGTGTGATGGTGTATTGCCTGTGGATGAAAAATGAAATGTAGTTGGAATGCGTTAGACAACGCTACTGTGCAGAGGTGGTGCTTGTTGCAATCCCAGTATGTTGGAGCCATTTCAGGCCTTTAGCAAGGTGAAGTAGATCGGTCGGCTCTGCTTGGCTAAATGCTGTTAGCGATTGGATGGTATGTACCCCCATGGTACACAGTCTTCTGGAAATGAGCATAGGACAGCGGCATAAAAGGTGCTCAATCGTCTCTATTTCTTCCTCATCCTCGCAAAGCCTACAGTAGTCGGCCAAGTCTTCTTCCCATTTACTTGTCATGGATCTCTTTCTGCAATGACCCGTGATGATCCCCACTGCTAGTTTCAGGTCTGGTTTCCTCATTGAGAGCAGTGAGGCGGTTCTTGTCTTCGACGGGACTGGCCAGATTGCCCTTGATGTGCTGGCAGAATTTTTCCCGACCTTTTTGTATTATCTCTCTCCTGAAGTGGCACAGTGGTGGCTTGATGGAGTTGTCGATTTCAATGTTTTGTGACTCCGATCCGCAGCGTGCCAGTTCGTGGGCTGCCGCGTTTCCCTCGATGTTGCAATGCCCTGGGACCCAACACAAGGTGACGATTGATTTTAGTGGCTCCAAAGCGTGTTTGCAATCCAGAACTATCACGGCTTACTCCTTCGGGTAGCTCCCACGGAACATGTGAAGTTTAAGAGCTCCTCTCGGATCGTGTCGAAATTATTTTCTGCATTTTCTTATAAACGTCTTTTAAATCACCGCGATCGTAGTTTTTCGAAATTTCTTCTCTTTTTATTTTTGCGAATGTCGGCCACGATTGAATTCAATAAACCAGTTTTTCATAGTGTATAGGATGGTTCTTTATTGACATACAAAGATTTAGTTTGATCGATACACTCTTGCCGCGATTATCCACGTCTAAAGTTGTGAAAAATTAACGGACGAAAATTTTCACAAATAAATTCCATTTTTTTTGCAAAGTGATTTTATCAATTCACTGTAAACAACACAACACATGGTCGTATGTCAAACTGTCCTGAGTTCGCTCAGACTAAAAATTGTCACACTTTCCAAAAAATTGTCAAATGACGACTGGCGACACTGCGTGTTTCTTAGGCCGCAAACTTTTCTAATTCGCCTCGTATTTCACTGACATGCGAAATGTCAGTCGACAATTTTAGATTCCAAATAAATAGCAGTAGGATATGTACGATAGTATCGATTTTATCGATATTTTGAAACGAAAATATCGAAAAAATCGAATGGGGCCGATATCGATAGTTTGCCAGCTCTACTATACCCTTATACGATGATTAAGGGCATTATCTCGATTTAAGTGCTTAATCCACCCTGATTTACCATACAAAATTAAATCAACTCTAAACTTGGATTTGTTTTAAATCAAATGTTAAATCGAAATATTTTGATATACAACACTGCTTTTTGCTCCTAAAAATGCAACTATTGCAGTCTGTACCAATATTGGCAACTGTGTTCATGTGTCGTTTATTTACTAGGGTTATGACTTTTTTACCCTTTTTCTCAAAAATGATTTCCTGTAGCCAGAGTGAATGAACTTTTGCCTATTAAAAATTTGCTCCAAATTTTTTTCCTGTTGCACGAATAAGTGACATTTTGCCTATTAATTACTAAAATAATTTTTTATTAATTTTCTCGTTTAGAGTTAATTAAGCTTGATGATCCGAAATTATTTGCATAGTCACCACATTACGTTACCTGGTTTCAGACGTATTTTATTCCATTTAAATATTGAAAAGAAAAAGGTCCCGCACAAAGCACTTTCAATTTATATGATACAGGGAATAAAGCTATATATGATATAAAATGATATACATATATGTAATAATATGACGATAAAATTAGTGAGAAACAAAAGCTTATGTCATTCTGGATATGTCATGTGGCTTTAACAATTGTTTTGAGTTATTTATGTGCTTAAAGTGACTCAAAATTCTTTCCAAAAAGCTCATCTATAAAAACTTTTAAAGCTTTTTGTGCGTGAGCTTTTTTCCTATCGAATCACCTTGTAATTAAGATTTTATCTAATAGAACATTGGTGGCGTTTATTTAATTGGGATAGCTGTTACAATTTTGATTTTTCAAAATAGTCTGGCTTAATCCCTTTTGTTGTTTTAATATTTAAAACAACAAGTTTATTAGTGGAGAAGGTTTGGCATTGTTCGCCAAGGGGTAAGGCAAGGAAGACTAGTTTCGATCCACGCCACTGGATCTCATCAGTTCCCTCTGTTTCTTGTTTGTGGATATTCTCCACCGAAGTTATTTTTCAATAACTTCTTCAACAAGGAACTTTTTATACCCAAACATCAATCGTCAGCTCGAAGTATAAACGTAAACAAAGAAAACCCTTCAATGAGAAGTTTTTCTTTGGGTACCTAACACAACTCCGACGAAAGTGTTTACGAAACAAAGCAAACCTTCTTCCACTCGTATGTGTCGTTGATTTTTCAACAAATGCACATACCCAAATGCTGTTTGGTAGCTTATATACCAACAACACACAAAACCGTGCCAGTGTTTCTCAAATAGAACATTGGTGGCGTTTATTTAATTGGGATAGCTGTTACAATTTTGATTTTTCAAAATAGTCTGGCTTAATCCCTTTTGTTGTTTTAATATTTAAAACAACAAGTTTATTAGTGGAGAAGGTTTGGCATTGTTCGCCAAGGGGTAAGGCAAGGAAGACTAGTTTCGATCCACGCCACTGGATCTCATCAGTTCCCTTTGTTTCTTGTTTGTGGATATTCTCCACCGAAGTTATTTTTCAATAACTTCTTCAACAAGGAACTTTTTATACCCAAACATCAATCGTCAGCTCGAAGTATAAACGTAAACAAAGAAAACCCTTCAATGAGAAGTTTTTCTTTGGGTACCTAACACAACTCCGACGAAAGTGTTTACGAAACAAAGCAAACCTTCTTCCACTCGTATGTGTCGTTGATTTTTCAACAAATGCACATACCCAAATGCTGTTTGGTAGCTTATATACCAACAACACACAAAACCGTGCCAGTGTTTCTCAAATAGAACATTGGTGGCGTTTATTTAATTGGGATAGCTGTTACAATTTTGATTTTTCAAAATAGTCTGGCTTAATCCCTTTTGTTGTTTTAATATTTAAAACAACAAGTTTATTAGTGGAGAAGGTTTGGCATTGTTCGCCAAGGGGTAAGGCAAGGAAGACTAGTTTCGATCCACGCCACTGGATCTCATCAGTTCCCTTTGTTTCTTGTTTGTGGATATTCTCCACCGAAGTTATTTTTCAATAACTTCTTCAACAAGGAACTTTTTATACCCAAACATCAATCGTCAGCTCGAAGTATAAACGTAAACAAAGAAAACCCTTCAATGAGAAGTTTTTCTTTGGGTACCTAACACAACTCCGACGAAAGTGTTTACGAAACAAAGCAAACCTTCTTCCACTCGTATGTGTCGTTGATTTTTCAACAAATGCACATACCCAAATGCTGTTTGGTAGCTTATATACCAACAACACACAAAACCGTGCCAGTGTTTCTCAAATAAACGACACATACGAGTGGAAGAAGGTTTGCTTTGTTTCGTAAACACTTTCGTCGGAGTTGTGTTAGGTACCCAAAGAAAAACTTCTCATTGAAGGGTTTTCTTTGTTTACGTTTATACTTCGAGCTGACGATTGATGTTTGGGTATAAAAAGTTCCTTGTTGAAGAAGTTATTGAAAAATAACTTCGGTGGAGAATATCCACAAACAAGAAACAAAGGGAACTGATGAGATCCAGTGGCGTGGATCGAAACTAGTCTTCCTTGCCTTACCCCTTGGCGAACAATGCCAAACCTTCTCCACTAATAAACTTGTTGTTTTAAATATTAAAACAACAAAAGGGATTAAGCCAGACTATTTTGAAAAATCAAGATTTTATCTAATCTTATGCAAAAGCTCATCAAAATATGACACAGGGATGTGAGGTTGTAAATAAGTCATAACCCTATTATTTACATTTTTCAAATAACAGTAAACACAAACACACACAAACAGAAGCGGAAAATAGAAAAATAAAATAAAATAAAAATAGGTAAAAAAACTTTTTAAGTTAAACGGTTTTATGTTAAACATACATTGCAATGTTTAAGATAAATGTACTAAAAACCAAAAAATAATAAAATAGGTACAGTCGTGGGAATTATAAACATATGCATAGACTAGACTAAAATAAAACCTTGGGGCACGTCAATTGTCTGCAATCGTTGATCAAAATGTTCGTTTTGTAATGTTACACTATAATAAGACAGTTGTTCAACCGACAGCGATGGACGTGTGATAAGTAGGGATAGAATGTGCAAACAAGCTAGCATGCTCGATTATAAGCGAGTTTTAGGGTTTCATAGTGGTGAGCGAGTAGTACTTTGTCGATTAAAGACAAACTACGAGCAGTAAAACGATTCCTCGCCAGCCAGCAGTGTGAATGTCCAACGATAAACTAGTTGAAACATCTCTTTTATTTACATGGAGTGTATAACTATTGGAATTTCTATGAGCAAGAAAATAGTAAGTAATTTCCTCACTGTCTGCGGCCAACTGCCTAACGACGAATTAAACGATTCTTCTATCGCACATTAAGTCGATAATTTGTAGACAATTGACGTGCCCCACGGTTTTATTTTAGTCTAGTCTATGCATATGTTTATAATTCCCACGACTGTATCTATTTTATTATTTTTTTGGTTTTTAGTACATTTATCTTAAACATTGCAATGTATGTTTAACATAAAACCGTTTACTTAAAAAGTTTTTTTTACCTATTTTTATTTTCTAGTTTTTAGTTTTTATTTCGCATTCTGTTTAATTCATTTAGTGCTTCATTATTGCAAGGTGTCTTGCCCGTTAGTTTATTGTCTTGACCTTCTTCAAACAGTTCCGCACCTAAGTATACGACTGCGTGATCCACAGTGCTGCCCTGCATTTTATGTATTGTAGAAGCCCATGATAGTATTAAAGGCAACATTCTTCTTTCAGCCGTCCTGTAATTGTACTTAGCTGGAAACTGTATGGCTTTCGGGTGTATAAGATGTACTGTATAGTGCACTATATTCTTCTTGTCAAGCCCTTTTATTTGATACCCATATTGGTGGGATTGATAAAAAAATTGTTATCAGCCATTTGGTAGCGGCGGCCATCTTAGATTTCAAATTTGCATGGTAAATTGTTTTCTACTTGATGAGACCTTTCATTTGATACCCATGTTGATGGGATTGATAAAACCTAAGTTATCCGCCATTTTGTAGAGGCCGCCATCTTGGATTTTAATTTTATATAGTACATTGTATTCTACTGGTTGAGCACTTTCATTTGATACCCATATTGATGGGATTGATAAAACCTACGTTATCCGCCATTTTGTAGTGGCCGCCATCTTGGATTTCAATTTTTTATAGTATATTGTATTCTGCTTGTTAAGCCCTTTCATTTGATACCCATATTGATGGGATTGATAAAACCTACGTTATCCGCCATTTTGTAGCGGCCGCCATCTTGGATTCCAATTTTTTATGGTATATTATGTGTGTTCGTTTACTCAAAATTTGTACAAATTGTTACTGAATGCTGTTCGTTTACACTTCAGTACAATACAAAAGACATTAGTCGTTTGCAAGAAGTTACTGGACTTGTACAAATTTGTACAAATTATTGAGTAAACGAACACACCTATTGTATTCTGCTTGTTGAGCCCTTTCATTTGATACCCATATTTATGGGATTAATAAAACATAAATTATCCGCCATTTTGTAGCGGCGGCCATCTTGAATTTATAATGATAATGAATAAACATAATTGCATTGTCACCAAAATCCAAAGTGTATACAAAATTTCAGATTAATCGGTTAACAGGAAGAGGGTGAAATTTGAATTACTAAATTTGACCCAAGAATAAATAATAAATAAAACAAACGGGGTGAGCTAAATAAAACCATTTAAAAACAAGTAAGAACAGACTATAGTCGGACGGTTCAAATGAGTTTTCATTTGACGTATAAGCAAAGGAATTGACAGTTGAAATCGAGTGGATTTCGTAAATGTAAACAGCATAAATTGTAAACAACATATTTAATAGCAATTTGTCAGATTATTTTTTGCAGTATTCCATTCCATTTTTAATTTTCAAGCAATTCTTTTTGCAAATTCGCGTATGTATACGTAAACAAAGATCAGCTGACTGGCATCTTATATCATTTTAGAATAGTCTAAACAACTAGGATTTGAAAGTTGGATTTAGAAATCGAGTCGATTTAAAATGACTAGTCTAAACGGGCTATTAGGGACCATTGTTATATGTAGACATCGGATTTTGCATATTTGCATATTTTTTAATATTAAAGATACGCAGATTCTGATTCGACCAAAATTCGTTTCAAAGAAATCTAAATTCAATGGCAGGGTCATATTTCGTATTTATTTTGCATATTTGCATATTTTGCATATGCACAAAATATGCAAAAATATGCAAAATATGCAAAAAATATGCAAAATATGCAAAAAATATGCAAAATATGCAAAAAAATTTTGGCCGAAAATCGTCATAAAAGTCGTAAAATTGTCATTTAAAGTTGGAAAAACCATCAAAAAATACATAACAGTGTTCTAAACTAAGACTGTTGACCGTATAACATCGTTTTTTTCAGCAGATTATTATGTTATTGAGACCATTTACGACAGTGTGGTGTAGGGTATAAAAATATGGTATCGTAATACCATTTTTTTATTATTAAACTATGTAAAAATATAAAATTTGATAAAATATCAAACGTGTTATGTAAAATTCAATATTTTCTTGTTTGTAGCATCTTAATTTAATTTGTAGCATTGGACTGGTTTTAACTCAAAGGACCAAATCGATCTCGGATTTTTTAGCCGGGGAGCCGCCTAAACCTTTTAGTATTATTAGATTTTAAGATTCCCAAAGTTTGAGCACAATTCGAATATGTTAACACGTGGTACTGGGGCCTCGAAGTTATGAAAATCTATTTTTTTGCGTTTTGGCGACTTCGACGGCCTATATATGTGGAACGGTTACGCATTTAATTAAAATCTGTTCTGTTCTTAACATTTCTTGCTGAACAACAATGTACGTAAGTGTTACTGAATTCGAGTTATTAAACCCAATGTCCCGAAAAAGGACTTAGGGCAAAAATGGAGTCTATTAAAAAAAAACAACTTTTTTTTCCTATATTATCAAATTTTAGCGAATGAAAACGAATATATTTTATTTTATTTGAAAATGTTGCCTATTAGGGCGAAGATCTATTTTAATATTCATTTTAATTCATTTCTCGTTGGAGTCGAGCTTAATGACCGATGATGTTTGCAAGTGAAAAAGGAAAGCCGAAGATTCGAACCCTCACAACCACCATTATGTGACATGGTTCGCCTTTTGTAGAGACTCATCAGACATATCGGCCGTGGAATGGCATCGCTATCCATCAAACATTTCCTTTTTTAAATGCAATTTTGTTTTTACAAAGATGGACATTTGTACATTCATTGTATGGCTTCAATGACAAACGCTTACATTTTGTTCATACATATTTTAACTTACTTATGCCCGTAATTTCACCTATTAGTTATCTTTGCCTACGCGTTTGAATTAAATTGTGAAATGATGTGGTAATATTGGTGATTTTCATTCATGATTTCGCAAAATTATTGCCACATAGAAGTGTTTTACAACTTTTAACACATTGGCAACGATTAACCAGGTAAAATCCTTGGTGTAAGTAACACGGCCGTTTTTGACTCAGTAATGTTACCTATGCGTTGAAATTATAAAATGTTGCTTACACGGGATATATCTGTGAACATGAAGGGACTGACATAATGTGGTTTTGGAGCCATCTGATGTCAATTTGGTGATGAATTCGACTCCTTGCTATGTCGCTCACAATTTTCAAGTTATTTACCATCCTTTACCCCTCCTGGTAATTGATGTTCTGTGGTCAAGTTGCAGAATCTTTTTCAAGAAATTCGGAGTTAAAGTTTAGTCTCTTGAACAACAATTAAGTCTCACTTGTAATTATGCCTGGTAAACCTTTTTCTAGGAATTTCGGCAGTTGATTCTTGTAAGTTTGGATCGATTATTTCTGGAGAAATTTCTATCTTTGCTTTGTTAAAATTTGTGTCGTCTTTTGGATCTTTACGGTGTTTTGCACTATCAGTTCAAACAATGCCAGACCAATAAGTTCAGGACTAAGGTACCACATATTGTCTCTATTTCTTTTTAACCTATTGATAATGTTTACCCAATATATCCTATATTATATCTATATAAACATTATCTTGTTCATTATACGTTTTGTAAAATCAATAACCAAAACTCTCACTTATAACACTCAGTTGTTGTCGTGTGGGATACCAAATAAATAAATTAAATAGAAAAAATCATTCTGGAGGCGTCCAGTCTCGAACGATTTAAACGCAAGGTGCTTCTACGGCCTCTTGTTCTTGGGAAGTGGGTTGGGCAGTAGTTTTAAAACACTCTCGCCTACTTCGATCTTGTATTTGTCAATCGCAGACTACTCTTAAAGGAATCGCTTGAATATGTTTGGTTGATGTCCGGATGTGCTTCCAAACTTGCAGTCAAAAATTCCTCTTAACAATTTTCTAACAAGTTTGTACGGTGGTACAGAAGCTCTCTAATATCTGCTCGAGCTCTTGGACCCCGTGACTCCCAAGAGCTACTGTCAGTTTCAGGAACGCATACGCTTTACCCCCATGTGATACCAGAACAGCATCCCGTTTTTTCTTTGCGAATATCTGGTAATAGTTTTCCATGCCAGTGCACACAAATAGCCTCGTTCCTTGAAGCTGTTGAGTTTATTTTTCACGGTTTATTCTCCGCTGTTCACGGATAAAGCTTCTAGAGATCTTATATTTGTAGGGATCCTCTCCGATAGCTTCTACTGTAGCCATAATGATACTAGTGACGTTCCTATACACCTTACAGGGGTCCAGCACCAATGACAATTGCATAGTTACGATTTTCTTGAAGCCACGCTTGATTGTTTTCGGGACAGATGGTTCTCAGATTCTACGATACGTTTAGCATAAAAACAATAGCTAGACCTCATTGAAAATCTATTGAAATACGAAAACATAGACAAACAAGTATCAGAAAAAGGAAAAAGCAAAATAATAAATCACCTGTGATCTTAGTCCTGAACTTGTTGGCTTGGCATTGTTTGATCCAACGGTGCAAAACGCCGTAAAGAGCCAAAAGGCAACAAAAATCTTAACAAAGCAAAGATTCAAATTTCTTCAGAAATATTCGATCCAAACTTCCAAAAGAGCAACTGCAGAAAATCCTAGAAAAAGATCTGGCATACTTCTTGTTGTTCAAGAGATTAAACATTAACTCCGAATTTCCAGGAGGCGCAAAGTATGGTAAACAACTTGAAAGTTGCGAACTACATAGCAGAGCGTTCTTCAAGTAGTCAGTTGTACCCAGATAGCTCCAAAACCACATGATGTCTGACTCTTGAATAAATTTAATTTAGAACAAAATGTCAAAGGCATTTGTTTTCATTCCAAAAATTGATAAAAATGAAGAAAAGGTTTTTAATAGTCTCCATTTTCGCACAAAGGCGTACCTAGTCACGTTTTTCGGGACATTGCCTTTATTATCTCGAATTCTGTAATATTTACGTAGTTTGTTGTTCAGCAAGAAATGTTAAGAACAGAATGGTCTTTAATTTAGTGCTTAATATGGACAAAAACCATTTAACCATTCCAGAGAAATGGGTCGCCGAAATCGCTAAATAGCCAAAAAAAAATCGAGATTTTCACAACGTCGGCTAACATATTCCAATTGTGGTCAAGCTTTGACAGTCTTAAAATCTGACCCAACTAAAAACTTTATGTGGTTTCGGCCTTAAAAAATCCGACATCGATTTGTTCCCTTTGAACAATAACCAGCCCAACGCTACAAATTATTACAAAGAAAGTATTGAATTTTGCATAGAGCGTTTGATATTCTATAAAATTTTATATTTTTGCATAGTTTAATAATAAAAAAATTGTATTACAATACCATACTTTTATACCCTACACCACACTGTTGTAAATGGTCTCAATAACATAATAATCTGCTGAAAAAAACGAGGTTATACGGTCAACAGTCTTAGTTTAGAACACTGTTATGTATTTTTTTATGGTTTTTTCAACTTTAATTGACAATTTTTCGACTTTTATGACGATTTTCGGCCAAAAACTGTTTGCATATTTTGCATATTTTTTGCATATTCTGCATATTTTTTTGCATATTTTGCATATTTTGCATATTTTTTGCATATTTTGCATATTTTTTGCATATTTTGCATATTTTTTTTTGCATATTTTTTGGAATATTTTTTGCATATTTTTTGCATATATTTTGCATATTTTTTGCATATTTTTTGCATGTTTTTGATATGACCCCAAATTGACCCTTAAAACGCCTAGATCCAAAATTTGAGTCCAATCGGATGAGAAATAAAAAACATGCAAAAATCCGATGTCTAGTTATATGTTTCCTTTATATTTATTTAAGGAGTGGACTCCTCCACTTTCGAAAAATATAAGTTTTATTAGCTTATGTTTATACCCTCAGCATTTATGCTAACGAGGGTATATGAAGAAATATCAAAATTTTTTAGTTTTCCATAAAAAAAATGTAAAAAAAATTTTAAGCTACATGAAAGATTTTTGGTACATAGATTGGGAAAAAATTCCGATTCTCAACTTTGTTCGAGATACTAATAGCTTTGTTCCTTTACTTTTTTAATGGTAAGGGTGGTAAAAGAGAAAAGTGTCAAAATTGCTAAATATTGCTCTCTCATGGACGTTTTTACACGAAAAGTAAAGGAACGGCAAAATGGTATATCTGGCAGCAATGTCAAAAAGAAGCATAAAAAATCAATTTTCGTCTTTTATTTCACAGTTTTTAATTTATTTTTGTCAGCGTTCGACTTTTTCTCCTTTTTTCGTCCATTTTCTTTTTTATTGTGAAATAATCGTCAAACAAAAGTCGAAAAATCAGTTCTGCCATTTTTTACCTGCAGAAATTTTGCTGGTAGCCTGTGGTAGAAGAGAAAGCCATTTTCGCTCTCTCTCCACTCTCACTCTCTTAAAAATTGCTTCCAGTTTTGCCACTTTTCGGGGTTAAGGAACGCTTTGCAGGTTAGAAATGGTAACAAATGGTAAAATGGTAACCTCAAGTAAAGGAACACAGCTAATTTTGGTTGTTGCGCGCAAAAGTTATGGCGGTTTCAATTCTAATAATAAGAAATATATCTTAAAACAACGCTACTCATTATATTGCGAAACATTGTTAATTAAGGGCTTCCTACGTACTATATGATTACTGAGGTCCCATAACATTAGTGACAAAGTTGTAAATTTTCGCGGAAATTAAGAAAGAATTAAAAAAAAATGCTTGCTTGCAACTTGTTTTATTAAAATTTAAGCTGTTTATGCATCGGAAAAATATTTTAAAAATATGTACGTAATCTAAGCATCGCGACGATTCAAATTTAACCAAAAATATAGAAATCTGTTTAGCGCTTTGCACATTTTAGCAAAAACAAATATATATCAGCAAAAATGTCTAAAATCGTCTTTTCCATTTCGAAAAAATCAAAAAAAAATTTTGATACTACATCTATGATTTTTGGTACATACATTAAGAAAAAAATCGTCATTCCAAATCTGTTTTCGTTACCAACTTTGATCGTTGCGCGCAAAAGATATGGCCGTTTTAATTGTGCTAATTAGAAAAAATTCTAAAAAAATCGCGGCTTAATACAGTAAGCTGTTATATCCTATTATCATTAACTGAATTCGCACCATTTGCGATGATGCAAAAAAAAAATTCGAAAAGTTTCAATGGATTCGCGAAAAATTAAATTTGTTAAATAATTTCACGTATTTACAAACATATTTTTGAAACAATAGCGCTTATACTTACAAAAAAGATATATATAAAAATTATAGCAGCATCCAGACATTGTGAGGAATAAAATGAAACCTATGTCGTGAAGTTTGGAGCTATAGTATTCATGTTATTTGCAAAAATGCAAAGAAAATATGACGAAAAAAATAAAAATAATGTTATTCTAATTTTATTTTTTTATGGTTTTATAGGAAAGGTTGAAGAAAAAATGTTTGAGTTCTTCGTAATTTTCGTCTAAATTTCACGCAATAATGAAGATATTCCGTTGCAACAAATTTTTCGCTTATAGTTTTCCTATTGGCGAATATTTTTAGAACATTATATTAAATCACAAGGAATTCCAATTGTGGCATAACATTAAAATAATGTTATATTGAATATTACATCATTTAAAACGCATATAAACCGCGTAATATTGGAAATCACAAGATGCGCATCCGATTTTCCAAAACAGCGAAACAATCCCTTTTATTTGATATACACTTTGTGAAATTGCATTTGGCGACCACGATGTAGCATCAGTTGCATGTTAGGGTGCAAAAAACAGTAAAATGCCCATAATTTCCACGAAGTACATTTGCATTTTATGCGCATCCGATTTCAATGATCACCATTAATAACTACATCATCATATGTCATTTCAATGCGATCCATCAAGAACCGTGGATGTAGCATCGCACTCAGTTTTTAGAAAAAATCTATTATATCTCCGGATTCGCGAACGTTTTTCAATATCTGTTTTCACACATTTTAAATATGCGTTTTGCTCTATTTATCTAAGTAGGAATAACACATCTAAAACGCGTCTAAATACGCGATATTTTCAAAAACATTTTTTGCAGATTTTCAAAAATTGAGGGGTATCATATCCGCCGATCTAGTGGATGGATTTAGACGCACAAAGGCTTGTTAGATTCAGAACGTAAAAAAACTAAATTCACGCGGGTTTCCACCAAAATCGAAAGGCATTTGTAAATTTTGAATCCAAAAAACTGTTTTTTTAGAAAAAATTACGCACAAAAAATTCGACTTTAAGCTGAGATTGTTGTGAACCTTTGAAGGCTACACGCCCGAGTTATACATCAAAAAATGCGTAATCGCGAGTACTACAATCTCATAATCAGTTTTTAAACGAGTGCAGTTGCGCGTCCCGATTAGAGCAAAAATTCAAAAAACCCAATTTTTCAGTCTTCAAAATGTCAGCATCCGTTTGAGATTGATGCAGTGGTTATATTAAACAAGTAAAAAAGCATTAAGTTCGGCCGGGCCGAACTTTTCATACCCTCCACCATAAAATATTCATTCCTGTCCCCAACTTTAAGTGAGTACGTTAAAATGTCAGATAATGTACATAAAATGCTTCATTCGGGAGGCCCTTTTTTATGGTGCCTATATCTAACTGTTGACAATTTTTGGTGGGCTAGAAATTGGGAGGTACTGTTATATAGGGGTTATAATAAAACATGGGTCTATGTTGAGAGTTTTTGATGGGAGCCTTTAATGTCAAATAACTTCTTATTCCTCAAAATATCGAAAATCGGTACATAACGTGGGAACTTCAAATGTCATTAGCAGCTAGTTCGGAGGTATCTGGGCTATACGAAAATATGAACTTAAATGAACAATTTTTGTTGGCTTTTAAATTTCAAATTACAGAAAGTTCGTCCAAAAATAAAGCTAAGGTACGGAAAATCAGGAGGTTTGTTTTGGGGCTATACAAAAACATGGACCTACGTTCGGTTAAACATTTTAAGTAAAATCAAAGTACCGAAAATCGGGAAGTATCGTTATATTGGGGCTATGTTGAAAATTATTGATGCAGATGCGTGGCGACCACTACAACCTTCAAATGCCAAATTACAGTTAGTTTTGTTAAAAATTGTAGCTAAAATGGCCAAATTACTGAAAATTGGGAGGTACCGTTACATGGGAGCTATATCCGAACATGGACCTATGTTGACAATTTTTGATGGAGAGGTGTTGTGACCACTAAGAACTTCAAATGTCAAATTACTGCTAGAGGTGTTGTGACCACTAAGAACTTCAAATGTCAAATTACTGCTAGTTCGGTTTAATATTGTAGCTTAAATCATCAAATTACTGAAAATCGGGAGGTACCGTTATATGGGGACTTTCTTGACAATTTTTAGTGGAGAGGTGTGGTGACCACTAAGAATTTCAAATGTCAAATGTTCAAATTACAGATAATTCGGTTAAAACTTGTTGGTAAAATTCTCAAAATTCCTGAAATCGGGCGGTAACGTTATATGGGGGCTATTCCAAAACATGGACCTATGTCCACTAGTTATCTAAGTTTATTGACATTTAAGAACCCTAAATGTCAATTGATAGCTAAATCGGTCTGAAAATGTAGATAAAAACGTCAAAATACCGCAAATCGGGGGTACCGTTATATGGGGGCTATACCAAAACGTGGACCTATGTCCACAACTTTTGCTATATAAGTTTACTAACACTTAAGAACCCTAAATGTCAAATTATAGCTACATCTGTCTGATAATGTAGCTAAAAACGTCAAAATACCGTATATCGGGGGGTACCGTTATATGGGGGCTATACCAAAACGTGGACTTATGTCCACAACTTTTGTTATATATGTTTATTGATACTTAAAAACCCTAAATGTCAAATTATAGCTAAATCGGTCCGAAAATGTAGCTAAAACCATCAAAATACCGTAAATCGGGGGTACCGCTATATGGGGACTATACCAAAACGTGGACCTATGTCCACAACTTTTGCTATATAAGTTTATTAACACCTAAGAACCCTAAATGTCAAATTATAGCTACATCGGTCTGAAAATGTAGCTAAAAACGTCAAAATACCGCAAATCGGGGGGTATCGTTATATGGGGGCTATACCAAAACGTGGACCTATGTCCACAACTTTTGTTATATAAGTTTATTGATACCTAAGAACCCTAAATGTCAAATTATAGCTAAATCGGTCTAAAAATGTAGCTAAAAACGTCAAAATACCGCAAATCGGGGGGTACCGTTATATGGGGGCTATACCAAAACGTAGACCTATGTCCACAAGTTTTGTTATATATGTTTACTGACACTTAAGAACCCTAAATGTCAAATTATAGCCAAATCGGTCTGAAAATGTAGATAAAAACGTCAAAATACCGTAAATCGGGGGGTACCGTTATATGGGGGCTATACCAAAACGTGGACCGATATAGCCCATCATCGAACTTGACCTGCCTGCAAACAAAAGACGCATTTTCCCAAAATTTCAGCGTCCTATCTCAATTTTTGTGGATGCTAGAGTGATTACCACAGACGGACGGACGGACGGACGTGCTCAGATCGACTTAGAATTTTACCCTGATCAAGAATATATATACTTTATAGGGTCGCAAATGAGTATTTCAATGCGTTACAAACGGAAAAACAAACTTAATATACCCTCCATACTATGGTGGAGGGTATAAAAATCATACATTAGAAACTTCATCTCTGAAGTATATTCTTTAACTTCTTCTTTGAACATTATACTCTACATTGTATTGTAAAGCCGCTAGTTAAAAATTGACTTAAAAAAACTCGTTTCCTTCAACGATTTTTTCCTATTTTTTATATTAAAACGACCACAGCTTCCGCTCAAATTATTATTTTAAGAAACCCATCGGTGAATCGGGCTAGAACAGTTTATTTTACCGAAATGCGTTCAAAAGTTATTGTATATTACAACAATTCGCGAGTTACAATATCCCATACCTCAGTTTCAACAGAAGTAAATTTTCTACAAAAAGGGCGATATATCACCAATATTTTTGAAAATTTAACATAGCTGAAGCCAAGGTTTACCCTTTTAGAACACGCGACTCGTGATTGTTTATTATAAAAATTAAATACTTTTGGATAAAATGAAATGTTTTTGGACGTGGCAAAAAATATTGGCCTTAAAAGATAATTTGCAAGGAAGCTGTGGCTATATTTATGTTAAAAAATTGGTAAAAATGGGTTGAAGCCACCATGTCTTTTTTTGTTATCTCTCTATTTGTGAGTAAACCACACTTCTCTCGAGTTTCCTGTCAAAGTAAAAGCAGCAGCAAACTAAATAAGGATCATCTCACTAATGTATTACTTTTCAAAATTTCGTCTGCTTCTACCATTAAATGATGCTGACATTTTGAAGCCAGATTTACAGTGTTTTTTGAAATTTTCTTCTAATTTCATTCCGCAAACAGGTTTTTATAAAAACCATATATAGGATTGTAGTACTTGCGATTCTGAGTTATTTGATAGGAATATTGTGAATGTAGTCTGCACAGCTTCATAGAAATCTGCATCCAAATTCGAAAATTTTGTATGCACATTTTTCTAAAAATCATATTTTTCGGCCCTAATTTTAACAATTGTTATTCGATTTCTTCGTACTTGATTGCACATTTTAGTTTTTTTCGTTCCTGATCCAATAAATCATTCCTCGTGAAAATCCATCTACTAAAACGCGAGTTACGAGAAATTCCAAAGTAGAAAAATCACCTAAAATTGTTTTTGAAAATATCGCGTATTTTATCGCGTTTTCTGCGGATTGTTTCCACTAAAATGAAAAAACTAGTGCATCATCTTCATTTTAGCGGAAACAGAGATTTGAAAACTTCACTTATAAGGGAGCTACATTAATTTTATCTCAAAAAATAGTGTGTGATGCTACATCCACGGTTCTTGATTGCTCGCCTTGAAATAGATATATATCGATATAGTTTTTCATGGTGAACACTGAAATCGGATGCGGACAAAAATTGTATGCACTTTGCGCAAATTAGAGATATTTTATAGGTTTTTTAATGCTAGGATGCAGCAGATGCTACATCTTAGCCTTCAATGTAAATTGCGAAAAATATATATAAATTAAAAGATATGATCTTGCTGTACATGAAAATCACATGCGGATAAAATGATTTTAATAATTACGCGATTTACACGTATTTTAAAATGCATATAAATTAAAATGGGTTATTTGACCTCTATTTCCATTTCAGAAGCTTTGAGATATATCCTCCTCAACCCAATTACCTTCCCTAATGGGAAAGCTTTAATATGAATGTCAATAAAGCAAAATCCGTCTATTTTATTGGGAGATTTAAGCAAAACGAAGGAAATATTTCTATAGATTTTTCCAATATTTTCTACTACATAATTCATGTGAAAAAATATTTTGTCAAATAAAAAATTCTTTTTTGACCAAAATATGTGCTTATTTTGGCTGTAACATCAAAACTATAACACCAATCTATACGATTGTAGTCTCATTTGATTTGCCGTTAAGTTTAGATTTACAACAAATTTTTATGTAATTTTATGACCACTAAATTGGCTATAATTTTGAAAAAAGTTGACTTATATTCAATAATTTATCAATTTTATGTACATTCCGCGAATTCTGTGTAACATTTTGCAGGTATTATGCAATCTACTCGCTGAAGTCACTTCGACATAACTTTTTTGTAACAATTGTGCTTATTAAAATAACACTGTGCAACAAAATGGAGCTCAAAGTCTGGGGGGTGGAAAATTCCTATTGGAGATGAAAGCCCTTGGTGAGTATATACAGAACCCCGAAGGACAGATTCGCCGTGAGTCGAACTTTCGCGATATGGCGTGATGAATATTTGGCTGGAGACCCTAAAAGCCATCTGGAATCAGCGTTATATCTTTGTTCGCTGTTGTTTAAGCTTATATTTAAGATGACATGTCTTCAGTCAAATCAAATGAGGATTTTTTTCGTAGAACATTTCGACCTTCTAACATGCTTC
The DNA here is from genome assembly GCF_047663935.1 of Musca autumnalis. NCBI lineage: Eukaryota > Metazoa > Arthropoda > Insecta > Diptera > Muscidae > Musca > Musca autumnalis. The sequence goes on from NW_027411866.1 coordinate 80,714,773, forward strand.
CTTCAATGTCCTTTTCGTCCTTTATTTCAAGAACCGCAATAAAAGTGGCACAAGATGACATTTTTCAGCTTCGGAATGTTCTACAAAAATGTCGCTCGGAAGATTTTAGGTACGGTTCCCAAAGACATAAAATCGATAAAATCATGTTTAAGCGGTCGTTTTTCACTTTTACCCGAATCTTGCTCAGACAGCCCTATATCTATTTATTTCAATACATTATTGTTAACCTATTGATGATCTAGAATTCTCGGAGTCATTAAAACAGTTGTATCTTGTTTTGCTAAGCACGTTAATTTCATTATTTTTTGGAATAAATAGGGTGCTACTGGGACAGTATGTGCTAAGTCAAATCGTTTTAAGACGATTTCTGTAGAACATTTACTGTCTTACTCTACGTATACATACACCCCAAGGAAATACGAGTATTATCGTAAAATTTATGGAATTAGTAGCAAAATTTATACATTTTTTAGTTTTGGCGAATGTCTCTGGGTATCTGAGATTTATTTTAGAGAAAAGAAAATAAGAAAATAATAACCGCTCAAAACGTCTAATGCATATTACTCATATCTGTTGGACAATTTTAATAGCTTTCTAATGATATACATATACGGTTATTCGGTTCATGAAAACCGGATAAAAATTCGGTTTTAATATCAGAATAACCGGTTCCATAATTCGGATATCCGGATATTTATTCCAAAAAATAATGAAATTAACGTGCTTAGCAAAACAAGATACAACTGTTTTAATGACTCCGAGAATTCTAGATCATCAATAGGTTAACAATAATGTATTGAAATAAATAGATATAGGGCTGTCTGAGCAAGATTCGGGTAAAAGTGAAAAACGACCGCTTAAACATGATTTTATCGATTTTATGTCTTTGGGAACCGTACCTAAAATCTTCCGAGCGACATTTTTGTAGAACATTCCGAAGCTGAAAAATGTCATCTTGTGCCACTTTTATTGCGGTTCTTGAAATAAAGGACGAAAAGGACATTGAAGGAAGCATGTTAGAAGGTCGAAGTGTTCTACGAAAAAAATCCTCATTTGATTTGACTGAAGAAATGTCATCTTAAATATAAGCTTAAACAACAGCGAACAAAGATATAACGCTGATTCCAGATGGCTTTTAGGGTCTCCAGCCAAATATTCATCACGCCATATCGCGAGAGTTCGACTCACGGCGAATCTGTCCTTCGGGGTTCTGTATATACTCACCAAGGGCTTTCATCTCCAATAGGAATTTTCCACCCCCCAAAATTTCGGTTCACAGTGTAATTAGCGTTTTTATAATATTTTCTTTCTTAAAAAGCGAAATAAAAGCGCCATAACTTTTGTCCGCAACAACCAAAAATTGGCTCGCGACCAGATTCGTACTGACAATTTTTTTCTTAACCTACATATCAAAAATCGTTGATGTAGCGCGAAAAAAAAATTATCCGTTTTTTCTGAAATGGAATATGAAATAATTGACAATATTCCTGATATATATATTGAGGGAAGTTATAAAATTTTTGTAAGAGAAAATATTTTTCAAATTTTTTTGTTAGTTGAAGAAAATGTAAGAAAAGTAGGTCGGAGTTATTCTTCTATTTCAGTTAAATTTCACGCAAAAAATCACGCTTTTTATTCTAATCACTTCTCGAGTACACGATAACATCTAGCGGAAGATATGGGTAACGTTCAAATAAATGTTGGGTTCCTTTGAATGCGGTATAATCTTCAAATAAAACTGTATCATTTGAAATGCGTGTAAATCGCGAAATCCTCAAAATCGCTTGATGCGCATGCGGTTTATCAATACGGCGAATTCTTCTCTTTTAATTTGTACACATTTGCCAGGATTCACTTTGGCCGCTTAGATGTAGCGTCGTCTGCAGTTTAGTGTGCAACAATTGGTCTGTTCCTTTACTTTTGAAAGTGGTAAAACCGGCAAAAGTAGCAAAAGTTGTAATCTGGTTCCATATGAATTGTACGGTGTCTGAAGTAAAGGAACGCTTTTCGAGTAAAAAGTTGTAAAACTTGAAGATTCTTGCACGTAAAGTAACAGAGCTAATCTGTATAACGCTTATAATTTGCACAAAGTGAATACACTAATCCTATTTCGACCAAATCCATTAAGAACCGTGGATGTAGCATCACACACTATTTTTGGGATAAATCGGATACAGCTCAAATGCCACTAAATTTTTTAAATGCGACTAAATCCGCGATATTTCTAAAAACATTTTTCGCACATTTTTCGGTTTTTGCAGTTGCTGTTTTCGCCGTTCTAGGGGATGGATTTTCACGATCTGTGATTTATATGATCCGGACCGCCGAAAAACTAAAATATCGCGGGGTACCAGCACACTCAAAAGGATATTGTAAATACTGTACCCAAAAAATATGTTTTTTAGAAAAAATATCGCACAAAATGTTGGCCTTTGGCAGTAGATTACTCTGCTACTGTGTGGGCTACATAGCCAATATACAGTTACACAGATAAGTATACATACACCCTACAAAAATGCAGTTTTGGCTAAATCGTTGGGTTTTTTACAGCAACAACTGCACTTTGTGGCTCCTTGGTGACAAAATAACCATAATTACACAAATTTATATTAATCTAATACGTATATTTAATACAATTAAAGAAATTCAATTTTCACAACACAGAGACGTATACATACACCCCAAGGAAATACGAGTATTATCGTAAAATTTATGGAATTAGTAGCAAAATTTATACATTTTTTAGTTTTGGCGAATGTCTCTGGGTATCTGAGATTTATTTTAGAGAAAAGAAAATAATTTTTGGGGGTCAAATGCCGTTATTTAGGTCAAATTTCTTATACACCTCCTTAAAGCTGACTCTTGCTTAATTTTTTGCGTTTTAAGGTATTGTACTTTATAAAAAGCACAAAATTCGTATCAGATGGCAAATCTTGAGGACCGTAGAAAGCTTTGAAGTTGATTTTGTGCATAATATACCTTCCTGAACGTCGATAAATGCACGTTTTCCCTCAGATTTTTCAGGAATTGAATAGATTCCGCGGAATTCTTGGTGCAAATTACATATACATAGATGGCCTTGAATTGTCTTGTAATATTGTCGGATACAATCCTTGGGCATAAATTGACTCAGAAATGTACAATTATACGAAACGTTTCGCGCCTATAGTAACGGTAATGATCATAATACGAAAACGACGTTCTTCACAGTACAAATTTCATGCTTGTTTGGTAATGCTTATATTTTGTTGCTTTAGAAGCGTTGGGAACAGGTTTGTAAAAAAATATGTCGCCTTTCTGATTCAATTAATGCCCAAGGATTTTATCAGACCATATTACAAGGCAATCCAATGCATTTTGTATGTAATTTGCGCCAGGAATTCCGCGGAATATATTAACTTCCTGAGAAATTTGAGGAAATTTGCATTAATCGACGTCCAGGAAGGAATTTTTTGCTCAATAACAACTTTAAAGCTTTCTTGGGTCTCAAGATTTGCAATCTGAAACTAATTTTGTGCTTTTTATAAAGTACAATACCTAAAAACGCAAAGAGTTATGCAAGGGTCAGCTTTAATGTGTTAAGAAGTACGACCGTAAATAACAGCATTAAACCCCCAAAAATTATTTGTTTTCTCTAAAATATATCTCAGACACCCAGACCCATTCGCCAAAACTAAAAAATGTATAAATTTTGCTACTAGTTGCATAAATTTTACGATAATGCTCGTATTTCCTTGGGGTGTATGTATACTTTTCTGTGTCACTGTACATATCAAATTATGGGTAATTGCGAGTACTTTAATCCTATTAATTGTTGTTTGAAATACTCGAATGCGCGTTCCAGTTAAATTAAAAATACGAAAAACACCTAAAATCCGGCTACAAAATGTCAGCATCCATAATAGGTGGAAGCTGTGAAAATTTCGAAAAGTGATACATTAGAAGTGTAATCTTCATTTTGTATTCTTCTACATTTACTTTGGACATATGTCCGTCATTTGAACGGTCAGCAATCAAATAGTAACGTAAAAAACCTCGTTAGCTTCAACGTTTTTTTCCTATTTTTATTCATTTACGCGGTCATAACTTCCACGCAAATTAAATTATTTTGCCAAATTTTTGAGCTTTGTTCAAAAACACTTGGATTGATCTAGCCATGGTCATAGTTACTGGTAAATTGCAATAGTTCGCGTATTATAATAGTGCAAACCTTGGCTTCATGGAAACTAATTTTTTTTGATACTCACTCATATACACTTTCATACGGGCAAAATGTGCCTCATCTAAATAATGGTTTTAGACCCCAAGTATGTTTGGACAAAATGTGTTTCAGACAATTTGGAGTTGACTTAGCAATGTCCGTCCGTTTGTCTAGCTGGAGCGCACGATAACTCTCGAACGCATCAACCGATTCGGTCCAAAATTTGGCTTTCGTAATATTTTGTCCAAACTAAGTTTAAGATCGTGCGCACGGTAACTCTTAAAGGAAGTAAAAGCCCCTGTGACACCGTGAGTGGTGGTTAGAGCGCAAGATAAATCTCGAACGGATTTGCCGATTCGGTCCAAAATTTGTCCTTCGTAATGTTTTGTTCAAATTAGTTTAAGTTCGATGATAAGCCATATCGGTTCACCCCTTCAGGTACCTCCCCCACAAAAGTTCAAAAATGTTCGGAAAAAATGTGGTCACGATTACTCTTGAAGGGAGTGGCCGATTTGTTCCATTCTTTTCACATCCTAATATATTTGTCCACTCCTTCATGTTCCTCCCCCACAAAATTTCGGATAAGTTCACTTTAACACCTGCTCTCGAATCACATTGTTTTTTGTTGATGCAACTTGCATTTGCTGCCTTAATTTCGACGGTAAAAGTTTTTTCAGAGGCAAGTCCATACTTCTTTAGAAAACAGTTAAGGCTCTGTTCGAAGATCGTTTGTAAATATATACCGATGGCGTTCATTGTGGTCCTGTTTAGACGGTTTTATGTTTTCCGTGGACAAGTCCATGCTTCCTAGAATGATCCACTTCCATAATGGACTATGTCGGTCCATTCCTCCAAGTACCTCCTCCGCAACACTTTTTAACTTTAATCCTAATCTACATTTTTGTTGGCAAGTTCAAATGTTCAAAAAGGGCCCCAAAAATCTGAAAAGACTCTAGAGATAGGCTGAGGGTATATCTCTGTCGGCAAAGCCGACTGATACTTTTTTACTTGTTATTGTCTTATTTCATCGTTTAATTCAATCGAAAACATCAATAATCGTTCTTTAAACTATTGGTCGTGGCAATAGATTTCTATTTAATTCCATTTCTGACATTTTAATTATCTTACATGTAAAAACATGCAAAAATAAATTTTAGTTTCATATAACAATAATAATATAATAATTGTTCCAGAAACATCCCATACGGGACAAGGGAGACTTCTCTCATACCAATGAGTGCACCCCGATTCATATTAGCTCAATGATAAGGGACCTACTGTTTATTGCCGAGTCCGAACGGCGTGTCCTAAGACACCACTTGTAGAGAAGTTTTACATGGCTGAAAATGTCGCCAACATCACTGAGGGGTATTTTGCCACCGTTGAAATTTTTGATGTTGCCTGGCCAGGGAATCGAACCCACGACCTTTAGTGTGCAAGGCGGGTGTGCATAACATTGCACCACGGTGGCACCCATATGTAACAATAAAACATTTTAAAATATCTTGACTTAAAAACTATTCTTCTTCAGTTTTCAAACCTAGTCCTTTAAAACAATTTGTTCCATACGCCTCATTGTTCGTAACTTGACAAAATTGGACAATTTTTTGTTCCATACGCCAAACAGTATGGATATGGAACAAAAGAGCAGTTTTTTTTGCACCCAAAGTGGATATGGAACATATTGACATTTCTATATCTCGAAAACTGTAAGAGATATAGGAAAACCGACTAGAAATTCAGAAAGAGCAGGGTTGAAAACTTTGAAAGGTACATGTAACTCAAAATGTCAAAAATGGCGTATGGAACACTTAAGCATGACACCGACGAGATGGCTACATCATCTAGATAATTGTGAAGATGGTTCACGCAAACATTGTACAATCATTAAAAGTTTATCGGGACAATACAGCAATAAGCTCCGGTAGCGATGTAATTTGCGATGCTAAAAAAAGAGAGATATTGCTTTTAAATAAAACGTTGGCCTTTTCTCCAAATATTTTTTTTTCAAATTCCGACCCCTGAATAATATCCGACCATTACCAAAATCAGTAGGTTTTTTCCTCTGTGGGGCCCCCCATTAACATCCAAAATTTCGTGACGATCCAATAAAAATTGCGACGTGTAAGGTGATTACAAAAAATTAATAAGTATGTAATTAAAAAAAATTAAGTAACAGTGTTTTATTTATAAATGCACTTAAAAGTAGAAAATAATTTTGATGATGGAATCTCTCAAATAAAACGCTTGCATTTAAATTAAAACTTGTAATAATATTGAACGGGAAGCGTTTTATTTGAGAGATTCCATCATCAAAATTATTTTCTACTTTTAAGTGCATTTATAAATAAAACACTGTTACTTAATTTTTTTTAATTACATACTTATTTTCTAGTTTTTAGTGCATTTAAAAATAGAACACTGAAACTTATTAATTTTATAATTATTTTTAATTTTTTTGTAAATACAGTTTTTTAAGATTTTCAATTTTATTTGTATATACTTGAGATTATAAATGATATTTAATGATGGTGCCCATATAGCGGTACCAACCGATTTAAGTTGTTTTGAGGATTTTGTCTTCGAGTTCCCAGTTGTACAGAAACGTCCCCACCAAAATTGTGTACATGGGTCAGATTTTGAAATAAGTATTTATTTTTTGACCGATTGTGTGCTTGTGTGTGGATGTGTGTAGTAGTGAACAAGTTAGACTGAATGTGGAAAAGGCAAGTTGAGAAGGGGAAGTTCGGATAAGGTTGTTTGAAAGTTCGGAGGGGGGTGGAAGTTCCTAACATCTACCTTCATAACACCACCCCTTCGAACAACCTCCACCGATCTTCCGAACAACCTCATTCAAACTTCGGCAAAATCTCCTCCGGACAACATCATCCGAACTTTCAAACAAACTCCTTGGAACTTCCGAGCAACATTCACTTTAACTCCTAACAACTTACACCAAACCACCGAAAAACCACCGCCGAACTACCTCCTCCGAACTTTCCCCTCTCAACATGCTCTTTCAATTTTCAACGGAACCCCATAACCAATTTAGGCCGAAAATGTAGATACAAACTTTAAAAAGCCTAAAATTGGGTGGTACCATTTATAGGGGATATATCAAAACCTGGACCTATGTCCACAATTTTTGGTGGAGAAGTTGGGAACTCGAAATAAAAGTTACAGCCATTTCGGCCCAAAAATTAAGACAAATACACTTGAAATCGGGTGGAGCCGTAATATGGGGGCTATACCAACACCTGGACCTATGTCACAATTTTTGGTGGAGAAATTTCTGTACCACTGGGATCTCCAAATGGCAAGTTACACGCAATTCGGTATAAAAATGAAGATAAAATCCATAAAACACTTGAAATCGGGCGGTACCGCTATATGGGGGCTATACCAAAACCTGGACCTATGTCCATAATTTTTAATGGGTACGTTTCTGTACCTAGTTCTCAAAAAGCAGCCAATAAGGGCTTAAAATGACGATAAAATACCTTATATCGAGTGGTACCGCTGGATGGGAGCTACAGGAAAAAATGGACCCATGTTGATTTTGGTTTCACATTCATGTATTGTCATCCAAATCTGAAAAGTGTACAAAGTTTTAGTTCGATTGGTCAACTACAATTGTCTTAAAAATGAGTTACCCGATTTGAAAAGCATGTAAAATTGAACACTGTACAACACTGATTTGAAAAGCAAATTAGATAAAAAACTGTAAAACAGTGTAAAAATGGACCCATATTGATTTTGGTTTCACATTCATGTATTGTCATCCAAATCTGAAAAGTGTACAAAGTTTTAGTTCGCTTGGTCAATTACAACTGTCTTAAAAATGAGTTACCCGATTTGAAAAGCATGTAAAATTGAACACTGTACAACACTGTAAAAATGGACCAATATTGGTTTTGATTTCATATTCATGTATTGTCATCCAAATCTAAAAAGTTTGCAAAGTTTTAGTTCGATTGGTCAACTGCAACTGTGTGGGAAATGAGTTACCAGATTTGAAAAGCAAAAAATGGACCCATATTGATTTTGGTTTTATATTCACGTATTGTCATCTAAATCTGAAAAGTGTGCAAAGTTTTACTTCGATTGGTCAACTGCAACCGCGTTAAAAATCAGTTACCAGATTTGAAAAGGGGGTTAAGTTAGACACCGTAAAAACACTGTAAGAATGGTCCAATATTGGTTTTGATTTCATATTCATGTATTGTCATCCAATTCTGAAATGTGTGCAAATTTTAAGTTCGATTGGTCAACTGCAACTGTGTGAAAAATAAGTTACCAGATTTGAAAAGCAAATTAGATAAAACACTGTAAAACAGTGTAAAAATGGACCAATATTGGTTTTGATTTCATATTCGTGTATTGTCTTCCAAATCTGAGAAGTCTGCAAATTTTTAGTTCGATTGGTCAACTGCAACCGTGTTAAAAATGAGTTACCAGATTTGAACTAAACACACACCAAGGCAAGTTAAATAAAACACTGTAAAAAATAAATGTATTACCGACTATTGCGATATCTCCGTTATTTGGCCACCTAAGCCAACCTGCTTTACGTCATTTCGGACAAAAAACCTACAGTCTTCACATGCTTTAACTGCAAGAAATTTGGTATGGAGAGAACTGATCACTCAGCCAACGATGTCAGCTGTCCTTTTCGAGCCTATTACCTAGAGTAGAGATGCACAAAACCAGGGATGGCAACTGTTCCGAGGTAAAAATCGCTACAGCCACATACGCACCATAGGTCGGTAGCGATTTTTACCTTAAAACAGTTGACATTCCTGCTTAAACAGTGGTTTTTGTACGTCAAAAATCACCACAAGTAGCACCAACTTGGCACCCCTGCACAAAGCAGTACTCTAGCGTAAATTTCATTTCGTTTCATATATTGTTTTGTGCATCCCTAACCTAGAGGTACGCGAGAAAGCGACAACAAAACAAAACGGGAAAACACACATCGTTCGTAAGAACACTAATGTCCGAACCCAAGAAGCAATACACCAGCCGTGTGCACGGGCATACACTGGTGGCTGCTGTAAAATACTCTTACTCTTATTAAGTCAACAAAACTCAGACGTTTAAGTATTTTTTGTAATTATTATTTAATAAATAATCTCATTCACGATTTTAGATTAAAATTGTGTTTTCACAATTAAAAAACAATTTAGAAAAACCATAGAAAAACCATTTGCCATTGCTTAGTAATGGGGAGAGTGTCTTACCACTACTAATACACGAACTATTCTGAGCACCCCTGCCCAAGTAGTAAATCCCCGCTCTTACGCATCTCAAATGAGAAATGACAAACAAAACGATCTCTTCTCCATTGATGAAATATTTAATATATTTACATTAACTCTCGACGAATTGAGCAAACGTACAACTAAAAGGTACAACAGGTGCATGTTGTGATGTCTATTGTCAAACATGCTTATGACATTAAATATCACCGAACTTAGAGCTCTTCACTGGAATTCAACGGAATTTCAAATTATTCTCTACTTAAGCAGTCCAGCAGCACTGCTGGAGAAATATAACATTCACGTAGCATCACTCAATGAAACATTTTTTAATAGTAACCCAGCCAAGATCACCCATATACGTTAACGTGACTGCAACAACAACATACGTTCTCTTCATTCTCATCTGCCGTGGTTTATCAAAGGAAAGGCTCGCTCAGAGAGGCTAATGAATAAAATATTTTGAGCATCACCGAAGTAACCACAATCCGTACTTTAATAATTACATAGAAATGACCGCACACTATCAAGATGGGGAGGAATGGCTCTCTTGATCCATAGATCTCTAACACACTCTGTGATGCCACTTACGAAAACTTCAAATATTGAAAATCTATCGATAGAACTCTTTTTAAATCAAAGAAGAGTAATAATAACTACTGCGCGCAGTACGCAGCTGCGTACTCACCTAGATATACTAGAAATTTTAAAAATGATATTATAGCTCTGACACAAAGCAAGAACGAATTCATCCTCCTAGGAGATTTAAATGCTAAAAAACATCGCAGTTGAAACTGTCAAATGACTAACACCGCCGGTATCACACTAAACAATCTTACCCAATCCCAAAACTTTTTCGTCTGCTCTCCCGATAGTCCTACCTTGTACCCGCACCAGAGGTACAGAGAAGCATCCACTGTGGATTTGGTTCGGAGTAACTCGTCGCTACCAATTCATTTAAGAACTCTGGGATATGAAGTCCCTTCGAATCACCATCCTGTCTGATGCACAATAGTAGGAGGCTGTACAAAGACAAAATTAGCCATAGCATAAGGCTAAACAACTCATACAACTCAAAAACCGCAATTGAAAATGAAATAGCTAGTTTTACAAACTTAATATTATCTGCAAGAGATGCTGCTATGCTGCTTAAAATGGTCAACACTTTTATCACAAATGAAACAGGAGACGTAAAAGGAAGAGGAAAACGTAAAAATCAAATCCCCCAATTTGATATTGGCTCAAACAAACTTATTTCAGATGCTGAAAAATCTGAATGTTTGGCTACTACATTCTTACAGTCCATTATCTTACAATGAACCTTACCCATCCATCTGAAAACAGAATTAATAGAAATGTCGAAAAGTTTCTAACAGAACCTCCATACACAGAAAATATAGAGTCCATAACTGAAAACGAAATGATTAACATTCTATCAAATCACAACAGCTCTAAATCTCCGGGTTTCGACGAAATTCCAAATATTCTACTCAAGAACCTCCCGGAAAACGCAATAAAACTGATAGTTTTAATATTCAGTAGCTGTTTTCGACTGAATTATTTTCCTTTTGTTTTTAAAAAAGCCAAAATAATAGCAGTTCTTAAACCCAATAAGCCCAAACATGATCCTACCAGCTAATATTGGCATACTTTTTGAAAAGTGCATTCATCTAAGACTAAAGGCATTTGTTTCCAACAACAATCTAGTGGCAAAGGAACAATTCGGGGTTGAAAAAGGTCACAGCACAGTCCACCAAATAAAAAGAATACAAAATAAAATTAAGAACAATAAACTGCACATAAAATCAACTGGAGTTATCCTGTTGGACATCGAAAAAGCATTCGATACAGTGTGGCATAATATGCCATTTAGATATGACACCATTAGCCGGATTTAGCCCATTATCAGGATTTATTTGCTAAATCCAGTCAAAATCTACCAGATTTCCCATACAAAAATAAATCCTTCTATTGAGTGGATTTGTTTTAAATCTGGCATAAATCCTCGTATACAACTCTGTTTTTTGCAACATGTTGCTAGAAAATACAAAAAGTTGCAAGCTGGCACAAGAAACAAGGTAGATGCATCGGTGAATTGCTACACTAAAAATAATTTAAAATGTAAAAATTTGTAAACAAGGCGGAAAAATTAAATTTGTTTTGATGTACAAAGTTGATTTTAATCAACCAAGACTAATATTTATGATATCTAAACGATAAAATAATTCATTTATTTATTTTAGATGGACAAACTGCGATAAAATAATTCTTTATTTGCTCTTTAGTTAGCATTAGTAGCATAATGTGCTAACATTTTCAGTATTAAATAATAAATTTGTAATTTGACGTGTGTTTTTTGAGACGAATTCAATTTACAAAAAATTCTTTTAACGTTTCAAATTCGTTCAGATGGGCTGATGCATCTACCTTGGTAATTGTGCTATGAACAAAAATCAGCTGACTGCCATTTAAATCCTCCAAAATGTATATCTAAATGCAATGAGATTTGTACTGGATTTATTAAATCTAGTCGAGGATTTATGGATAGTCTAAATGACCTATAACGGTATAATTTACAAGTTGCTCCAAATGAACATTCCTAAATATTTATGCAAGCTAATTGCAGATTTTCTGCAAAATAGATCATTTGCTGTATCTATAAACAACTCAATATCATCCACGAAACAAATTCCAGTCGGTCTTCCTCAAGGATCAATCTTGTCTCCCATTCTTTATAATATATACATTTCGGACTTCAGACCAACCAAAAATTTTGATGTTGCCTATTATGCAGACGACACAGCACTAACCCTGCGTTTACACATGACAGGACATTTGAGTTCATGTATTGATTGTCAAAATCCTAAAACTTGCCTGTGTGACGTAGGCGTCCAGACAAATGCAAAAACAATTGTAATGCTTGGTTTACATTTTGCGTCATTTCGTGATTTAGAAGGAGTTTAGTGATTTCGCTTGGAATCAAGCAAAATTTATCATGATTTCGCATACAAAAATGAAATCATCTCATTTCGTGATTTCATCGAAATCAACATCGAAATCGCAGTACACATGATATACAACCCTGTTTTTGCCTAAAAAAGTACCAAAGTTGCAACACTTTTCACGTATCACAATAAACAAGGTAGATGGTCAATTGCTGCAACAAAAAATTTTAGTATCAAAATTTGTAAACAATGTAAAAAAAAATTAAATTACTTTGTTACAATGCTATTTTTCATTGTGTTCCCGTACTTTTTTAATGGCAATGTTAGAAAAAACGGCGAATTGTCAAATTGGCAAAAACTCCAACAGAAATTTCAAAATCAACGTATCACAACTTTTATCTATCAAAATTTATTATTATGATGTCTCAACAATAAAATCATTTTTTATTTATCATTCTTTAGTACTATACACAATTAATACGATATATAGATAATTTTACGATGATTTTCGAAATAAAGTTGTAAAGTTCTATATTGTCGTATATTTTTGATGACTAATTCAATTTACAACAACTTGTTTTGAAAATGCATATTCTATCAGCTGTGCATATGCATCTACCTTGATTATTGTAATATGTTTGAAATCAACAAAAAAATAAGTGTAAACATCGGGGTGTATTTCAGGATTTCGTGAAATCCAGCTGATTTTGGAGCGCAAGTGTAAACTTGGCATAAAATTATGAATGAAAATCATCGTTTCCTTTTCGTTCTCCGTTCACATATGTATTTTGTTTTTGTACATATTCTTTTGTTTTCAACACATTTGAAATGTCATAGATTTGTTAACCCGACTGTCTGTGAAAACAATGATGGACAGCTGGAAGGCAGCCGAAAAATGTATGTATGTCGAAGGTCACACTAGAGTGTTTCATTGAGACAATTTCATGAAAACAAGGGTTCCTAGGTTCCTAAGTTGCTGTAGTGGGGAACTCGATCTATAAATACCTAAAAGTTTCAATGAAACCACTCTAGTGTGACCTTCGACTATAGCTCTGTTCCTTTACGCACAAGAATCTTCAAGTTTTACCACTTTTTACTCGAAAAGCGTTCCTTTACTTCTGACACCATACAATTCATATGGGAGCAGTTTACAACTTTTACTACTTTTGCCGGTTTTACCACTTTCATAAGTAAAGGAACAGGCCATATGTGTTAGTAAATCAGAGTTGTATTTGAAGACAAACTGTCTGGTGTAAACGCCTAGTAATCTGCAGAAGAAACTCCAAATATTGAAAATCTATCGATAGAACTCTTTTTAAATCAAAGAAGAGTAATAATAACTACTGCGTACTCACCTAGATATACTAGAAATTTTAAAAATTATATTATAGCTCTGACACAAAGCAACAACGAATTTATCCTCCTAGGAGATTTAAATGCTAAACATACGAGTTGGAACTGTCAAATGACTAACACCGCCGGTATCACACTAAACAATCTTAGCGCGCTACTGAAAAAAATGGAGGAAAGTTTAGCAGTCTGCAGCAAATACTTCACAAAATGGAAGATAAGAATAAATCAGGGGAAAACTTAGGCCATCATATTTCCGTTCAATAAATCCCCAAAACGAATACATACGCGCTAACGTTCATTCAATGGGGACAATTTAGATATTTTTAAACGGAAGTAAAATATCTTGGTGTAATTCTTGACTATAAGGTCCTGTTTCGTCAGCACATCGAAAGCAACGAAGACTTTCTGGGCACTATGGCCTCTGTTGAACAGGCGATCTAAACACAACCTCAAAAATAAAAATCTATTATACAAAAATGTGATAAGGCCGATTATGTCGTACGCTTCTTCACCGATATGGTACAAGACTGCTAAATGTCACATAAAAAAATGCAAATCATCCAAAACAAATGCTTAAAAATAATAAACTGTAAACCCTGGAGATATTCCACTTCTCAAATACACAGAGATACTGGTTATGCAACTTATGCCGAATTCATAGACAGACAAATAGTAAATTTTTTCAATAATATCAGAAACTCTGATTTTGATATTATGAGAGAATGTTTAGACTTATTGTAATTACACATATCAGAACATGAAATTACCAAACCGAAAAATATGTGATATATATCAGACTATTGAAAAATCATCTGCTATATTCACATAGATTTTCAAATAATGTTTGAAACTCTTTCCGCTTTAATTTAAGGTTTTCCCTTTTTTGCCTATAAAGCTAGTAATTAATATATAAAAACTAGCTGAACCCGGTGCGCTTCGCTACCCCGACCAAGATAAAATGTAATGGTATGCTATACTTATATTGAAATTGTTCTTTAAAATACTTTAATGCATAAATATAGCAGATATGAAGGCTTTCTCTACACATTCAGTGCCGTGTATGGAACTTATGTTATGGTATTTTTGTATGGTGCAAGTAGTAAGACTCCTGCTAAATCCTTTCCTACTATAACTACACCTAAGTGGGCGACATTTGCAAATGTCATATCGTCACCATAAATGTCACCTTTAAAGAAGAGAACTAAATTAGGAATAACGTTAAGATTGAGAACGTTTTTCCAAGGGCAAATATCAAGCTTTTGTGACACCTTAAACTACTATTAGTGTAACTCCCACCAGCATTGACAATTTTTAATCCAATAATAATAATGAGGATAAGGACATGTCTTAAGTAAATATAGGTAACTGTTTCCCCTTCGCCCATCCCATCTAAGAAGTCTCTCAGATATATGATATTTAATAATTTTAGCCTTGATTTTTAATGATGACTTCTACTGACTTCAAAGACACTTACTTAAATAATGAATCAGAGATTCAATATTTTATTATTCCTTATCTCCAATCATGTGATATTTTTTAACAAAAGGATGACCTGAAATCTGAACTGTTTTCAACATATTTTTTCGAAAATTTTTTTAGTCCAAATTCTGCACACAATTTACAAATCTCGACCGATTTCAATATAATTAATATATAGTCCCAATTCCTTCACACTTAAAAACCTCATTGAAATTGGACATTTATAGCGTGTTGGCGCATCAGATACCTTAAATCGGCCAAAATTTTATATGGGAGGTAAATCCAAATCTGGACCGATTTCGATATATTTTGGCACATTTATTTGTAGGCAAAATTCCGTAACAAATTCCAAAATTTATTGCAATCGGGCATATTGGCCAAAATTTTATATGGGAGGTAAATCCAAATCTGGACCGATTTCGATATATTTTGGCACATTTATTTGTAGGCAAAATTCCGTAACAAATTCCAAAATTTATTGCAATCGGGCATATTGGTGCGTCAAATAGATTAAAAGACTTATGTATATTCAATAAAATATAGCTTTTTTAAGAACGACTTTTTGCCGAAATGGCGAATTGAAAGAAATAACTACGATGTAGAACGCTATATTTGTAAAATATACAAAAAAATGTATGACCCTAGTTCACATATTTTTAATCTGCATAAAATGCCATTTCGATGTCTCTCAGTCTGCCCGTCTGTAGGAAAGTGGACAAAGCTCTCAACATTTTTGATGGAGTTTTTAATGAGAATTATACAGCTCCTAAGACTTTGGACTGGTCTGCAAGAGGAAATCCGCCAGAAACCGAAGGCTTTCGATAACACTGTGCAACATTTTTAAGGTGATCTTGTGCAAACAATTCGAACTGAGTATTTTTTGACAGTACAGACCCAAACGACAAGAAACCCTAGTTGGGTTTTGTTGTGTCAGATCCAGCTAGTATTTTATGGCCCCATCTAAACATGGTAAAATTTTGAGTTTTTAAAGAAATTCGGGGCTATATCTCAGAAACCAATACGAATATCCTTATGATCTTTGAAGCAAATTTGTAGATAAGGACAAGAATAAAATATTTGGTAAAATAATGAACTCGATAAACTACATGTATTGCCTCAAATTTCAAAATATATGCAAAAATTCCTCAATTTTTATACATTTCGCACCGTATCTCCAAACCCGTTAACTTTTTCTGAATATTTTCTTTTGGAAAAATATTCCCTGGAATGTAATACACAACTCTTCAGAACATGTCATTGTTGTAAAATGCCTCTATGCCGTTGTTTCCAGTACATTTTTCAGCGACGATTTAATAAAAATGTCAATAATGTAGTGAAATCCGTAATGCGAGAATAAACTGTTGGTTTGAACTGTGTTTGAAATACGTGTTGTAAAAGATATGATGCAAAATACCGCTGAAACAACATGAAGTAAGCATTTTAGAGTTTCAGAATGTTCTAAAGAATTGTTGAGAACTTTATTTGGAATATTTTTGCAAAAGGTTACTTGGTTCAACTCGCAATAGTTTAGCCGATACTGACCAGAATTTCAGCAATTATGTAAAATTTTTTATATTTTATAGATTTTGATGCCCTAGATGGAGCTTATCTTATGTGGTTTTTTCAAAAGATAAATTCTACTAGTTTAGGGCTACAATATTGTTAAAGATAGCAATGCCAAATTCCTATTAGTTTCTGAGATAAAGGCCTGATAAATGCAAAAAAGGGTAGATTTAGCCCGGTTAAGATGAGGCCATAAAATCCGAACTGGATCTGACAGGACAAAACCCTACTAAGGTTTTTGTAGTCTTAACATGTACTTTCAAAAAATGCGTACTAAAAGTTGTTTGCATTTTCAGTGTTGCATAGTGTAATTGAATAAAAATGTATTTAAATCAATTTAACAATTACTTACTTACTTACTTACTTACTTAGTTGGCCCATTACAGAACATTTGTTCTATAGACCGAACTAAGAAAAGATCTCCATTCCTCTCTGTTTTTCGCTTGACTTTTTGGAATACCGCGCCTTTCCATTTCTTCATCCACTTGTTTGCTCCATCGAAGCTTAGGCCTGCCGATTCTGCGTGCACCGCCATGTGGCATGTATTCATACGCCTTTTTAGCGGGTTCATCATCGCTCATTCTCATGATATGGCCTAGCCAACGCAATCGTTGCATCTCGATACGTTTAACTGTATGCATGTCTTTGTATAGCTTATATAGCTCGTGGTTCATACGACGTCGATATTCACCGTCAACGCAAATCGGCCCGTAGATCTTTCGAAGAATTTTCCTCTCAAACACACCAAGCACTGCCTTATCTGCTTGCGCAAGTACCCATGCTTCGGAGCCATACATTAGCACGGGTAGTATCAGCGTTTTGTATAGTGTTATTTTTGTTTGACGAGATGTGGCTTTGTTTTTAAATTGCTTACTTAATCCATAGTAGCATCTGTTGGCCAATACAATTCTTCTTCTTATTTCACAACTGATGTTGTTTGTTGTGTTTATGGCAGTGCCGAGGTAGACGAAGTCTTTAACTACCTCAAAATTGTAGGTACCAACTTCTACGGTTGGTCCGAGCTCTATGGACGCTTTGCGCGTCGACACCATCAATTTGGTCTTTTTGCCGTTTACCGCCAGACCCACTTTCGCAGATTCTGCTTCGACCTTCCTAAAGGTATCAGTTACTTCCTTTACTGATCGTCCCATGATGTCTATGTCATCAGCATAGGCAAGTAACATGTGGCTATTGGTGTAAATTGTGCCATTTCTTTTGACATTTGCATCTCGTATTACCTTTTCCAGCAAAATGTTGAACAGGTCACACGAAAGGCTGTCTCCTTGTCTGAAACCTCTTTTGGTACAAAACTCTTCGGAGAGGTTCTTTCCAATTTTAACTGAGGACCTAGTATCAGTTAAAGTCATCTTACAAAGCCGGATGAGCTTTGCGGGGATACCAAATTCGGAGGGGACTGTCGAATGCTGCTTTATAATCGACAAAAAGGTGAAATATGTCGATCTGCATCTCTTGGGTCTTCTCTAGGATTTGCCGCAGCGTAAATATCTGGTCAATGGTGGACTTGCCAGGTCTAAAGCCACATTGGTATGGTCCAATTATTTCGTTGACCATTGGCTTTAGTCGTTCGCACAATATCCCTGACACTATCTTATAGGCAATAGGGAGAAGACTTATGCCCCTATAGTTTGAGCATACAGTCTTATCTCCTTTCTTGTGGACGGGACATAGGATGCTCAGGTTCCAATCATCGGGTACGCGTTCTTCCTGCCAGATGGTGCTAACTAGCTGATGCATACACCTTATCAGCGCGTCGCCTCCGGTTTTAAACAGCTCGGCTGGTAAGCCATCGGCTCCTGCTGCTTTATTATTCTTCAGCCGGTTGATTGCTGTTTTTACCTCATCTTGGCCGGGCGGTATACATTCTATACCATCTTCTGGGATTGGATCTGTGGTATCATCGTCTTCGCTACTATTGGATACCAGCAGATTGGAGAAATGTTCCTTCCATATCCTGAGCACGCTATCTGTATCTGTTACCAGATTACCTTGCTGGTCTCTACAGGAGGATGTGCCTGTACCAAAGCCATCTGTTTGATGTTTCACTCTTTGGTAGAATTTTCGGACTTCATTCTGTCTCCTGTACATCTCGATTTTTTCACACTCCCGCTTATCCATTTCTCTCTTTTTCTTGCGGAAAAGCCGTTTCTCTTCTCTCCTTTTCTCCCGATATCTCTCTCGTGCGCTACGCGTTGCTACTGATTGTAAAGTAGCTCTATATGCCGCATTTTTCTCTTCGGTAGCAGCACGACACTCCTGGTCATACCATGAATTCCTTTGTGGAGGTCTCTGGAATCCAAGTGTGGATTTTGCGGCTGTTTGCATGGAGTGGGCAATATGCTGCCATTGTGTTGTTATGTTATCGGGACAAGGAGTGCTCGCGTTAAGCAATTGGGCTAGTTGAGTGGAATATGCTGTGGCTATCTGTTGTGTTTGCAGCTTATCGATGTCCAACTTCCGCGTTGAGTCTGTTCGTGCTTTATTTGCAACGTTTAGACGGGTACGTACCTTTGCTGCAACAAGGTAGTGGTCCGAATCAATGTTTGCGCCTCGGAACGATCGTACATCCAACACGCTGGATGAATGTCTTCCATCTATTACAACATGATCAATTTGATTACTTGTTCTTTGATCTGGAGACAGCCAGGTGCCCTTATGAATATCGAGATGATTAAATCTGGTACTGCTAACTACCATGTTTTTTGCAGCTGCAAAGTCTATCAGCCTCATACCATTGTCAGATGTTTCACTATGGAGATTGAATTTCCCGACTGTTGGGCCAAAGATATTCTCCTTTCCAATTTTGGCATTAAAATCGCCTAGAATGATTTTAATGTCATGGGCAGGGCAACGGTCATATGTTTCTTCTAAGCGCTCGTAAAATATATCTTTGGTCTGTTCGTCCTTTTCTTCAGTGGGAGCATGAGCACAAATAAAGCTGATGTTGAAGAATTTAGCTTTTATTCGAATTGCAGCAAGTCTTTCATTCACTGGGGTGAAGCTGGATACCAGATGTTTTAGTCTCCGACTAACTACGAATCCGCAACCAAATTCATGCTTTACGTCATGGCAGCAATAATACAGTGCGTCACCTTTAGGTGTTGTTGTGACGCCTTTCCCAATCCATCGTATTTCCTGTATGGCAGTAATATCGGCCTTGTACTTTTCAAGTACGTCTGCCAATGCGAAGACTGCACCTTCTCTATAAAGAGTGCGAACATTCCAGGTGCAGATTCGCAGATCATGGTCCTTAAAACGTTTGCGGGGTTCGTCAACTTTAGAGGGGTTTGTTTTTCTTTTCTTTCGTTTTTTCATAGTAGGATGTTTTTTCTAGGGGAGGGTTACTAACCCGACGCCCAAACCCAAGTTTTTAACGTTCTTATGGGTGAACGCGCGGCACATGTTAGCTCACTACCTTTAACGGGTGTTAAAGGCAGTTCCCCAGGTGACACCACGGGGAGGTCAGTGTCCACTTGAGATGAAAGAGGGACCAAGATAGATCCTGGGCTTTGCCATGTTAAAGCCAGTCAAGACCATTGCTTGGTATCATTCATCCCCTACGTCACCCAATTAGTTAAGTTAATTATAGTAACACGAAATTGTAATTGTATAATCGGGAACATCCGAATACAAATTGGCAGATGAAGAAGAAGAGGTGATTTTGTTATTGAAGATGATTTTATCGGTCGTTGTTTTAAAATAGACTCCATAGAACAATACCATATTTTCGGTATTTTGAAGGTTCAGAAATTAGATCTATACCACTATGGGCCATTATTATATGTCTTCTTTTACTATTGGATGGATTTTAAGACGCAAAATAAACTAATTTGCAGTCATCAAAAATATAATTTACACATCAAAATTTAATGCCTAGAATATCCTCCATGAAATTTAATGAACACATTTATCTTTAAGTTAACCGGAACGCTATAAATCTGTTCGGAATCTCCAAACTTTAACAAAAGAAGACTTATAATAATGGGGGTATGTTGTAGAAAATTGTTGGTATAGACCCATAGTGTCCGTAAAACAATACCTACATATTTTCGATATTTTTTTGGTGTTAGGCACATTGTACAATAAAAGCGTGTGCAATTTTTATCTTTGTCTTCGGTCGAGGTACAAAGATTTCATGCCGAAAATGTTCGGCGAAGCTCCACGTTTCGGCATAGCACCCATAGAACGACACCGCCCAAAAGCGGTATTTTTGGAGTTGAGCATAAATCACTGCACTGTGGGTATTCTTGTTCACCTATATACCCTTTATACCATTGATTTCGGTAATTTCCAATTTTCAGACTCGTGGTACCGGAATATGAACACAACCGCATAAAAGATGTTTTGTCGTTACTTACGGTTACAAAATTAACATCGAAATGTATTTGCTTTCCCAAATAATAAAAAAACAAAAAAAATTTAACTTGAATGTAAACATTTTAGATCAACGTTGCACACCAATACACACCCTAACTCCAAAAAATAAAAATTCCAGCACTGTCCCTACACCCAAAAACAAATTGAGTACCATTAAGTAATTTTCGTATACTTATGGTACGTATTTCGACGACATATCTCAGCCATACACGGACATTAATACAAAATAATTACAGTAAATTCCATAATAATTACAGTAATTCCAAATCTCAAGGTTCCAGCTGTATCCGTTCGTCCAATTCCAAATTGTACCAAACTTAGTATCAAGTCGAACTCTTCGTACCCATAAGTAAGATTTTCCAAAACTACCTCAATCCTTCACTTTAGTAGTAATCTTACTTCCAAATTTCAGGATTCAAACTCTATCCGTTAAACCAAATTAAAATTGTACTAAATTTAGAACAATTTAGAATTTTTGTACCAATTTTCAAAACTTCCTCAACGCAACAGGGCTACAATAACACTGTGCAACATTTTTAAGGTGATCTTGTGCAAACAATTCGAACTGAAGATTTTTTGAAAGTACAGACCCAAAGGACAAGAAACCCTAGTTGGGTTTTGTTGTGTCAGATCCAGCTCGGATTTTATGGCCCCATCTAAACATGGTTAAATATTGAGTTTTTAAAGAAATTCGGGGCTATATCTCTGAAACCAATGCGAATCTTCTTCTGACCTCTGAAGCAAATTTGTAGATAAAAACAAGAATAAAATATTTGGATAAATAATGAACTCGATAAACTACATGTATTGCCTCAAATTTCAAAATATATGCAAAAATTCCTCAATTTTTATACATTTCGCACCGTATCTCCAAACCCGTTAACTTTTTCTGAATATTTTCTTTTGGAAAAATATTCCCTGGAATGTAATACACAACTCTTCAGAACATGTCATTGTTGTAAAATGCCTCTATGCCGTTGTTTCCAGTACATTTTTCAGCGACGATTTAATAAAAATGTCAATAATGTAGTGAAATCCGTAATGCGAGAATAAACTGTTGGTTTGAACTGTGTTTGAAATACGTGTTGTAAAATATATGATGCAAAATACCGCTGAAACAACATGAAGTAAGCATTTTAGAGTTTCAGAATGTTCTAAAGAATTGTTGAGAACTTTATTTGGAATATTTGTGCAAAAGGTTACTTGGTTCAACTCCCAATAGTTTAGCCGATACTGACCAGAATTTCAGCAATTATGCAAAATTTTCTATATTTTATAGATTTTGATGCCCTAGATGGAGTTTTTCTTATGTGGTCTTTTCAAAAAAAAGTTCTACTAGTTTAGGGCTAGTTTAGGGCTACAAGACAGCAAGTCCAAATTCCTATTCGTTTCTGAGATAAAGGCCTGATGAATGCAAAAAAGTGTAGATATAGTCCTGTTTAGATGAGGCCATAAAATCCGAACTGGATCTGACAGAACAAAACCCTACTAGGGTTTTTGTAGTCTAAATATGTACTTTCAAAAAATGCATACTAAAAGATGTTTGCATTTTCAGTGTTGCATAGTGTAATCATACTTTCAAATTGCAGGATTCCACCGCTATCCGTTCACCTACATACAAATTGTACTAAATTTAGTACCATTTAGTGTAACCCTAAGTTTGCTTTTTCAAAACAACCTGAATCCTACTCTTCGACTGTAATCGTAATTGCAAATTTCAGGATTCCAGCTCTATTAATTCACCCGAATCCAAATTGTATCAAATTTAGTACCATTTCTTTCCCAAACAAAAATTTCAGGATTCCAGCTCTACCCGTTCACCTAAATCCATATTGTACCATATTTAGTACCATTTAGTACTTCCCGTACCCATACGTACGACTTTTCAAAATTTCCTCAATACTACACTCCTACAGTAATCTTAATTCCTAATTCCAACACTATCCGATTGCTAAAATTCAAATTGTACCAAATTTAGTGCTTTCTGTACCCATAAGTACGAATTTCCAAAACTACCTCAATTCTACTGTCCGGCAGTAATCTTAGTTCCAAATTTCGGAATTCCAGCTCTATCCGTTCATCCAAATCCAAATTGTACCAAATTTAGTACCATTTAGTACTTTTCGTACCCAAAGGTACGAATTTCCAAAACTATCTCAATCCTACACCCCTACAGTAATCTTAATTCAAAACTTTAGGATTCCAGCTCTATCCGTTCACCCAAATCCAAATTTAGTACTGCTCGTAATCATAAATACGAACTTCCAAAACCATTTCCTTATTTCAACGCCATTTCCCAACCTTGATTCTCATACCAAATTTGAAGATTCTAGCTTTATCCATTAAAAATATGCAATTCGTACCAAATTTAGAAACTTTTAGTACTTTTCGTACACTTATAGGTCGAGTTTCTAAATACCCTTTGGTACATCTTCCTAACTCTCCATCAATGACCACTCGTTCAAAATTTCAGATTTCTAGCTCTTCGCGTTTGCCTAATACAATGGATTCCATATTTAGTACACTTTAGCACTTTTCGTACCTTTCTACGACGAATTTCCAAAAACCCCGTTACACAAAAACAAAATGTACAAAATTCTGTACAATTCGATTTTCCAAAACAACCTTAATCCTTCACTTCAACAGTAACCATAATTCCAAATAACCGGATTCCAGCGCTATCCGTGCACTCAAATCCAAGTTGTACCATTTCGTACCCATAAGTACGAATTTCAAAAACTACTTCCATCTCAATCCTATACTCCAACAGCAGTCTGACCAAATTCCTGGATTCCAGCTCTATCCGTTCCCCCAAATCCAAATTGTACCACAGGTAGTACCACTTAGTACTTTTCGTACCCTTACTACCTCAGTCCTACACTCCAATAGTAATCCTAATTTCAAATTTCAGGACTCAAACACTATTCGTCACCCAAATCCAAATTCTACCTCTATAGCCTACCGCGAACGGGTTGCATATTCTAACTCTTTCCATTTACTAAAATTCATACTTTAAATTAAAATATGTAAATAAAATTAAAATACTTAAAATTCAGGATTCCAGTTCTATCCGTTCACCCAAATCCAAATTGTAATAAATTTAGTACCATTTAGTACTTTTCGTACACATAAATACGAATTTCTAAAATTACCCCAATCCTATGCTCCAACAGTAATCTCAATTTCAAATTTCAGGATTCCAGCTCTTTCCGTTCACTCGAATCCCTATTGTGCCAAATTTAGTACTTTTCGAACACATAAGTACGAATTTCCAAAACCACCCTCATATCTCAGTCCTACACTTCACAGTAATCTTAATTCCAAATTTCAGGTTTCCAGCTCTATCCGTTCATTCAAATCCAAATTGTAGTAAATTTAGTACCATTTAGTACTTTTCGTACCCATAAGTACGAATTTTCAAAACTACCTCAATCCTACACCCCACCAGTAATCTCAATTCCAAATTTAGAGATTCCAGATATTATCCGTTCACCCAAATCCCCATTGTATCAAATTTAGTACCATTTAGTACTTTTCATACACATAAGTACGAATTTCCAAAAGTTCTTCAATCCTACACTCCAACAGTAATCTCAATTCCAAATATCAGGATTCCAGCTCTATCCGTTCACCCAAATCCCTATTGTACCAAATTTAGTACTTTTCGTACACATAAGCACGAATTTCCAAAACTACCCTCATATCTCAATCCTACACTACAACAGTAACCTCAATTCCAAATTTCAGGTTTCCAGCTCTTTACGTTCACCCAAATCTAAATTGTACTAAATTTAGTACCATTTAGTACTTTTCGTACACATGATTGGTAATTTTCCAAACCATTTCCTTTTAGAAGCACCACTTCCCAACCTTGATTTCCATACCAAATTCCTATATTCCTATATTCCTGGGGCCTATTATAGATTTCATTAATTATTTAGCGATTTCTTCAAATTACAGATTTTGAAATTGAAAATTGAATAGTTATGACTGTACATCTCCATATACGATAAAATTCTTAATTGCAAATAAATCGTTGTAATATGCACAATTTTATTGCACTTTCATTGATTTGCAAACATTTAGTTATTACCAAAAAGTCAGGTCCATACAGTTTTTAGTTGTTGTTATTTCTGGCCGATTTCTGAATTTATTCCCCTAATGTTGTCTTCAACAGCAACTCATTTGTTCAACAAACCCAAGATCATTTATTGAAAGAATTTTTGTTTTAATTTTAAATTGAAAATCAAAATTTTTACAAATGCATCGTTTGTAATCATCTTTTCTAACTGTATTTTAACGAATGAAAATCTTTTGTGCGACACCTGTTATGTGAAAACTAAATCACGATCGGTTTGTATTTTTCGCGTAATTGATGTTTATTCCATTATCACCAACTGCGACATCTGTTGCAATGGAAGATAACAAATGTCTTGTCTTTCTATTAAGTGCGCCTAGAAGTAAACTACAAAATTTGAAATTATGTGTGATCGTTTACGGTATCATGAAGTTATAGCCATGGTACAATAATTCATAGGTAGGCCAGGTATGAGAATCGCCAAAAAAATACATCCCTGTCGCTATGGCTTAAAACGTCAAAATTGTTTTGATGAATGATAACGGATGAGTATACAAAGAAGAAGAACGAAATGTTGAAATGAAAACAAAACAGAGTTGAATTTTCTGATCAATAATAAATATCAACTCTGCATGTCAACACGGTTTTGACAGATTAAGCCATAACAAAAAAAATTGTAATCAGCTGTTAGCTGTGGCCTACCTAAGAATTATTATTTTTTGTGGTTCCAGGACGAATTTTCTAAAACCCGGCCTTATCTCGCACATTTGCATCAACAGTGACCCACTGGTAAAATTTCAAGCTCCTAGCTTTAGCCGCTTTGGCTGGGCGTTGATGATAAGTCAGTCAATCACTTATCACCAAGCTCATTTATATATATATATATATACTAGTGGACCCGGCGAACTTCGTCTCGCAGTCATTAAAGGTACATTGAAGATGATTATTTGCCTTGCAATTCATTTATTGTCATGGCTATTGCGAGACGAATTTGAAACGAAATTACTTAAATTCGAATACATTTTATATTTGTTGTTATATATAAAGTTTTTTTTTTTATATCTTCAAGCACTATGGAGGGTATAATTAAAGTTGTATTCCGTTTGTAACACTTCGAAATATTCTTCGGAGTCCGTATAAAGTATATATTATTCATCATAAAATTCTTAGTCGATATAGCCTTTTGAAATCAAGAAACAGCTCGCATAGCTTTCATTTTGGTACAGAAGTTTAAATTACTCCTAGGATGTTGATATAACCCATTTTCAAGGCTATATCGATCCATGTTTTGATACAGCCCTCATAGAACGCCACCTCACGATTATAGGTGTTTTTAAGGGTTTTAGTCACATTTTCTCACCGAACTGGCTCAAAAGTTCCGTATTAAGTATTCTTTGGAGCTATATAATATTTCCCCATAAATTTTTCAGTATAGATCCATGTTTTGATATATCCCCCATAAAAGATACCTCCCGATTTTCAGTATTTTGAGGATTTTAGCCACATTATCCTACCGAAATTACTGAAGTTTGGTATTTAGTATTCGATATGGGTAATAATTCATACCGAGAATTGTAGGTATAGGTAGTGTACTCTTTAATATTTGGCAAACATTATTCATTTTAATACCCTCCACCATAAGATGTTTGCCATTCCGTTCATTCATTCATTACAACACTACTTTTTGTCTCAGAATAAATTATATACAAATGTATATTATTGATCAGCATACACTTCTAATTCGATTTAACTTCTAATTCGAATTAACTACCCCAAACATAAAAGTACATCCTGATCTAATTTGCCATTTAAGGAGGCTAGTATTTAAAAAACTTATCGGCAGAAATTTTAGACATTGGTCCATATTTTCTTCTGACAGAAAGTGCAGAAATTTGGTATTGTGGGTTGTCAGATTGGAAGGTACAACCATGCTGGTCGATGTGATTTTTTAAAAGATTTTTTCTACTGTAGTGACGGTAACTTGGTATTTCGGATTCTCAATGGGTAGAAAACCTCGACAACGAAAATGATCAATATAGGTTCATATTTTTGTATATATCCCAATTGAAGGAACCTCCAGTTTTTATGACCTTTGAAGGTTGTACGCGCATAGTCCAAATGGAATGAACGTAACATGGTATTTCGGATTCAGAATGCGTAGAAAATATTGATGTCTCATTCGTATTAAACCTGGCTTAAAAGAAATTTAGCAGTTAGCATATTCCACGGCTCCTGGGAATAAGTAGTAGAGTTAAGTATTTTCAAAATCGAACAGAAACTAATGGTTCCGTTTTACTAAGGTACAACTCGTGGAGGTGGGTATAAAAAATTCGGCCCAGCCGAACTTGCTTCTTTCGGTTTAAAGTACCACAATGAAGAGAATTTGAGGCAAGCATTGATCTAATCAAAAGCTTTGGAAACTGATGTACATTGGACGGTTTTCTAAAAAACATCCGATCACAGAATCGACATACCTTCAACCAACCTTTTGCATTTATTATCTGTCTTCATAACCACCTCGGTTTCGCATCTCGTTATTCATATTAAATATGGATCCCTTGATTACGCATGAACACTATGCAATGATGTGAATAATGCAAGTTGTTGAGTTGATGAAAATAAGAATGTGTTAACAAAGATCCAAATCGATGGTGAATTTGGCCGATGACAACGAACACAACAATCAATTTTGGGTTACATAAATAATAATAACCACATCAATAGAATGGCCAGTTAATGTCAGGTTCAATCCGCGTTCTTCAATAATATTAACTTCGAATTCATTTGAAAACATCCGTTATATTCTGCCTGGAACGCTGGCGTACTTCCTATTAGATTTTTGAAAAATAACAATCCAGAGAATGGTAACATCAATTGAAGCTGCTAATAACCTCTTAAAATTAAGACCAAACTCACGTCTTTTAAATTATTTTTCGCAATTAATTTGCACAAAGAATTGTTTGAATAAGATGAAAACTGACATTTATTAAATTAAATAAAACAATTTTATAGAACTTTTAAAAATTGATATAGACATAGAACGCTCCGAACGCAAAAGCTCGATAGAAATGTGTGGAAAAATTGACATTCTTCAAAAAATATTTTTGCAAAATTTTCGCAGATTTTCGCGATGTTTTTCGGTTTTATCCTTTTCTGCCATGGGACCATTCCGAATTGGTGCGAATTGTCAAAATATGTTCAGCCGTTCTTGAGTTATAAGCGTAGTAACTAACATCATTCTTTATACCCTATACCACAATGTGGAAAAGGGTATTATAAGTTTGTTTTGGTAAAAATTCATGTAACACAGCGAAATATTCGTCGGAGACCCCCAATGTGGTATACCAATCTTCATATCTCGACGAGATAAAGCGATTTTGAGATGTGTGTCTGTCCGTCCGTCCGTCCGTCCGTCTGTCCATTATAAATTGTAAACACGCTCCAGGCCGCAATTATGGACCGATCGTCACGAAATGTTGTATGGAGGTCGGGTTCAGATCAGAATAGATCCCTATTCTTATTGGTGATGATCGTGAAATATTAAGCGGGTGAAATGGACCAAAAACATAATATTTATCCAATTTTCTAGCGGATCTGTAGGTCTCAATAATAGTCCGATTAACTCGTAATTTTAAATAAGGTAACTGTATATCACAAAGGAGAAGCTTGCAATTTGAGATGGCGATCGGATAATATTTAGAGGGTTAAATGGACCAAAACTTTTGTGTGAAAATTGTGAAAATTTTTAATATACAGCTTATATCTTAATTCCTGGATGTGACATTCCGGACAAGTGAGATATACTTGAAAGTGGAACGCTTGACCTTTCAATTGATGCCAATTATGTTGGTGTGCATGATCAGATAACAGAGTTACAGCCTAATATATTCCGTTATTTGTTTGTAGTGTAATAATAAACTCGCTAGAAGTCGCAATTATACATCAATAGTCACGAAATTTTGCACCGGGTAAGAGTATAGGTCGAAAAAGATACCTACAATTTTGAATGATGATCTTTTATTCTTTAGC
Source organism: Musca autumnalis (assembly GCF_047663935.1). Lineage (NCBI taxonomy): Eukaryota > Metazoa > Arthropoda > Insecta > Diptera > Muscidae > Musca > Musca autumnalis. Next base: position 80,744,074 of record NW_027411866.1, read on the forward strand.
GGGTGAAATGGACCACTACTTTTGTATGAAAAATATAAAATTTTTTTTTTTTGGTCGATATTTTAATTACATGAGGACATATATATTTCGCAAAGTAGCCTACATATGGGAAAAACTACTGACCTTTCCTCTGATGTAAATTGCAATAAAGTGTTTGCTAGATAACGGGCCTACTGCCTAATATATAATGGGTTCTGTGTAGAGAACCACATTTTGATCCCATGCTACATATTGTCTCTCCAAAAGTTTATGTAACACCACGAAATATTCGTCCTAGACCCTTTATTTGGTATGTCAAAATTCATATCTCGACGAGATAAAGCGATTTAGCGATATGTGTCCGTCCATTAAAAATTGTAAACAAGCTTAAGGCCGCAATTATGGACCGATTGTAACGAACTTTTTAAGGAGGTTGGGTTCGGGCCAGAATAGAAATGATTAGTTTTTGGTGATCGTGAAATGTTCAGGGGATGATATGGACCAAAATAATAACCCGCAAAATTTTAAACAAAGTTTGAGTTTATGATGAAGAAGAAGCGTACAAACCAACGTGAAGATCAGATAATACTTAGCGGGTTAAATGGACTGAAAGTTTTGTGTGAAATTGGTAAAAATTTCATAACGTAGCGGTTAAACAACGGAAGTAGTAGTACTACATAAGTGGGTTTCTTTACATTTTAGTTTGTGTGAACTAAAGTTTCCTTTCCTGCTACAAAAATGTCTTTGTCATGCTAGATAACTTTTTAGTTTTGGTCATAAGTATTATACATTACATCTCTGATATTTGATAATTAAATTTTCACAATCATTGAAAAAAAGTTCCGTGGAGAGCGATTGTCCAGGGATAGTGGTATAGGGTATCCCATGGTCGGCTCCGTTCGACTATAGACTTTTCTTACTTGTTTTTATATATAAATATATATATATATATATATATATATATATATATATATAATATAAAAGATAGAAGTCGCGGCATTGAAATATGATGCAGCAACCACATAAAGCTGGAAACACATACAACGTTTGGGTAAAGCTGAAAACAGATACAACGTTTGATTAAAGTTTTGCGTTGGGCATCGAGAAAAAAACAACAACAACAGGGCGACAACGACACCAAAGTCCAGCGTTTATCTGTTTGTCGGCATATATTTCAAATGAATTTGAATTTTTCGGCATCATGCCCAACAGTGTAAAAACGGCCAAAACGACACAAAACTTTACCAAAACGTTGTATGTGTTTCCAGCTTAAAGTTTTGTGTCGTTTTGGCCGTTTTTACACTGTTGGGCATGATAAAGGGGAGAGTAATGCCTTTCGAACAAGCCATAGATTTTTAAAATCGGTCAACAAATGGCTAAGTAATAGTGGTTTAAGTGTGACAAAAACGCATTAAAAACAGTAAAAGGGGTTTCCTTGTGCTTTAGGCTGCGTAAATGACACCTAACAGTACACTTATTTACTGTTAGCAAGTAGGAAATTTAGTTGGCTTTCCAAAATGGGTAAAACCAACGAAATAGGTTGAAAAATGAATGCGTTCTGGCATTTTTTGTGTTTCAACTTTTTGGTTTTTTTCATATTTTCCTTTATAAAAGATGGGTATCTTAGCATGTATGATTCTAATTGTGATTATCCTGCTTAACAATTACGCACAATTACAAGGTATCAATGTTTTATAAAGGAAAATATGAAAAAAACCAAAAAGTTGAAACACAAAAAATGCCATAACGCATTCATTTTTCATTTTGTTGGTTTTTCCCATTTTGGAAAGCCAACTAAATTTCCTACTTGCTAGCAGTAAATAATTGTACTGTTAGGTGTCATTTACGCAGCCTAGAGCACAAGGAAAAACATTTTACTGTTTTTTAATGCGTTTTTGTCACACTTAAACCACTATTACTTAGCCATTTGTTGACCGATTTTAAAAATCTATGGCTTGTTCGAAAGACATTACTCTCCCCTTTATAATGAAAAACAGTGTATGCAAATCGGTTGTGGAAAAAAGAAGTAATGTCCGTTTAAAGTTGAAAATCCAAGAAAGCACATTTTTCACTACATTTACCGTTATAAAATGAAAAACCGAAGTGACCCAAAGAAACCAAAGGTATTTTCGTCTTCTGTGGACTCCCACAAAACCGAATTTATGCATTAGAACCCCTGCAAATTTTCACTGTAGCACAGTGTAATCGTTGACAATTTGTATCTCTTTAATTTGCTTTAAACAATTTCAATGCAAATTAAGTTGATTGTCGTAAATAAAACATTTTAGAACTTTCAAATATTGATAAAACTAAAACATAAAATGTCACAATTTGTGGATATTAGGAAAAGTCAGATTTTGTTTTAAAATTCCATTTGAAAAAAATAAAAAAAAAATAGTTTGACGCTACATGAACGATTCTGGGTACATGGATTGAGGAAAAATTCCCATTCTCAAATCTGATCGAGATACTAATTTTGGATATTGCGCGCAAAAGTTATGGCGGTTACAATTCTGATTATTAGAAAAAATCTTATAAAAAAGCTATTCATTATATCCTGAAACATTGTTAATTTATGGCTTCCTACATACTATATGTTTACTGAGACCCTATAACTTTAGTGAAAAAGTTGTAAATTTTCGCGGAAATAAGGAAATAATTCAAAACAATTGGTAGTTTGCAACTTGTTTTAATAAAATTCAAGCTGTTTATGCATCCGAAAAATATATAAAAATATGTACGTAATCTTAGCATCGCGAAGATTCAAATGAAAACGATACAAATCCGTTTAGTGGACTGCATATTATTGCAAAACAAAAAAATATATTGAGGAAATTTATAAAATTTTTGTAAGAGAAAATATTTATTAAAATTTATTTTGTGAGTAGGAAAAATATGTAGGAAAAATAGGTCGGCGTTATTCTTCTATTTTAGTAAAATTTCACGCAAAAAATCAAATTTTTTATTATATTCACTTCTCGAATACACGCTTACATCTAACGGAAGATCAAGTTCAAATAGATTTTGGGTTCCTTTAAATGGGGAATAATCTTGAAATATAACTCTATCGGGTAATGTTTATTTTAAAATGCGTGTGAATCGCGAAATCCTTAAAATAGCTTGATGCGCATGTGGTTTACCAATACACCGAATTCTTCTCTTTTAATTTGTACACATTTGCCAGGATTTACTTTGGCCGCTAAGATGTAGTATCGTCTGCAGCGTAGTGTGCAAAAAGCGGTATAACGCTTATAATTCGTACAAAGTGCATACACTTTTTATGCGCATCCGATGTCACTATCATCCGAGAAAAAATACATCGATCTAAACCTATCAAGAACCGTGGATGTAGCATCACACACTATTTTTGGGATAAATCGGATACAGCTCCCATGCCACTAAATTTTTTAAACCGCTGTTTTCGCAAAAACGCGAGTGATGTGTCAGTCTCTTCACTGAAAAATAAACGATTCACAAAAAATGCGACTAAATCCGCGATATTTCCAAAAACATTTTACGCACATTTTTTGGTTTTTGCAGTTGATGTTTTTGCCGTTCTAGTGGATGAATTTTCACGATTTATGATTTATATGATCCGGACCGTCAAAAAACTAAAATATCTTGGGGTCCCAGCACAATCAAACGGATATTGTAAATACTGCACCCCAAAAATAGGGTTTTTCGAAAAAAATATCGCACTAAATTTTGGCCTTTGGCAGTGAATTACTCTGATGCTGTCTAGGCTACATGGTCAATATACATACATATCAAATTATGCGTAAGGGGGATGCAGTGGACATTTTGAAATGTGATACATTAGAAGTGTAATCTTCATTTTTATTCTTCTATTTTTACTTTGGACAGATATCTGTTATTTAAACGGCTTAACCGTCAATCGAATAACAACGTAAAAAACTCGTTTGCTTCAACGTGTTTTTATCATTTACGTGAAAATTAACTTTTTAGCCACATTTTTGAGCTTTAATTAAAAACACTTCGTTTGATGCAGCTATGGTCATATTTAGTGGTACACTGCAATATTTCGCGAATTATAACAGTGCAAACCTTGGCTTTACCAATGTTAAATATTTTTGACTTTTCGTCATATACACTTTTCGCTAAAAATTTGAAAAAGTTGGAAATAAGCAAGTCGACGACGAATGCCTCCAACGAAATGTGAGGAAACAATTAACTTTCTTCAAAATATATTTTTGCAACTTTTAGCGGATTTTTCGCGATATCTCAAAAATAAAATACGTCAGATTCTTCCTTGGATAAATACGAACATTTTAAGTCAAACGCGAAACAAATCGGTTGTAAATTGGTCGAGTTTTTGATTCACGTACGAACGTCATTTGAGTTTTATATAATAGAAGATACATAAAGTCTATATATGATTTAAGAAATATTTGTTGTAATATCTTACGGGATAAATCTCAAAATAATTGTATATGAAATTGTATAACTCGATATCTGGACAAAAAAATGAATTGAATTGCTTTACGTCATTGTAAAGATGGGATTTTTTACTTTAATAGTCAGACTTATTATTAAAATCGCAAAAATGAAAAGTTGGGTTCTATTACCGGCTATTGCGATATCTTCGTTGTTTGACGACCTACGATTAGCAGGTTTTGCTGTTGATATACCCCTTATAGAAGAGGAGATAATTGCTTTGGAATAAAACGTTGACTTTTTCTCCAAATAAGTTTTTTGCCCATTCCGACCCCTAAATATTATCCGATCATCACCAAAATCAAAAGGCTTCTTCCTCTGTAGGACCCCCATTAACCCCAAAAAATTCGTGACGATCCGATCGAAATTGCGACCTGTAGCGTGATTACAAAAAAAATTAAAATTGAAGAATGGGATGTATTACCGACTATTGCGATATCTTCGTTATTTGGCCACCTACGCCACACGGTTATTAATTAACAAGGTAAAACCATCGTAAACCGTAGAACGAGCATAGCTATGATCAGCTCAAAACATCTTGGTCCAGCAGCAAAGAGCTACATAATTAACATCCCGATTAGAGGTGGGCGCGTGTCGTGCCGTGAGTAGTGCGTGTTCGGGCCTTCTCGAAAAACGCCGTGTTTGTGCGTGAATGTGCATAAAAATATTGGTCCGTGTTCGTGCATGTTCGTGCCTAATTTTTTAGGCACGCTCCCATCTCTAATCCTGATGACAATATCGTTAAACCAGTCAGTTATCTCACTGCTCCCAAAATAATAACGAACACTAACTTGTAGTTGCTGGGGTACAGACTGTGTGTGTAAGAAAAGTCACACGTACACATTTTTCGGTAAAATAAAATGTATTTTTTTACATTTTTTTATCAAATAAAAGCAGTTGTTTATTATCCTTAACATTTCTGTGAACTACTTTTGCATAATTTCAAGAAAATCATTGACATTTCCGCCATTTTCATCTCCAAATTGATGGCGATGACAACTTAACGATAATATCCATAGCAATCGATATTTTAAAACATTATATCCAAAATATCTAATGTTGGGAATATCGATGGTTTGCCAGCTCTAGTACCGACCCCTTGTAGAGATGATATTTCCTCGGTCGTCGCGGGAATGAACCCCAAATACCTAATTTTAGCTAATTCGGTCAGCTAAAAGCTTAAAATACCTGAAATGGAGCAGAACTGTGGTATGGGGGCAATAGCACAATTTTTGATGGAGAAAATTTTAATCAATAGGAACCATAAATGCCAGATTACATTCATTCTTGTTCGAAAATGTAGATAAAAACTAAAAAATGCTGAAATCGGTGGTACCGTTTAATGGGGCCACACCAAAACGTGGACATATTTCGACAATTTTTTCTGGAGAAGTTTTTTGACCACTCGGAACCTCAAATGTCAAATTACTGCTAGTTCGGCCAAAATCCTCAAAACACGTAAAATCGGGAGCTATACGATAATATGGACATATACTGACAAGTTTTTGTTAATAAGTTTTGTGAACCTCAAAAAAATCCTCTAATTCCGTAAAATGCAGCTTAAACCTTTAAAATGTCTTAAATCCGGAGGTACGGTAATAGATACCAAATTTCAGCAATTTCCGTGTGATAATGTGGCTAAAATCTTTAAAATACCGAAAATCGGGAGGTACCGTGTTTAAAACGTGGATCGGTATACATAGCTCATTTTCAATACCAAACATTCTAGGAGTAATATAAACTTCTATACCAAATTACAAAGCTCTGCGAGCTGTATCTTGATTTCAACAGATAAACGGACGGACGGACAATGTTTTATGGACATAGAATTTTATGCTGATCAAGCATGTATTTTTAATTTATAGAGTCTCCGACGAATATTTCGATATGTTACAAACGGAATGATAAATTAATAATAATTAATAAATTAATAATAAATAATAAATATTACCTGGGGCCTAATTTCGTGATTCGATTCGATCGAGAATTTGCTCGTGAATAAAGCTTAAAACACATACAACGTTTGGGTAAAGTTTTGTGTCGTTTTGGCCGTTTTTACACTGTTGGGCATGATGCCGAAAAATTCAAATTCATTTGAAATATATGCCGACAAACAGATAAACGCTGGACTTTGGTATCGTCGTCGCCCTGTTGTTGTTGTTTTTTTCTCGATGCCCAACGCAAAACTTTAATCAAACGTTGTATCTGTTTTCAGCTTAAGTTTTCGACACGATAAAAAATGGCATGACAAGACTCGATCGAAAACGTTCAAACAATGTTATCGATTTTTTCGATAGTAACCGGCAATCGATCAGGTAATCTTCAGGAAATATTATGAAGGTAGACGACAAAAAATGTGTTTATTTTTATATTTTTATTTTTTTTTTTTTAAACAAAAACTAAAAACCAATATTATGAATGAAAAAATGTAACCAGCTAACGAAACGATCGTCGCATAGCGGTTGATGTGTGTGTAGGACTTCGGTAGATATCAATTTTTCAATGTAATCTCCTTAGGTCATAAATTAATTAAAATCTCAGAAATAATGGCCTTCGCCCCTAAAAAGGCAAAAAACTTAAAAAAACCCTGTAGAATTTGCTGAATAATACATTGAATAATAATTTCGGAATGAAGTAGTGCTAAAAAAATAAAAAAAAATATCTATGTTTATAATAATACATATATCTTAATAGTTCTCTCTCAAAATAAATGAGAGAGAATTTGGAGGGTTTTTTGCTTAGCCTCTCTGAGAGTCTTTCCTTTGGTAAACAAGGGAGGATGTATTATATTAAATGTTGTTCACCTATAAAAAAGGCTATTAATATTAATTTTTTTTTGCGGAAATGCTTACTTTTCTAAAATTATTTTTTAAGACTGGAAACAGTAAATTTTTGCTAATAAATGCATAAATTTCTATAATTTTTTTATTTCTTTATTTATTTCTTAAAAGAGTGCAAAGGATTTTTCTCAATTTTTCTTGTTATTTTGTATTAAAAAATGCTGAGATTTTTTACTAATTTTATTTTTCTTCTACAAACCGGCAACAAACAACAATTTTTTAAATTTTATACATTAAGAAGTATTTCATGTTATTGGTTTACCATAGGCAATTTAGCTACGAGTAATTTCTCGCAAATTTATGCTCAATAACTCGATCATTTTACTCGATAACGAATGTTGTCATCCCAACTTTGAATACTCGGTTCGAACAAAGACATAAAATATAACAAGATGGGACATTTAGATTGCTACTATACATCGGCAGATGGTGCTGGAGGTCTAACATAATGTTATGTTCCAATATGGTGACATAAAATTATGTTATACTTGTTTTTGTTGCCGTCGTGTTCTGTTAGTTGTATGTTATACACAAACACCCTCTATGGTTTAATAGCAAAATTGAACTGCATTACTGCATCTTTACAGTTCTATGTCTTTGGTTCGAAACAAGTCGATATCGAATCACATAATTTAACCCTTGTTTCCACTACAGGTGGTCTGTGTCTTAATTTTGACTTACTGACAAAAATCGGTGAAATGAAATTGCTTATAATTTCGGTAATTACCGAAAAATTTCGGTAAGTTAACAATCAGAATAAAGCTGTCGCAAAGTTCTAACTATAACAACAGTGTTGTTAACTTTTATTGATACGTTCCATTCATAATTTTGCCTTTTTATTTTAGCAATTTTTGTCGGTAACTCAAAAAATGTGTTACAGAATTCCACTACTGGCTACGTCGCACAGTGGTTCAGAATCGTTATTTCCTGTGTGCGATTCTCTAACTCATTTTTTGAGTTACCGACAAAAATCGGTAACATTAAAACGCAAAATTATGAATGAAAATTCAAATAAAAGTTGACAACTCTGTTGCTGTCGGCAGAACTTTACGACTAATTTTTATTGGTCGCTAACTTACCGAATTATATCGTTAATTACCGAAATTAAAACGTTTTAATTTCACCAATTTTTGTCGGTAACTCAAAAAAATGAGTTAGAGAATCGCACTACTGGTCAAAATTCTGTAACTTTTGAACGAATAGAGATATTTTCATATATTTTTTTTTGTTCGACAGATAACTTTTTCAGTTTTCCACGGGCATCTTTCTGTCAAAACAGAACATTGTTGCATGCTGTTCCCTAAAGTTGGAATTTCACTAAAATTTTGTACCTGAGGAAAAATGAAATAGCTCACTTCGCGTAAGCGTTACAATCCTTAAAGACAACAATCCTACCTACCTAGCAACCAGTAAGGAAAGGATCAAAGTCGGGCGCGGCCGACTATATGATATCCTACACCAATATGAATATATAAAATAATTTGGGAATTATATCCAAATCTTGACCGATTCGATATAATTGGGCACATTTATTTCTAGACCAAATTCCGTTACACATTCCAAATCTTATTGAAATTGCACATACATAGCGTGTTTTGTGCAGCAAATACGTGAAACTTCATTGAAATCGGAAATATATTTCTTTCTTCGAATCACAGTCATATTTTTTTATCTCTTAGGTTTGAATCTCAATTGAGGCAAAGATTTATTGACTTTAAAGATTATAACAAATTCAAAATCAATGATTATTCTCAGTTAATAAATGAATTTGACCTGAGTTCTGTTTACAATACTAATGATGTTGACTCTCAATTATCTGTGTTGAATAATCTTATCAACTTACTGCACGCCAATGTTCCAACAGCAAGAGTCAGAGCAAATTGTAAGGATTTCTTGTGGATGAATTGTAGTGAAATAAGGCAGGCTATGAAGGAAAGGGATATATCATACTCTGTCTATCTTAGAAACCCAAGTCTTGAAAACTGGAAGGCTTACTAGCGTTTAAGAAATAAGGCTAAGTACATAATTTGAAAGATTCGTTATCAATTTGGTAATTCTTATTTTAAGGATGTCAATGGTGTAAACTTGTGGAGAAAAATTCGACAATTAGGTTGCATTGAACGTGAAAATTCAGAAATTGATGTAAGTGAAGTTCAGACTATTGCAAATAACTTTCTAAGCAATATGAGTCCTTCTGATAATTCTTCGTTTAATATTGACAGTTTTGTTGAGGATGCTGATTCGTTTTCCTTCCTTCCGCTGTATATCTGAATATGAGCTGTCAGCATCACTAAATTCTATTAAATCAAACGCCTGTGGCTATGACTGTATTCCGATCAAGTTTATCAAACAAATTTTTCCCGCAATTTCGTCTGTTTTGTAGCATATATTTAATACTGCTCTCACTGTCTCCAGTTTTCCTGATATGTGGGAAATTGGAAAAATAATTCCGATACTTAAGATCGCCAAAACTCTATTGGAAACTATAGGCCGATTTCCATATTACCTGCGTTATCAAAAA